>NC_140558.1:8837396-9192396 GCF_057381845.1 Rhamphochromis longiceps
TCATCTCCCCTGCTTGCGGTAAGATGAGTGACCCGCAGGCAGGAAGGGGTATCTCCCACAGCCTGGGCAGATAATTTAGGATCTAGAGATGGAGGGAGGTGAAAGGAGGAGGGGTAAGGGGAGTTAAGGTTGGAGCTGGGAGAAAGGGAGGGAGGAGTGGAGTAGGACTTTAGTGTCAGGAGAAGGAGACAAGCAAAAGAGAGACTGGCACCAGAGAGCAAGAGCTTGTGTTATTGTTATCTCCCATCTTATTTTACGAGTTTTCCATCAAGAGAGTCACTGTAGCTCATGCTCTGCGTGCGCCACACTTTTAACTTTATTAAGAGGTTAACCATACCGTGATTTAGAGTCTAAGCAGAAATTATTTTTTTATGTTTTGTAGCTGTGTTGTTGTGATAATATTACTTTTCAAGCTTGCAAAATCTTTGCAAGCTTTGTCTTGCTCAGTCTGCTGTGCAGGTCTTAACTCAAAAAATAAGCCAAGCTGCGGTTGATTTGCAGCTGTTTTCAATTTTAGAATTGAAATATTTCAGCTCTCAAAATGTCCCTGCATGACTTTTCCGGCACTCAATTTCTGTGCAAGTTGTTAGATTTTTAGAATCATGCAATGGAGTGTTAGTCGTAATTCTGTTCGTGCTCTTCATTTGACAGCTTTTTGGACGTTTCTTGGACTTTGAAAATCCGCTGACCAATCTAATGTGATCTAATGGGTTTTCCCCCCATATTATAGCTGATTTTAATGTTTTGTTTCTTTTTGTTTTCTAATCCTTTCTTTTTCTCCTCTTAGAATTGTGTACTGTGAATATTATGGAGTGCTACTGAGGTCATTACAGACTCACGCTGTGCAGCCAGACATTGTTTAAAACCACATCATAAATCAATATATCAGCCTTAATTTGATAGAAATGTGTACAATGTATTTTTTTTTAATAGCTTCAGCTGAGGAACCGAAAGAACAGCCTATGGCTGAGTGTTTAAAGGGTTGGTTCACCTAAAAAACAGAAATGTTATCGTTATTTGATGAACAAGTTAAAATAAGCCTAGAGAGAGATTAAAAAGATATTTATGTTTAAGGTTCTACTTAACTGACAGGTGCCTCTTATCGGGTGTTTCTGGGCAGATTGATTGCTTCTGAACCACCTTACAAACAATCAGAAAACTCAAGCTGCTTAAATTCCCCATATACATCCTCCTCCACTGGGTTGTTTTGCTCAAACGCTGTGGTTGTTTGAGCACGTAGTCGAGTGCAACGTCCCTGGAAAATTGCTCGTGGTCACCAGGACAATAACTGGAGAGTATGAGCTTCACTTTGTAGGATTATTATCTCATTGAAGGAGATTCTTGGATCCGAGTTGTCTCCGTGCTGACGCTGGTGCGCTGTATTTCCAAAGCAATAATCTTAAAGCATCTTTGATGGTGAAATCTCACAGAGTATGCTGGGTGCACGCTTCGCCTTCAAACGTTTCCGTCTTGCACGGCATACTGTGTGGCTCTGCATGGCAGCTAGCAAATGCTGGCCCTCGATAGCAAACAAAACACAGTGTTTACACAAATTTCGAACAACTGATCTGCTGTCAGAAACAGAGCAGCAAGAACTCCTGGCTTGAAATAGCTAACCATTTTGGTGAGCGCGGCCCTGCTCTCCCCTCCTTGGTTGGTCAGTTTAATTGAAACCAGCTGGTGAGGGTTCTGGGTAGCGATGCGCGGGGGTCGACTCAGCGTGACTCAGGCTTTTACCTGAGCTGCCCCCCTTTTGCTTTGTTGTCAGACAAAAGTTATGTTTTAAGTTTGTGATATCTCATGCAGCAGACTAAAGGAAAGTCTGACTGTTTTCAGCTCCTAAACGAGAGGGAAAAAGCTGTGGTTCTGGTTTCGATTACATTCGTTGACATTGTGCTATTTTCGCTTTTTTTTTTTTTGCCCACTCTATGATTTTCCTATGCAAATGGATGAAGTGGCCTAATTTCAGCAGGTTCTTTTGTGTCGAGGTGTAATTTAACAAACTGCTGCTCTCAAAGTTGACTTTATGGTCTTTCCTTTCAAACACTGTTGTTGACTTTGTATACATTTCTTAGTTATATGTGTGTTAAAGTGCAGATACGTGCCTGATTGCTCACATACACGCGTCCGTATGCATGCCTTTAACCTACTGTTCTTGCATACTTTTTACCAAATTTTTCTGAAGTTATCCTGCTCGCTGTCTCTGGCACTGACATGTAGTTCACTGAGATGGGAAAAAAAAACTAAACAGCCCACTGAACAATGAATCATCCGAAACATCGTCTAAACTTGGCTGGCCGGCTGTTGACAGACAGATCATAATGAAGTTTCCCTCCCACGACACTAAGATTTAACGGTATTACATAGAGGGTGATCAGATATTACATTATGTTTCTATCTGCTCCGGGGGTCTTCTGCTATTGAGGGCTTCACTTACAGTGAGGCGTGCAGACTGAGCGCAGATGCCTGTGGGTGTATGAGAGCAAAATAGCAACAACTCAACACTTACAATTCAAGCAAATCGAAATCTGCTCACGTTCTTCTTAAATAGCCAAAAAGATCTATTCTTCTTCTCATTGAGTCTTTTTTTTTTTTTTTTTAAATATTTGAGTCTCTTTGTAATCATTGTAAATGCCATACTGAGGTAATCAAAACAAATATTTATTCTAGGAAAATGTGAAGCAACTGAAGTGAGCTGAAAACAGTGCCAGCTTGCTCTCTGCGTTGTCAGTTTCGTTTCACTAGATGAAGGACTTTAAAAAGAACTGCACCTTTTTTGCACGTTAGCATTTTGGCGCACGTTTTCATGCATCTAACTGATGAATTATCAAATTATCAAGGCTATGAATAAGCTTGGACTTGACTCCTGGAGTGTTTGTTTAATGATCAGTCATACTAGAGTACCAGCGTCTCACCTGGAAATACCATCAACGACCTGCCCAGCACCCTGCTTCACACCCAGTGTCAGCTGACATTGGCTCCGGGGCCCTGGTTGGATAAGCTGTTAAGAAAACAGATTGATGGAATTAATGTAAAAGTATAATTGAATCAAGGAAACTGACATTTCTGAGAGCATCAATATATCCAGTGTGTGCCTGACGGCTTACTTAATGAACTCTGAAATCACATAACTGAGCTGTTCAAAGGTGCAGTGCTTTTTTAGAGATATCTACTATTAAAGACACTTACATTAGTTTGCATTTTATTGAAATATGTCTCTTGTCAGATATTAAAGTTTATTGAAATGCAATATACAAGTGATGTCTGCATTCTTCAGGCGCGCCAGCTAGCTCAGTGCTAATCCGTCCTCCTGCAGATTTACACATGATCCTGCACAGGTTTCGTGCCATTCGATGCAGCTATTTGATAAAGACTCAGTGATCCGATGAAATGCGACACTCTCAGGATCCTTCCCAGTCACTCTTGTGACCTTTGACCCCACTTGGCAGAACTGGAACGGAAGCACAGCAACATCTCTTGGCAGCTAAACAGCCAGCTATGTGTCTGTCACAGTGTCTGTGTGAGTGGATATACTCTTATAGAAAGTGCGATTGTGTTTCATCAGGCCGAAAAAACACTTGTGCGTATGTGTGTGAGAGCATGTTAACATGTGACAGAGTCCTGCAGCGTGGTAGACTGGCAGCCTGAGCGTGAACTCTGCATGCTTTCTTTATGTCTCTGACGTCTGACAAGGCTGAGGCGCTGTTGGTAATGATGTGGTTATTACTTCCCATCATGCCTCACTGCAGGCCGGGCCGTAAAACAGTGCGGTATATTCACTGTGTCCCTCACCGACTGCCTACTGTGGCCAGCACTTTGTGGCTGTTTTATGAAGCGTTTTCCACTTAGGGATACACTCATGGGACCTCGTTCACCAAACTGCTCTTCAATGTGATATCATCATGTTGTGTAAAAGATACAATTATAATTTTATTTGCTTTTGTCATGTCTTTGAGACAGTATTTTAAAATTTGATAGCTGGGAGATATTCTACATTAATAATAAAAAAGATACATTTCACATATGAAAAGTTTGAATATTTTGTTGATGTGTTGTCTAAAGTCAAATGGCAATGCAGTCTTCAAAGGCTATTTGCTAACAAATATATAATATAAATGGTTGCTTATAATAGGGAACAGACACCCGACAAAGAACTGTCAACTGATTTTGCATTTTTCCTCACTTATGTCCCTCAGTTTTATAAATCCATAATCAATAATGAGATAGAGAAGTATCACAGGAAAAGTCTAATTTTCAGGGCTTCCGTTACCTTTTTTCCACCTGCGTAGTGCCCAATCTTGAAACTTTTCCACAGGTTTTGACAAAAAACAAAAGACTGGTGCCAGTGCCAGAAAACTAGCACTCGGCATGCCACCACGGCAATTACTGGGCCCAAAGTTGTAACCACTTACATTAGTGGCTCTGGGAGGGGCTACTGCAAGAATTTAAACAGTAATTCATAGATGTAGACTCCAGATATCCATCTTCTGTGACTTTATTCCCACAAAAACGACTCCAATTTCTCCCATATAACACTACATAACATTAGGTGCTTAAATCGGACAAAATGTGGGCTTGTCTAAGGTAGAGCTGGCACCACCACTGGTGGAAATTAGGCGTATTGTTAAATTGACTTACATGTGGTCATATCAAGGGATACACTATGGAGGACAGCTTCAAGAGCTGAGTGCAACTAGAGCAACTTATTCACTGAAGCTAGGATTATCTTGTTATTCTTATGACAACATATTCATGCCTTAAGAAATGTTCAAAGAAGATTGTAATGACACATTTTTTTATATTTAATGGCTTTATAGTTTTTACAGTGTTTTTTTTGTCTCGCTTGAATTCAGGGTATTCTCTTTTGGGAATTATACTCTCGCCGTGGAATGCAATCAGTAAAAGGGGCTGGGCATCGGATTTCAAATTGTCTTTGAAACTCAAGATTTATTCACAGGCTGCATACATAACCCCCGCTGCTGAGTTGCACGAGCTCTCTACTTAGGCTGTGAGGAAACCGTGGTTGCCCCGGGCCTGGAGAAATGCCAGCTGTGGTCATATGGAACCAGTTTGAATCTCTAACTGTCAAATTCTCTGCGTTTCCCCCAGCATATAACTTCATATAGAGGATGCATGGACATGGTGCTGTTTGGCATTAACAAAACAACGACGTCAGTTTCTCACGAGAGTTAAGATTGTATCCAGCTTACCTTAATGATGTATGGGGTGCATTTGAGAGTGATAACATGATCATTTTAATTTTTTTAAACCTTAAACTCACTGCACATTGCTCGGGATAATCTTCGGAATGAAATAAATTTTAGAGTTCACAGTGGTGAAATCCGTTAAATTTGCACAATCTTGAGTTCAGTATCCTAAATTTATGCTAAAAAAAAAAGGCAAAAGAAGGACCAGCATCCCTTCTGCGCCATTTAAAATCTTCTTCAAAAAAGTATTTGTGTCTCCCTCATTAATCTTCCTCGTCTCGCAAAATTAAATTCATATCATTATGACACAAATTAGCCCCCTACAATGATTACCCTATTGTTGTGTTGTTTACATTGTTATTTTTCCGCTGCTCTGCATACATCAGTTCGCTCCGGTTTTAATTAATTCTTGCACAGAAATGAACATGGGAGCAGTCCCGGGGTGATTCATTTAGGGTGTATATGATTAGGACCGACCTCGAAGATCAGAGGTTCTTTTTATTCTGTGGCATTGATGCTAATTCATTTACCAAAACCCCCACAAGTCTCCTCCTTCTCGCAATCCTTTCCTGTCGTGTTGAGGTTTTATTCTTTCCGATCATAAGAGTCCCAATTCCACTGCGCTGTTTGTGTTGGATGGAAATGAGGTCTGTCCATTTCTTTAGGGATGGGTAGATCAATGGATGGGGGTGGAGGGTAGAGAAGCTAGTGTGCAAGCTGTCTCTCCAGGTCTCCATTGAGATGAGATTACATCGTTGGTTGGTGGCTGCAAAATGCAGCACTCTGCTGGCAGACACCAAGCAGGACTCACAGGAGTCTTTTCAAATCTCACCATTGTTAGCGAGGGATTATTCTTTGGGTTGTTATCCCATTATGCTGTAATGGTAGCAATTTTCTGCTTAGGAATTTGGCTTTTTCTAGGGGGAAATACATGCCAGAATGTTTTTAAATCAAGCATTTATCATGTGCAATTTGTAAAACCTGTTAAATTGTATTTCCACAAAGAGTGACATTTTAGACAACTCTGAGTTCTCTGCTGGATTTATTGGGGAAATATTTGTTTACACTGATATCCTGATATCTTGCATTTCAGCATTTTCTTTTAGTTTAGCTGAAACCTTATATTGTCTTGCAGAAATACTGTAAAACGGGACAACGGTCAGGTTGTTTTTAAAGTTCCTCTCTGCACAATGCTGAAGTCAAATTCTTGAAATATTTTGGGTATTAATTTTTTTCCTGACATTAGGGAATTGTCCTTTCTTTAATATGGGATGGGACATCAACAAGGCTTTTCAAAGTAATGCTCTTAACAGGTCATTAAGCTTTTTTTTAGTTTTTCTGTAAGTTTGCCCAAACACTAAAACCTTGTGTCTTTCACGTCTGATTAGTGACACTTTAATAAAGTCGTTTAAAGTTCAGCGGACTGAATTTTCCACCTTTTCTAGTGTTTCTATGGTCACAGGGAAACGACCTGCATTCAGGCCTGTACGCAATCTTTTAAATGCAAATCCTTTAAAAGTAACTGTGTAATTCTGTCTATGGGGACTCTCCCAACTTGGCTGTGAGAGAAAGTGTTCTTTTTATATAAGGCAACCACGGCTGTTTTTCTTTCTGTCTTCTTGATCTGACAGCAATTGACTAAGCCAGTCCTTAAGGCATGACAAAAGCTTGGCAAAATCTTTACATTTCTTTTCCTCCTCTCTCCCCCCTCTCTCCCTCGCTCTCTCTTTTCTAACTTTTCGTGGATGGGCCAAGGTAGACAAAGCCTGTCTTCTCTTCCACTTGATTGGGTCAGAAGGCTGAGGTTAAATGTTTGGTTCAAAATTGTCTTAGCATTCCCAGCGTCATGTTTTTTCTTTCCTCTTTTTTAATGGCGCTCGGGGAAGCTCGGAATACTATGTCGAATCGGCCACAATCAAATCATTTACGGTGAGCTCACAACGAAGGAATTAATGCATTTTATATGAGGATGCCGAGTCTGAGGTGAAGTCCCCTCAGCAACATGTGAGAAAACGCTCTCTCTCTCTCTCTGTTTTACTTATTGAAATTATAGCTGTCACCCATTTCACAAGGAGGAGAGCTAAGGGGAAGCAGGTCATTGACTTGATTTTCATGGGAAGGCTGATTCGGCCATTCAGGGTCTGATAGGTCCAGTATTGACAGCCCTTTGCGCGAGGGGAGGGGAGCATGCCGCCTTCATTGTACCCACGGTTTGCTGAGGAAAAACAAGAGAACGCCTGGGAGACAAAGACCTCAATGGGAACAGTAGCCCCTGTGTCCCCTTGCTTCTGACTGCTGCTGCTGGGAGGCTTGTGTCTTCCATTCTGGCCTCAAGTGCTACTCCCACCCTCTCTCAAACACCCCGCCACCCACTTCTCCCGCTCTTTTTTCATCCTGTCAAGTGGCTGCAGAGGTGTTGCCGTTTTATCCTCTGACCCTTGACACCCTCCCTCTGAGTCGTATCGTCTCTGGGTGCAGAGGTTGTTTGTCATCTTCATTGGACGAAGAGTACTCTTCAGATCTATTTGTTGCCGACCGTGCTAGGAGCATTACTAGGGTTCTCAAGTGGGGCTTTTGCTGTAACTGGTCACAGGTGTAGGCCCAAAAAAACGAGACCATATCTCACCCTTATTACTTCAAATGTTGTACTGCACTTTCTCAGATCCTCAGTACTGCACCAAGTTTGTGGTGCACCAGAGGAATGATTGTCGATATAGCAAAGAACACAAATACATGCAGAGGTTTTGTGTCACTCCTTCTTGCTTCTTACCTTTCATTAACCTATTTCTTTTCTCAATAATGTATGCAGTCAGTGGGTGTTGGCAGCAGTTGTCCAGCTGCTGTCATTTGTATTCACTTCAAATCCTGCTCTCAAGCCCTTGCTCTTGTATTAACAAGTTTGTGTCAACCAGAGAGCCTTGGCCAGCCATCAGAGTGTAGTACATTGGTCTAGGTTTAAGGTTATCGGGTCAGTCTTATCGAGCCCTCTCTTTGAAGTAATCCCTGGCTCTGCTTCCCTTCTGATAAATACTGTATGTGGGCTTTGTCTGGGCAGGCGTCCAGCATGTGTGAAGGATGGAATATTTGCTGGTAGTGCTTACTTAGAAGTGTTCCAAAGCCCCAGCTAATATATTACCAAGGTTTGCCAGATATAATTTTAAACCTGACTTGGAGCTTAAGAACGCAGTTGTTGGGTGAAAACACATTTGAGCTCCTCTGAGTTGTTTCTACAGATGCAGAACTCAAGCTAATCAAAACAGTTTTTATTTTCCTTCAGTCTGATATGATCCTAGGTTTCGTCATTGTCACTCATGCTTACTTATCTCATGCTTTTTCACAGCTAAATCTGTAATCTCTCACACCAATTAAAAGAACACACTCAACAGAAGGTGTTATGCGATTACAGAAAAAGATGTGGGTCAGAAGCTAGCTTTTACCAGGGTTTCATGAGCAGGGAAATGAAATACGATTGCACTTTAACCCTTCCCGACTTGGCATCCAACCTTTAGAGCACTTTCTGACCTCTAACCTTTGGGCTAACCCAGGAAATTGTCCCGACTCCCTTTGACAGCGAGTAAGTACCATCTTTCCGACGTTTGTTGAAAAGAGTATAATGGGAACACAATGGAGAGTAAAATCATGCTGTGGTGACAGTTGGAGATCACAGCCCATGAATTTTTGGTTTAAGACATCAAAATGATGATAAGCCAACTGGTAACCATTAGGCCTGTATCGTTCAATGAATTTCGAGAACACACACATCTTGGCTCCCTTCAGATTTTTCCTTTCTTTTGGTTACCGCAGTGGATCGGCATGGTAGACTTTGTAGGGGGACTCTATCTTCCACACATCCCACACACCCTCCTGCTCCCTTTCCCCCTCAATCTAATACTGGCTTCTTTTGAAGTGAGGATTTTCTGGAGAAGTGCTTCAAAGCCCCTCCCCGCCACCCCACACCCAAATCTGTCTATTGAAGTATGAGGGCCCCAGCTTTCATATGGGGATATGGTCCTTCGATTTTGGGTCGTGAGCTCTTTATCGTAATTTACTGTATCAGGGAGTGCTTCTCTCCTGGTATGTGGAGATTGAAAGGAATGGTCATGTGCTGAACTGATTAAGAAGTTAGCAGTGACCCGAGGTTAAACCCTTTGAGTGGAGGGGGGCTGGGGGTGAGAATACAAAAGACGAGTTGGAGTGGGCATAGTGGGTGGAAAGAGGTGGTAAAAGATGGAAAAATTATCCCAGTTCCAACTATACCACTCAAGAAGTGAAACTTTGCAGGAACTAAGGTCAAGGATTCTTTTCACTCGCTACTCCCAGTGCCTACACCCTTAAAGAATTTGAGATAATGCCATTAAAACTAACCTTTCTATTGTCACAGTGACTTGTTTTGGTAAGGACACATTTTCCTTATCATGTTCCATTAACTTGACATTACCTCACTCTTGTCTCTCCCCTCTCTGTAGCCTCACTCCTTTTCACGATTCAAGGCACCACCAGACTGTTTTTGTAGCTGGCTTGTCTCTTTGGAGGACCGGAGTAAACTGAATGGTGACAGCTTTGCCTGCCAGGCGAGTTGTGTGGCGCAGTGTCTGTATTGAGTCTAGGCTTGAGTTTTTTTTCTTCTCCCTCTGCCTCTCCCCTTTCTGTGTTTGATGAGAATCAGACAGATTTAGCCGAGGTTTGAGCAAGCACAGAGGCCGGCCGGCTCTCCGCGCACCACTGCTGCCATGCTAATAGTGGCACAGCCTGGGACCGCAGAGATTATCTGTTACCAGGCAGAGATGTCACAAACCCAGGGGGTATTTGTTGCCTTCAAAGAGACGCCTGGTCAATCTTTCCCCTCGTTAGTTATCACACTGATTCAAATGAAAACAAAAAAGGGCAAAAACAGGGGAAAGAAGTTGTGAACTGTGACACATCTCATCAGCCAGCATTTCTAGTCTTTCTTTTTCCATCCCATTATACAGTCTATTGACTATCCTAGAAGTTTTTATTGCAGGATTTCCGCTTTTCACTTTGACAAATAATTGAGGGCTGATGTCCTTCCTGGCAACGGATTTAAATTAAAATGCTCTGACCCGTTTTGATGGTTAACTTAACCCAGCTGAGCAAAGCTCGCTCCAGCAATCAGATGTAACGGCATATTGCGTTTAATTTGGAAAAAGTGTGTTAAGGAATCTTTTCTTTGAGCCTAAGTTGCCTTAAAGGGAGGGCGGATCGGAAACTTTCTATGCCAAATCGGTGGTCAAAGTCACAGTTTCTCTGCTTCAGCAGCGTGGCAGTAGCCTTATCGAACTTTAACAGCTCTCCCACAGAAGTGAAGATGTCTCAATGCTGTCTTTGTAGCAAACTCTGTCAGTCAGTGCTCAGTGAAGACCGTGCAAAATTGAGCTAAGTGGAATTAATGAGCGAATTTTACCCTGGAGACCTGAGCTGCCATTGTCTTTGTTTGTTAAAATGAACGTTTTCACTGCAGTCCTCTCACCCTTGCATTGGACTTGCCAGGATTGCTTGGGTCCAACAGGTAATTCCCAGACATTTCCCCTTGTTTGGCTAAGGGAAAAAAAGGAGCATCCACCCGTACTACCCATCCATGTATGTAAAAGTCATTAGCCATCGGGAGAGGAAAAAAATAGAGAAGAATTGAGGTTGATGTGTGCAAGAGTGTCCTTAATGCTCATTACTTCATTCAGAAAAGATTTGTCACATCTTGGGAAATGTTTTAAAAATGGAGACATTAAGAAAAAAGGAGAGAAGTGGCTTGTCAAGTTAGGGTACATTTTCTACATTTGTCTCAATGCATTTAGCTTTCAGTAATGGAACAAAGTTTACTCAAATATTAGATGTCAGTTGCCAGGATTTCCATTTAACTCTGCATATGTCTGAAAAAGAAGCAGTACTTTTAATTCTGCTAAAACGTGAACTTCCTTAAATGAAGCCGTCTTGAAGTTTGGTTTACATAAAGCTTTGACAGTTTGGCATAATGGAAAGTTCAGTATGTCTCATTGGGTTCATGTCCATGATACTCATATCTCATATCTCTATTCTTTTTTTTTCAGCATGCACTATACATACTCATTTTTGATGATGCAACATGTGTGTGTGGCAGTTTCAAAGCAAACTAATTGAGCTATCGGGACAACAAAAGTGACAAAGAAGGACAAAAAAGCCTGATTTCCAAAGATTTGTTCTGGCCAGATCTTCCTGTAGTAGTAAATCACATCCTCGTTTTCTTCTGGGTTGCATTATGGTGTGTAATTTAATGAATTCTTACAGTATCTGATAATTTCTGTGTCTATAAGGAGATAGCCATGTCATGCATCACTACTACAAAGCATTTTCTCTACAAGAAGAAATTAAAAATCCAAAGATATCTGCTTTATTTTCACCTAACATAAAGAAAAGCAATAAACTGTAACAATTTCAAAGCTGTAAGTAAAAGACATTCTGAATTTTTGCAGTAAAATTGGTGATTAATTGGTAATAATTGAATTTCTATGAATGTGTAAGTATTTGTGAATGTGTATTGGCGAGGGGCTTTGTGGGTCTTAGTGGGGATCCTCTCGGGCCCCATGGGAAAATGATAAAAGCCTTGTGGGCACTGAATCACCGGCCTTTGAGGATTTCCACAGGCCTGAAAGGCAACTGTGATAATTCAGGGACAATCCTATCCCGGTGGTCTTCCCACTGGCATCCCTTAATAACTATATTAGCAATTAAGAGAGGACGCTGAGCCGCACTCGGAGCCTATAGATTGTCCCGTTTTCCCTCATCTCGGTCAGCTGTGGCAAGGCTTAATGGGCTGTGAGAAGACATCATCCATGTACTCTTTAACCCTCATCCATTATGGTCTCACCATAATAGATAACAGACTTAAGATAATGTCACTTGACGATATAACACTATATGCGGTGTTTATTTTCAGTTGCCGTCCCTCGACGGTTGCTCAACATTATAAATGAGCAGATTGTAGAGCAGCTGAGGGTGACTTAAATTTAGAGTTTGAGGTTACAGATATGGGAATTTCTCCCCTGATTTCAACACCTTCAAGGAGGGTGAGTGATGTGGGGCCCAGGCAGGATCTCATGACGGATTCTGGGTAGCATTCTTCTAGACAGGCATTAATGTAATGTAATGTAATTTTACCTAATTCACCAAGAGGATAACCCAGCTTTCATTCCATAATCATAGTAAACCTCACATGTGCACATTTCTCGGGGATGATTTGCAAACCTCCCCTCACAGCCCAGTGATCTGTCAGCTTACCTCTTTATGAATCTCCCCTGAGGGTTCATAGCATGTTTGCATAGAGCTGTTGTTGGATGAAGCCCACATGTAAGATACATAACTGGGCGCTATCATATTCAGTGCATACTTAAAATTTGAGCAAGCCTTAAAATGTTACAAATGTTTCCTAATAAATCTGTATTATATGTCTTATGTGAGAGACCAGTGATTTATGCCCCACTATTACCTTACTGGTTTGTGTCATTTAGCAAATTTTTTAGTCTTTGGTTTAGTTTCCAAAATTGTGCTTGTCACTACCGTTTATTTTTGGGTCGATGTATATCTGTAGGTAATATTTTGGTACTTCATTATGTTACCCACCCACCACAGAAATGAGGCTTTAAATATTGTTACATACTTTGTTTTTTTTTTTTAATTTAGGTTCATTTTGATGGTAGTGTCTTTTCTTGCAGGTTTTGTTAATCTAAGGGAAACTACAAGACAAGCTCAAGCATTTTTCTGTCCAAACTACTGACTCAACTTCATAATTGTGGCAAACTATAAATAATCCATAAACTGCAGTACTTACCAGTATATACATTGCCTCATACAGAATTGTTGTACTGTATTTGAAAAAGAGTTATCTTGTAAAACAACAAAGGAAAAACTCAAAAAATACAAACATAATTTTATCTAACGAGAAGTTATTCTACATTTTGCATGCTCTGAGATTTACTGATCGGGTCCAGACCCTAAGGCTTGGAAACAGTTTTGAGTTGATTATTTACGGCATTTTATCGTATTAAATTTCTTTCCTTCCTTTATCTTTCAGTCCATATAGATAAAATATGTGTGTTTTATATTCCTAAATCAATACTATGACTTTCATTTTAATTGCAAAATGGCCAACAATAATAAGTAAGCACATTTCTCAGCTGATGGATCCGTGTGAGTCACAACCATTTCTGTGTGAAGAACTAAAGAGCTTGTGTGTAGAGCTCAGGTTGTATCATAGCGCCTGGAAGAGAATAGATGCTGTGAATTATTTGCTGACAAAAAAAGCTAAATTTGCCATCAAAGTTTAAATAAGTTTCTGTGTAAGCAATTCTTTTTTGGTTTTTATTAATTCTTTTTTCTGGCATTTGCTACCTCGATTTGCCTCCTCTTACCGCACAGCGTTTCTGAAACCCTGTGGTCAGCGAACGTTAAGAAGTTATGGATAAGCATACTGATTCTGCTGATGAGCAACACTACCCCCCCAGCCCCCCCATCCTTCCTCTATTCTGTCCTAATAGGAAACAGGGGAGATTCATCCTCCAATCTGCTGTCCACCCTCGGAGGCCCATGATTGGGGATGTGTATGGTGGGGAGAAACCAGGGATGACAAATAAAGGGCTGAACTCTTGAATGGCAAGGTTCTGCTTCCCGTGGCTCTGTTTGCAGCGTGGACCCTGGAGGCCATAGCCCCTCCACCCGGGGGGTTGTCAGTTACTGATGGCACTGTTGTTGGTTCCAGTGTGAAGGGGGCCGGAGAAGCCCCACCACAATCCCACTTGTTAAATAGCATGAATTAATGAAGTGGCAGAGCTGGGAACTTCCTACCCCTGAGCGACTTGGGGAAAAAAAGAGGGCCACTTCCTTAGCATTTCTATGGGCCCCCAACTTCTTTTCATCCTGTCGGCTTTTTTCCTCCCCAAAACCCTCACCCCCACCCCACCCTTCTACACCCTCAAAAAGTTTTTTTTTTTTTGAAGTCCTTTAATCCTCGGGATTTATTCCGGGTTGGTAACAGCAACTGATAAGCAGCTTCAATAAGCAAAAAATAAAATGGCTTTTGCAGAGTCGTATATGTAAATGCAAATGTGAACAGTGGTCATGGCTAACGGCACGGAAAGTCGAGATGAAAGAAAGTTGCAAATGTGAATGTTTGTGTTTCTGCTTCTTCTTTTTTTTAACTCCCTGACTGAAACGCATCCTGCAACTATTTTTTCTTGTAGCTCATTTTACAGTTCATGTTCCAACTTTGTCTCAAACTTTGTCTCTTCTCACACCAACTGCGCTTCTTTAAATATCCTTTCATAAGACTGCAAAGAATAGAAATTGCCTCAGCAGCAGGACACCATTCCCATGGAGCACCGGTCTCTATTTTTATTGCCAGCCTGCCTTCTTAATATATGTAATTTATGAAAGTTTCTCAGACTTAGTTTCTGGTTTATTAGCCTTGTGTTACTTGTGATGTCAGTTTCTACACACCTGATTTACAGACAGGCAAAGACAGAGTAACACTTTTATAGAACTGTAAACTGCTCTGGTGATGCTGATGAATAGCAGTACTACAGTGCCTTTAGTGTTGTGCATGACCACAGGGGCAAAATCCCCTACAATTACAGATTCAGAACAATATTTATCAACTCTTAAGTAGAAAACTCCAAAGAAAAATCCCACCTTTTTAGATATGCGTCAGGCTGTTCTAGATGAGACTGCTATTCTTAATGGTCCGTGAGGCTCATACTTGTTGATTTAATGCACACTTGAACTGTAAAGGTTCACACAGAGCAAGTGTAGGATTGCTTTGAGAGGCGACACACATGGATCCAAACACGCGGACATCTCTTGTTCTTTCATTTTGAGAGTCAATTTTATGGAGATAGATTGGCCTTTAGGCCACGGCTGCACTGAGACCTGGCTCGTCTCAAAGTTCTCTCCGGCAGTCCCCAGTGAATCACTCGGACTCAGGCCGAGGCTGCTTTGCAGATAACACAGATCACTTTGAGGTAAAGGTTGGTTGGCCGCCAGTTCCCTAATGGGAGCATGTTTATACTTTGAGTTTTTATCTGCTGTTAAGAGTGCTCTGCCATACAAAGGCTGGAATTCCTCTCATAAATGCTTGGTACCGCAGCGCAAATCATGTGAATAAAAAAATGAAAGGGCTCATTCGTCAAGGTGGGTGGAAAGGTAGATGGATGCCTATTGTTCACATAATGAAGGGGCTTCGATGTGCGATGATATCTCCTCCTCTGCCCAGACATTTACGGAGGGTCCACAGCCTCAGAGCCTTGGTTTGTTTCCTTTTTTAGGGGCAAAATACTTTAAAAACTGTGATCCTGAGCTTTGATAGGGAGTTTTCCACAATACCTTTCTTCCAAGTGAGCACCACTTTGGGACGGCAGCTGCTGCAGGCAGAGTAACTGATGTAGACATGTCTGGCTGCACCAATTTCGAAGGCGGCCATTTAGTGTTGTTATTATTGAGTGATTATAGTTGGCTGTTTTGGTAATACACAATTATTGTTAATTCATTGAATGTTATTTCAAGCGTATTCAGTCTATTTTCAGCTTCATGTAGAAGAAACAACTTCCATGGTTGGCAAATAAACATTAACACTCTTGTGCACAAAGCCAAATGACTCTTGTGTGAACAAAATGCAGTTCGGCCAAAATTTGAATCTGAGTCACTTCACTTACTAAATGAAATAAGCACAAGAGAAATTTGTTCTGGCAACACTGGTGCATGAACACATAGCCATGAATATAATTCCCTGGACTGGACTCCACTACTTATTTATAAGTCCAAAGTTTTAGGATATGAAGGAGCTTTAGTACTAGTGCTAGTTAGCTTTACCGGCTAGTTTAGGTAGCTTTTAAATGTAGCCATTAAAATTCAGAATAGACTTAAAAAAAGAGCTGGCAGTGTATTCAGTGGATTGTTTTATACACAGAAGAAATAGTTTTTAGTTGTACTTGGTAGATATGTAGTGCTAAAATATCAGATTTAAGTGAGCCTAGTAGTAGTTAGCCTATATTTATTAGCATAAATATATTAGCATCTCTTTTTGAAAGTTTCTCTTGCTGTAGCAGTCATGTGTCAAGCTAACATTAGCGTGTTAGTTAAGCTTCTTTAACTATGTAAGGTGACAAGTACTGGGTGTGACTAATTTATCTCAAAAACTTTCTCTACAACCAATTTAAATGTAACATTTGAGTTAATTAAGTAGTTTTGAAGCACTAATGCACCAGGCTTCCTAAATTCTATTCCTATAAAACAAAACGCAGGCAGTGTTCTGTTCAATTAAACCTTGCCAGGCACGACACCAAATGTGCTCAATTCCCTGACCGGCTTGTTAGCTATGATATCACGACAGCACCCCAGGTTGAAATAATGAGCAGGTCATAGACTTTTTACCATAGACAAAACACTGAGAAGTGACCAGCTTCGCTCTGGGCTCAAAGGTCTCCCCGTCTGGTCCGCGCAACGTGCCCATTATCTCCGTGCTGTAGTTCCCTGTGAAGGAACCCCCTGCAGTCGCTGTCTGACTCTCATCCCCCACCGCCACAAAGACGCGAGGATCTGCAGGTAGCGATGCTGAACTGGCTCCTGTTTTTTCAATTAGGGCCTCTGTGTGCACCCCTTTGAGAAGTTTATGAAATTAACCAATTAGGACCTGCAGGGTAGTGAGATAGAGACAAGAAAAGAGAAAGAAAGAACCTTCTCTTTTGCTCCCTCTCTCTTTTCTCACACACACTGCCCACTCTCCCAAAGCCCAGCATGGATTAATCACTCTGTCTGGGCGAATGAATGGCCGTTCACATCGCCGAGGCCTGTTATTTACAATTAAGTAGTTAGACAATAAAAATTACGCCACAGAGTCTGCTCAGTCCTCAATGGCTTGCTGTGAAGTACTTTGTCATTTTATTTTTTTACCCTTTCTCATAGTTTTCTCAACTGTTCACACCCCCTTTATCATCTCTGATTGGTTCTGTTTTTCTGCTACTTTCTTTTGTACTCTTTCCTCTCTCCATCTACATTTTGCTATTTTTAATTCTTTTTCTTTGTTCTCTCCTATTTTTCTGAGAAGAAGCAGAACCAGATAATGAGGCGAGGAAGGGTCCCGGCCCATTAGTTTCCGATGGAGGATAGCATCAGATTTGTATGCCTCTCATGTTTTTATGGAGTCGAATCACTTGAGTCAAATCGCTCAGAAGTAAACATATTGATATGCTGACTCATGTAACCGTAGACACGTCAGAACATATCTGCACCGCAAATACTCGGCATGTGTTTACTTCTCTGTACCCCTGTGTATATATTACCAGCAATTGTGCAGTGCTGGCTGCATATTTTTAAACAAAGTTTCAAGTAATTTCTTTCACTGAGAAATAAATACAGATAAATTGCTACTTCTGAGTGTAAAGGAAACAAGAAAGAAAAGCAAGGATGTTGGGAGCTTCAGATGAGTGGAAACAAATTCAAAGCGCTGCACTTATCCACAAATTCTTCAGAATGGGTTCAATACCGCAGAAAATGTGAATTTTTTTGGATATTTTAATGTCTATTATACGACGGATTTTGTTAGTGTTTGAATTTCTGAAAGGCAAAAAAGAGAGATTAATGAGAGATTTTATTGTTCATCCTGGCTGCTGTGCCATCATTACTTCTATTGTATGCATGTGTTTTTGGTAGATCTGCATCCGTTTGCAGCACTGCTCTTCACTAAAATTTTCTGAATTCCATACAAGCAAATGACCATATAAAAGTCATTAATAATGCATATGCAAGTTGACATTCATTGAAAAATGTGAAGCAAAAACAATAAGCTGACTCAGAAACAGCGAGTCACGGCACATTCAATTCTACCCGTGCATTCACATACATACGACCATATGTCTACTCACACGGAGTTATGCAGACAACAGTGGCGGTCAGAAGACAAACGGCGACTTGTGTCCAGCATTACGGTCACTCATATCCCCCCAGAGAGTCAGCGTTTACTACAAAACAAATAACAGGAAGCGGCGCTGGCAGTGCTCCGAGAATTCCAACAATCCCCACCCTTGTGTTTCGTTCCTTCCCTTCTGCTGCTGACTTAACTTTATGACCTCCTTCAGCCTCGTGTCACCTCGGTCAAATCTGGCCCAGAGTGGTTTGACACTAGGCAGTGGCACTGGGTATTGTTTCAGTCACATTGTGACTCAGAGGCTGTTTGTTTGTCCAGTCACAGTATAATTTAGAAGCAATGACCAAAAATGGAAAAGAAGTGGACGGAGTGTGTTTACGTGTACATACATTGTTCTTCATAGAAATGGCGCTTAAAAAAAAACAAAGCAAAACAAAAAAGAGAAACTATCTGAACTCTGGCTTGTTGCAAGCTTTGTGTGTTTCGGGCTCAGCTGCTCTTCGTCAGGGTATTGTTTTCCTCTACTATGCTGTATTTATTCTAACTGCAGAAGTAGAGTTTAACTTGGATATGCTCACTTCCATCTTAGATCTCGCTCACTTGAGGCAACTTTTTTCCCCCATGTAGTGTTCCTCCAAGTAATTTGTAAAAGTAGTCCACTAAAAGCTTTTCTGCCTTTGAAGCTCATGTTCTGAAATGGATAAAGACGCCATTTGAAAACTGTCACATTTCCTCTGATTAAATTACTCCTGAGATCACAGTAAATGGATGAGTTAGTGGTTACTCTGTCTACTATAAACAGCCCTGTGATTGATAACTGAGCCAGCTGTTGTCCCAAAACTTTCAAATAATATTTTCTTAGAAAGTAAGTGCAGCATTTAAGCTGTTATTCTGCGCTGTTAATCTTCACACGTATAGTATGTCGTATATGGGCATATAGCTTCCAGTGGCGAATACAGTGGGCTAGGTTGTAAATCCCACATACTTGTAGTCAAGCTGATTAAGAGACATAGGAGCCACAGTTGGTTACATTTTGAATTAAATCTGGCTCAGCCCTGTTTATCTTCTAAATCTGGATGCTGGAGAACCTTTAATTACTGTCAGTAGTGGTTTAATTATTCCATTTGTTCTCATGTCTTATGTCATGGGCAGCATATATACATTTGTGTCACTCTTGTGGAACACATGAAAAATGATCTTGATGTAGTACCCATAAATTTGACATCCCCCCCTTACTCACCAAATAGAGCCTGATCATCCTCAGAAAAGCTAATCATTATTTACTCCGTATTTATCCTGCTTTGTATTTCATTTGAACAAAAAACAGGCCTTTTCTGCCAGAGTTTTTAATCATAATGTAAGAGTATGGGTTTGAGAGTCTTGATGTTTCATCCTTAAGCATGAACCAACTTTGGACAATGTCATCAAGATAGAAATAAACAGCCTGGCCGAGTGAAGGCGGGGAGGTTTGGAAAACTGATTACAGGCCTTCGATTTCTAACCCACATTTGCCCAAAGAATCAACATATTTACTGTATAGCATTTCAGGAATAGATGAGAAGAGAGAGCAAACACACACACACACACACACAATAAAAATAAAACGAAAGAGTGTTTAACAGAAAATAGCATCACTCGATAGGATTGCCAGCTACAGAGCATTTGCCAATAACAACATTGAGGGGAGTCTGTTGCAAAAAGGAGTGCACTCCTTTTGGGATAGATTACATTTACAACCTCTGTTGTAAGAAAGAAGAAAGGAAAAATATAACCACTGTCAGTCTTTTGGAAGCTATGGCAGCATGTTGCAAACACTCTGCTTTTATCTGCTCCTGAAAGCAGCGATACCACATTTAGAGTGTTTGGGGGTACGTTTTACCCTCTGTGCATTCGCTTTACTTTTGCCTTGGTTTGACTTATTGGGGATATATGACATCTGTAATCGCTGTTTGTTTTCATGCGTGTGTGTGCGTGCCTGCTGGTGTGTGAGTGTAGGTGAGATAATGCGGCATACATCAGCTGGGGCTTAGATTAAGTTTAGAGCATGTTGAATGATTCACTTCTGGGTTATCTTAATTCTTTAAGATAATGTGGACAGTTCTCAGACTCCCACACTCTCGCTGCTCCACTGTCCCCGCTGCCTTGGATCCTACCTGTAATGCAAATTAATGGGAGCAATGGGAATTTGCCATTTATGCAGATAATTGGGCTCAGAAAGCAGCAACATTTGGACAGCAACTTGATCCGTTCAATCAATTAAATTTTCCAGATTGAGCCAGAAAGCTCACATATTACGCAGCACTCACCAGGCAAGAATTACGTTCACATTTGGGTTTGATTCCCATGCATATGCTACATTGGCCTCAAATGGCTCCTAGTCAGGGCTCCAGCCAATGATCTATTCTCCAAAGACAAATGGCAAAACTGTATACCACTTATTTTCTTAACCCTAGCCAAAGTATAATGAACATCTGCAAAAATTACACATCTTAATAAGATTTTCCAAACAGTTCTCCATGGTTTGTTTGACGTCACTTCACCTCGTTTTCATCCCGTTTTTACCTCGAAATTCACAGTTCCTTTAAGAAGCAGGCGTTCCCACTCTCAGTGACAGACACCATTCATTAGTCGCCCATATTTGTCCATGCTGTTCAGCCTTCTCTAAACAAAGGAATTGAAGCAAACACCCAGGAGTGTCTAATGGTCTCTCCAGCTGTTGATACACTAATTGCGGAGGCCTCAGCTCCCAGCGTATCTATCTTAGAGGCTGTGATGGATCTTTGAGAACAGTTGCAGATCAAATTGGTCGGCAATGAGACGACGCATGCGGGGTTAGCATATATCGCTCCCCATTTTTGATAAATCATTTCCTTTCAAAAACACAGCTGCCTAGTCAAATTTGGGCCCGTTTTTTCCCCTTTTGCGCTGACGCCCCAAGAATAATGAAGAGGTTTTTATAAATGTTACTGTCCAGCACACCTGAAATTGCTCACAAGCGCTGTATGGGATGGATTATCCATGTGTGACTCTGCAAGACCGTTTGACCATTCTCAACCATAACTCATCAAGAAGTTGACATGCCCTGAAACCCTAAAATTATTTTGTAATAGAGATGTGAAAATGTGCAGAAATGTGTCAGAAAATGACTTGTTTTGTTGTTGTTTTTTTAATTATTGAACACTACACTTACAAAAGATGAGAAAATACAGGATAGCAAGTATAAGTATGTTGAAAAATCATACATTTGGGGATCTTTGACTCTTTGTTTCTTTGTCCTCATACTTGAATTCCCACATACTTGGTCCCCTCTGGTATGCAGTAATAGCCACAGAGTGTAAAGCACAGCACTTGATGCCATTCGTCATTGTTTGAGAGGTTAATCCCAAGCACCTCACAGTGCCACGAGACCTTTATAAACTTGGCAGTGTGCATGATATACTCTAATCTCACAGTTATGTCTGACCACAGTTACAGAGTGATACAGTGAGGCTGGAACCCATGCTTATTCATCAACACTGGCAGGCATCAGGCATTCCACACTGAAATATTGTGTAGTGGGCAAAATAGGAACCAAAGCAGAAAATAATCCAGAAGGGTGGAGCAAGAAGACGTAATGATATTCCATGACTGTGGTCCCAGCCTCGACAACCAGCCTCTGCAATACTGGATGGCAAGAAGCAACCTTTTAAAAGCAACCATGCTACATCACTGGTGGTAGAGTAAGTCGCAAGTTTGTCAACCAGCAGAAAGTGGTTTGTGGCTTCTTTGTAAGCTTTCTCACCACGTTGTTTTCATTCGCTGTTTTGTTTCTTTTTCATTGTACTTTTTCGCTGCTTGGCTTGGTTTAGGCACCCAAAAGTTCTTCATTAGATTAAGGCAATACAATCCATTGGTTGTGTTTGGAAAAAGATTCTGATCTGGGTTAAATCATGACACCTTACACCATAAACATGTTGAAAAATGATGCTCGCAAGTGCTTTTGAGTCTAATGCAAAGGGGTCCTTTATATTCGGAGCGAGACCCATCTCACTATCTCCAAAAACTTAGTGCTTCGTGTCACTGACACCAAAGGACATCTTGTGTGCATCTGTTTAGTCCCAAATGCCCTGGGGTTAGGAACAGGCTGGCTTTACACATGAGTGGGTATCCTACTGAGTGTATAGAATAGTCCAGCTATATTATAGCTTTCACTCTTCTATACTTTCACACATTCAGAATTCAGTGAGGGGTGGATGAATCTCCCGCTGTTTCATTGATGTGAAAAAAAGACAAAAACATTCAATATATTCTGTAGGTGGTGCTGTTGCTGGAGTAACAGAAAACTATTTAGGATTTTGCCTGTCAACAGTACACTCACGAAGAGATGTTGTGGCTCTTACATTTATCTATTGAGTGAAGATGGGATGGATGTGAAATGCAGATAAAACTGGGAGAAGTGTGTCTGTAAAAGAAACGTACTGAGTGAGAAAGTCTGTTTGTCTACGGTCAGCAGATAAGTAGAGGGTGAATTAGACACAGTTTTGCTATGAAACCGATAGGCGTGCACTTCGCATCTGCTAATGCTATCAAATAACCCTTCGTCTGCTCGCTGCTCACACCTAACAATTCTCTCGTTAAATTTCCATTCCTGGATCAGTCCAAACAGACATTTCTCACAGTGATCTTTGTCCGGTTTGGAGCCTTAGTTTAGCAGAAAACAAACAAACCAGTAAGTTGTTGGTGTGAGATTATGTCAAAATCTTCTCACGGTGCGACAAAACCCTGAGTCCATTTGGTGTTTGTTTCACGTGAGCATGTTTGGCTTTCAAGTAATGAGCCCGATCTTTAAAGGTACTCAGCAGGCTGGGGAGTGGCTTTGACAATTCCATTCCCCGCCTGGCTGACCTTAATCTGGATTAGTTGATTTTCTTTCCTTGGATTAACAGCTTGTGGTTCAATTAAACATCACGCAGCCCAATGAGTTTGAATCATGGCTTTACACAGTGCTGCAGGGAGCTTTAAGCGTAACTGAAAAAGCTCCAAGCTCAGTGTTTCCTCCGTGGGAATCCAGACCTCCACTGTCCGGCCAAACCATCTGGCTTGGAGAGGTTTTTTTGGTCTACCAAGTCTAAGGGATGCAGTGCTATGTAAAGGCATTCCTAGACAACGTGGAGACATACAGAGCAGCAGTAGCTAAAGAGTTAGAAGGACTAGTTAGAAAGGGAGTTAATGAGAACATACCTTAGAAGTATTATTGCTTGAGTTGAACCATTATGGACAAAGACTTCTTTTTTTTTAGCAAGCTTTAGGTTCAACCAAACCATGTTAGCCTACAGAACACTGTGTAGAGTTTGCATGTTCTTCCTGTGGTTGTGTAGGTTTTCTAACTTCCTCCCACAGCTAGGACATTTATGGTAAGGCTTGAATAAGAAACACTTGCTCAATGTCAAGCCTTTAAGTGTCCTTGAGAAATCAACTCATTCAAGCTACATCAACTTCAATAAAACTTCCTAGGTACCAACAGTAGATGGCTGTGTTAGCACTGAGCAGCTGAATGTGTGTAGATTTATGAGCATGAAGCAGACTGTACTTCAACGTCTGCACAGCAAAGCCTCCCTGGGTAGAAAGATGAGAATTCAATGGTCCACTGATGAACCAAGCTTGGTGTCAGATGGAAATTATATCACGCTAATAGAAAATAAACCTCTTGCTGTGTGACAGTCTGGTGTGCTGAATTTCACACAGTGAAGCCATACAGTAGTGTTTATTGTCTTAGAAGTATTCTTAGAAGTATTGTTCTCAACTTTTGAGCTATTGTTCTGTCAGGTAGGAATAAACAGTTGGGGTTCAGAGCTGGATTTACTTGAAACCTTAGCTGCGTGTCAGAGGAACCTCAAATGCAAGAGGAGCTCTCGTGTGCTGTGAAAAAATAGAAAGTGGAATCAAGAATAGAGTGATGTGCATGTGAGCATAGTGGATGGTTTGGAGATACACAGTAAGACTTAGTTTGACTGATAGTGGACGTGGTTAATATATCTTCTGGCATTTTCACAATAGCTTACAACAGCTGAGATTTTCTGCCTTACTTTGGATGTCAGATCCTATTTATGGTTTAGTTTACAATTAAATTATTTTTCAAATGCCAAAATAATCAGCTTAAGAATTATTTGCACATCTGTAACAGGACATGTACTAAAAAATTAACTTTTATTAGGGAAACTTGGCTTAAAGTCTATGCTGTTTAGGAAAAGACTCCTCCAATAAATTAAGCATATATAGTTTAGAGGTGCTGATTTACCCTTAATGTCTTTATAAATGCTGTTGTTTGCATACACCCACTCTTGTATACAAATGGATGTTTCTGTTATTGAGCCTACCCTAATTAGATGGACAAAATAATCAAGATTAGCCAATTTAAAGGTCGCATGAGAAGGTATTACTTCCTCAATTTGGTCTTTTTCCTGTTCAAACAGGATGCGCAGGCATGATATAGCACAATGAAGGATCAATCTTGAGTCCAAAACAGTCTAAAATGGGAGGTTATGATGTTTTAGCGTATGTCTAGAAGTGGAGGATGAGATCACCGCTATAGAGTAAGTGGTTACTTTTATTCGAGGCGCCGAAAGGTCATAGCAGTGTTATTGCAGAACGGTTTGTACTCTAATAATGTCTGCAACTTTTTTTGAGGAAGAACATCCCCCATATCCGGATATTTAGTGCATCGCCTCAGCTTATTGGTATAACACTACGCTGTAGAACAAACCCTGCAGGACAGCTGAGAGACAGACTGAAATAAAGTGTGTATATGTGTGTGTGTGTGTGTGAAGAAGAGGCTAAGAGGAGGGGAGCGTAAAGGGAAAAAAGGCGCAGAGAGGGGAAACAAGAGGCCCGATTGACTTTAGGGCCTCACTTGTCTTTTTCTGCCTTCTCAATTGCTGCCCTCATTCTCTTTTTCCACTTTCTAAGCCCCCCCTTTTCTCTCAGTCCCGTCAAGCCAAGTGGCTGATTTCATCCATGCATGCCATGCCACGGCTATGGAGGGGGTTGGATGGGTGGAGGTGGAGGTGGTGACTGCAACTGTCGGTGACTAGATCATATGTGACACGGTAAGCCTTTTTACCCCGCCTCGGCCCTTCTTAAATCCTCTTCTCTGCACTGAGTGACAACAACCAGACGTTCTCCGGCTTAGACGTTAGGAGCTCTTTTCCCTTCTGCGTTTCATGACGTGCAACTGTCAGTCCGGCATTTCGACTTTTTGACATGTACCGCCTGTTGCATGGTAGTGATACTGGCGCAGTTTCCAATCACACGCTTTGCCCAAATCCGCAATGAAGTCATGAAAGGGGTACTGACAGTTTGTGGGTAAACTCTGGCTTCGTTATGGGCTCATCTGTGACATCCGGTTCGAGTTTCCCAAACAAAAAAAACCCCATATCTGATGTATAACATTGTACATGCCCAGGATCAAATCTTGCCCACTGTGTATTTGTGTTTTCCAAAGCCACTCAGTCTAAACATATCTCATAAAGATTATGGTTCCGAGGGCAATCCGCCTTTCCCTTTGTTTAAAATGTTGTATAAATGTTGAATTAATATGCCACTTCTCAGGCTCTGTTTGTGTGCTTGCCTGGGTGAGGAGTGAGTTCTGGACACGCTGTATATGTTATGTTTCATCTCCACATTGCTTGCCACAGATATTGATAATGACATTTGAAGTTTGTTGTTGCTGTCTTTGCTAGACTAAACAATTTCCCCACTAGTAAACATCAACGTTTTTTTTCTTGTTCACCGTTGTATGAAGTCCTTTGTTTGAATGCTTGCTGATTGCTGGTTTCACTTCCCAAGTAAAAAGAAGAGAAGAACAGCATTGCTCTTTTGTTGTCTGAGTATTTATTTCTGTCAAATTCCCAAATACCCACAAGTCCTGTTGTCTGGGCAGTCTGTCTCTTTTTTGAGGTAAAAGTCTGGAGGATTTATTTAAAGCAGCAAGTGATAGAAATGAACAACAGAAGTCATGCGCTCTCCCTATCCTTTTTGTCTTTCCCCCGATTGACAAAATGCTTGTCAGAGCCGCAAGAAAGGTCAACTAACAAATGACACCCTTGTACTAAACTGAGCTTTTGACCCCAGAGTAACCAAGAGCTCCCACAATGCAACTTCTCAGCGGAATTAATAATAACCTCCTGACCTCGTGCTCTGACCCTCTAAACCCTAGAGAAAACCTAAAGGTGTTATGGATAATAGTAGAGACAGCTAAAACTGACGAGGAGATTGAGAAAAAGAGTCCCAGAGTATGAGGTGCTTCCTCTCACATGGGGCGTGTATGGGGCCTTTATGAGTTGACAATTAATAGCCTCTGTAGGCGTCCTGAAAGCAGAATTGAGACGAATTGTCTCTTGGCTATTCAGCTGCGTTCAAGCGTGCCGCCAGACAAAGAAAAAGAAAGAAAAAGAAAAGAAGAAAGCAATGGCTGTGAAGGCAGATTACCCATAAGGCTGTTTTTGAGACATTTCCTTTTTGTTTTCCAGACATAGGCCCTATGGGAAGACCCCATGCACTCAGACGCACACACCACCCAGAAAAGTGACCATTTCGAAAGCCAGGCATCTGCTAAAAAGGCGCCACTTTAACATAGTGATCTTTCAGCGGCTCTTCTTATTGCGAGCCGTAGCTTCAGAACTGGTGAGAGAAAACAGATCATATCGAGGCTGACGTTTGTTTGTTCGTGCCTGACGTCTAAAGGCAGAAATTATATTCACTCGTTTCGGTAGCCGCAGAGCGACATGCTATACGTCAGTTGCTTTAACTTTACAGACGGCGAAGGCAGTGATGTTAAGGCCGGGCTGTAAATCAAGAGGAGAGTGCCTCAAATTATGTTGAACTTTAAAGGAATGAGAAGCAAGGCTCTCGCTGCATGGAGAAAGTTTTGGAGCTCATTGGTTAAAAAAGCCCCAAAAACCCAGAGGATGAAACTGGGAATTGCCACAAACAGTGGGAGATAATGAAATATGCAGGCAACATGGGAAGGCCGTTAAAGGCTTTCTTTTTTTTTGTTTTTTAATCCACTAATGATGTCTTAGAGCTCTAGAATTCGTCTTTGGCCACAGGATTTCTTCCCATGCTGCTTTGTCGTGGGGGCTGAAGCGCATACAAATGGCTTGTTAATTAAGATGGATGGTATTTCTAAAAGGCCCATCTTCATCATAATAATAGGGAGTTAAACATGTGAGGCCTTATAAGACCTCTATAATGTGGAAGCGGAGGTATGTGTCCGGAATAAAGGGGGGAAGGGTGGCCATCACGCATGTATGAATGAGCATGTCACGGCCTCCTGTGTGATCGGTGCAGAGTCTGCATTTTCATCCGTGATTGTATCTGTGAGTGAGAAGAAGAAAAGAGAGGCAGAGCTGTCTCCAGGCCCTCCAGCCCGTTTCCATGAATGACTTCAGCAGGGGAAACTGTCCCTCATTGTCAAGTTATTTGGCAGAAGACTTTTTTTACACCACCTCATGTTAAATTCATCAACATTTCTCCGTCAATTTTTTTCCTTTTACCCCTCAGAATGTCTTCAGATCAGGTTTTCTTGCCAAGCTGTTTCCTGCTGAGGCCTAAATGACCGAGGCAGATGTATAATACACCAAAATTACATTTCATGGCAGTGAAGCAGGAATAGGAATAAGGTATTTATAGGATCAGGAATAACACGGTCAAATATGTGACGTGGAGCTGTGATTTTAAGAGCTTTATTAGTGTGGTCACTGGGCAACTGGTGGTCACTATTTTTTTAATGTTATTACATGATCTGGTCAGTAGAATCAGAATAGAGGGCAAAGGGGCCACTGTTATGGCTTTTAGCAGTCGATTTTACAGTGAGGCTGAGGCTTAAGTGGGATGAGTTACTGTGTGATATTTTTGTGTTGAAATTGTGCCTTTTTTTACAATAATCGACAGGACATGATACATTTAGCTTAATTTGGTATACAGATGACTTTTCCAGGAATTTGCGTACTTTAGCTTTAAGACCGAGAGCAGGTGGAAACACTGATATAATCAACGTATATACATTAAGAAAGGTGTTTGTTTTTTTTTAGGTCGTTTCCCGTTTTTTGGTGTTTTTTGATAGAATGCAGATGTTATGCAGCTAACAGAAGTCCTAGGTGGATGGATAAACTTGCTTGTAGTTACAATACGTAACTCCCCATAAAACCACAAATTGCCGTTTTTACATTTCAGTTTGTGTTTCCATTTTATGGTCAGCTCAGCTAACCGCTGCCCGGTTCAGGCTCCATGCGTAACACACAGACGTGAGAGCGGTGTGTATGTTATCCAATGCTCGGTAAGAAGGAAAATCAGATTTCCCGGAGCGTTATACACTGAAAATTCCCCATATTTATCTTCAACGTACTAAATGGCGTTACATTTAAGCATCACACAAGAATAGAAACATCTAAGACCATCAAAATGTGAAACCTAAACGTCCGCCCATTGTTCCAAATTATCACTTAAGCTACCATGTTATTTTTCATTTAATCAGCAGGACCTTGGGTGGCAGTCAGGCTTCCTCCTGGAGCACAGGTCAGCCACAAGTTGACTACTAGAGCTCCCCCACATTCACACACACACACAAATATATCCACTCTACCTACCCCCACTCTGCTGCTCCTCTGCACTAATGTTTTCAGGGCTTTTTCACATAAACAGGGGCTGCAGGGGGTGCCTGCAGCTTTTCACACAACAATCCAAGTCCTGTTTTGGATTAAAGCCGGTTTCTACACCACCGCTCACATAGACACGCACAAAACCATATGTGTACTTATATTCTTGACCCTTCCACTCATGCACTTTTTTGTGTTTCGTTCAGTTGATTTCTTTTTATTTTTTGTAACTTTACTTGCAAAGCAGTTACACTCAAAAAAATAACTCTTTAAATGAACATAAAAAAATCATGGAAAGAATTTCCACGTGATTAAATTGCTTTATTTTAGCATTATGCAATTCTGTTACTCCAACTTAATGCACTCAAGTTGGACCAACTTAATTAAAGATTGATGAATCAACGTATTTACTGCATTTTGATCCAATATATTTTAATAGTGTTGATCCAACTTAAAGAGTTTTGTTCCAACTCAATTCAGTAGGTTTTCTCCAACTAATTTACTAAATTTGGTCCCAGCTTAAGTTAATTGAGTGGAACCAACTCATACAAATTAAGTTATTCCAACACAAGTCTTTAATGCTAATAGAAAGCAATTTAATCACGTGGAAATTCTTTCCATGATTATTTTAAGTTAATTTAAAGAGTAATTTTTTGGAGCATTTAACAAAGTCTAGAGTCTGGTTAACATACATTTCACTATTACATCTAAAAGGTAAATAAAAATTTGTCATACACATCTTTTTGTTTTGTCCAATTTATTGAATTTATAGCAAATTTCACATAATGTATAAAGAATACATGAAATGCAAGTACAAGTTACATAACAGAAAAAAAGTAGTGGACAAAGTGGAAAGTTAACCTGTTAAAACAATTTTTTAACAACAATGAATGGCTGAATCAGGTGATTTTCCGATGACCAATACAACTACTTTGAAGGTCAACAGATGCACTTTCAAAAAAGAAAATATCTGCAATTATTTTAGGTTCATGGTCCAGATACATGGTGTAGCTGTTGTAATGGAAACATTTCTCAACGAGAAAATAGTGTTTTGAGAACCTGTACTTTGTGTGCTGTTGGATAGGTCGTGTGCATTTAATTCCATAAGAATCTTCTGCAGGACCTCAAAGATGTACCTGAGTTTCAGAGGGTAGCTCAGGTTCAGTGACTAGACCAGACCAAGCAACATTGTCACTGCAAAAACTACATTGCCCAACTCACCCATCACTTCCACCCCCTCTAGAACAATCACAACATCCTGAGGGTCATCGCCAGGCTCCGCACCCTCTGACCGAATGACACAGATTCCAAAGACTGTCTCTGCTATGGCAGTGGCGATGCTTTTTATCAACTTCCTGTGACAATAAAACAAACAAAAAAAAGATAATGATTTCTCACTAATGTCCATTGCAAACAGTTTTAAAAGTAACTAGAAAGCGAAAATTTCTGAAGAAATTTTAAGTGTGCCTATGCCGCCGCTAATCAGTATAGTTTGCCATTCAAACAGCTACAGAGAGCAAAACTCAGCAGAGCAGCCATTCTCCACCATGAACTATGGTAAAACCAAACACCGCTTGCGCCTCACAGATGACAGCTTACAGTTTTGTGTAAAGATGAGGTGACTTCGTACAGCCCCAATTTGTAGACGCTGTGCGCAGAGGTTCATAAGCAGACCCGACAATGTTTGCATGAACACACTTTGAAGCATTACGTTATGGACCACTTTTCACACATAGTTGCTGTACCCACACAGCCGGCTGTAGCTTTTCATCTCATAGCCCGACACATACACAAAAAAAAAAAAAAAAAAAAAAAAAAAAAAAAAAGCAGAGAGAGCACAGACTTTACACCTGAGAGGCGTGATTGCAGATGCCGCTGAGGTGGGTCCACCTCCCCTGCAGCGGCACTGCAGACCACGCCCTGCCACACACATCAAACACGTAAAATAAATATTTATGCACTTTTCATTCACTTTGTTTTTTGTTATTTTTACAGAGTGTTCTGAATGATTAACAATGGTCTACAGCCAATCTTGTGTATTATTATACAAACTTTGGTTGTAAGATTCAGATAACTATTTAATAAAAGCTAAATATTTTATATGAGAGTAAGAAAGAAAAGTATATCTTTGTCTCATACTCTCATCAGACAATATATGAACCTCTCAATAAACAAAATATATGCTCAGCTTAAATGACAAACCGCTATTTTACACAGTGGAACACTTATTTTTAAACAAAACCAATGCAGTTCGCCACTGACAGTGCTTACCTTTGCACATCACAGTAAACACTGAACCAAGATGGCGCCCACGCGAACGAGAAATCTGAACTACGGTGTCCTGCAGAGGACAAATGGTCAAAATTGCTAAAATTTACAACATATATGCAGCTCAACAGCGACACCTTGTGACTTATTCCAGTCACTACCTTACATATACATAACGTCTTACCTGACATTCAGTTCACCGGACATTCAGTTCACCGGACACTCATACTGAATCACCAGCCCATATAAATGAAAAATAACACGACAGCGTGAGCGGGCCTGGGTGTCAGCCAGCCCAGCCTGGGTGGCAGCCAAGCCGCGCTAGCCAGCTAGCCGGCTAGCTGCCATGCGGCGGTGAAACGTGAGCGTGAGCCGGCCTGGGTATCAGTCAGCCCGGCCTAGGTGTCAGCCAAGCCGCCCTAGCCAGCTAGCTGCCATGCGGCGCTAGCAGTAACATCGTGAGAGATATGGGACTTCTTGATAAAATATGGGACTTCTTGATAAAACGAGCAGATATTTGAAGTTTACACCCCTACATTCTCGCCTGAAAATAGGGGAGGCTGTCATAAAGTTCAAAAATCAGTAACTTAGCGCGCACAGCTGTATAGAAACTCCGTCGTGCTAGCTAGCACGCAGTACAGTTATTGTAACTGTCAGCACAACGAAAATAAACTACACCTAAACTCGGTTTATATCTGACCCAAATAGAGTGCAGTTAATAACGTCTTACCTGAAATTCAGTTCACCAGCCGCCTGCTTCTCCTGCATTGGGTTTCCCTTATCCACGATTGAGCTCCGCGTTAGCCACCACCGGTCGATCGGTGTTTCTTTTCCCGCATACGAGGGGAAGAGACATATACCGGTGGCTAACGCGGAGCTAGCTAGCCACCGGTATATGAACAACTCAGTTATTTTTTCCACATCGACCAGCATCATCGGCCCATATAAACGAAAAATAAGTCCAGCTAAGACAAAGACTGTTTGCGGAGCGATCGGGGGTGAAAGGAGTTAGAGACGCCTCACTGAAAGCCAAGCCTGGGTGCTTTTGAGCGAAGCGGCGCTAGCTAGCCGAGCTAGCTAGCCGGCCGAACTAGCTAGCCGGCTAGCAGCAACATCGTGAGAAATCTGTTGCTAATATGGGATGTTTTGACAAAACGAGCAGATATTTGACGTTTACACACCTACATTCTCACCTGAAAATATCTTAAAAGTTTACTTTGTGACCTAGAAACACAAATAAGAGGAATATATTAAACCAAGTGGCAGCCGCCATTGTTTGACTGGTAGAGGCGTGCTTTGAATTGTGGGATATGCAGTTTTCCACCAAGCGTACACCATTGCCGTTACCGTAACTATTCAATGCTTCGTGCAACCTTAAGAATTCCAATGGTTCCTGAAAGCACCAACGCTGTGCGCGCCGTTCGTATTGTTGTCATTATGGTAATCCAAATACGGGGACATACCACTAGAGTGAGCCAACACACCACAAATTAAGTGAGTGAGCAAACACACCACAAAGTAAGTAAAGTTTCACTTTCGTTCGTTCCCATTCATTTGAATGGGCAAAAACTTGCATTAAAATATTCATATTTAAAAAACTATAGAAGTAATAAACACCAAAAGTCATAGCAACTCATTCCAGCTCCAGCCGCACACAATGATATATCATATGTGAACCTTGTCTCAAAACTGTGGGGCGAGTTAAGGTCCAAAATTTCAGGCGGAAAAAGAATAATAATAATAATAATAATAAATCCGAGCAATAGTAATAAGTGTGCCTTCGCATAGGCACACTTAAATATCTGTTTTACATTAATGTAAAATACCTAAAAGCTTTATTCATTCAAGCCTTATAATAATGTAAATGTAATCAAAAATGACTGCCCGATATTTTTCCTGACTCAAGAGAAGTTCATTCAATACCTCAACAATGTCCTGTCTTTCAAAATCTTGAGTTGTGACAGGGGTGACTGTGGCACAGGAGGTAGAGCAAGTTGTCTACTGGTTTAATCCCTGGCTTCTCTAATCTGATACTAAAACTATCAATGGGTAACATACTGAACCCCAAGTTGCTCCTGATACATCCATTGAAGTGTAAATGTTACATAAAAATCTTGTATGAATGTGTGTATGAATGAGGTTATTATAATGATATTATAATAATGATAGTATAAAACACTCAAGAATGGTGTGTGTAGTATCCAGTGAGAAACTTAAAGCTCTTACTTTTCCTATTTTAAAAGGTATTTTTTACAGCCACCGGTAATTTATAGGAAAACCCCATCCCCTGAAACTTTTTGTATGTAGTTCAAGCTTATCTTTGATCATCTCCTTAGTTAAGGATACAGGCAAGTTAACATACCAGGTAATCCTTCACCAGCTTCTCAGGATCTTCATTCAGGTACACGCAAAGACCTTTGGCGATGTATTCTCTTGTGATTTCAACAGCATCAGTCTTTATACACAGAGGGGGAAAAAAACAAATATATACGGAAATCCATCTCAATGACCTAGCAGTGGGATTAAAGAACTTTTAGTTGAATTACCAGGAATTTGTGAGAAATACAGAGGCTATTGTTTTACAGTCTTAATCTTTTCAAATAGTATTTATGCATTTTAGACAAGTCTGTCATTTTAATATTGTTTTGTAATTTGTGTATTAATTTAATCATGCCATACCCCCAATTCAAGAAAGTTTAGATGATATGTACATAAAATCAGAATGCATTGTTTTCTTGGTCTCAAAACTATATGTCACTTAAAAATGAATATATTACATTTTTAACATGGGAATGTGATAATTTTTAAGAAAAATATTAGCTCACCATGAATTTGATGAACTGGCCTGCCAGCTCTCCAGACCTTTCACCACCTGATAAGATTAAACATTTATTATCTTTACAGGAGGGAACTGCAAGTCTCCAAGTTTATTAAGTAGAAAAATATTTAATTTCAAAAAAATTAAAAAACAGGAAAACATATCATAAGACCCTTATGAAAAGGACACCGAGGGAACAGTTTACCCTGCCCGGGATAGGGTTACCGGGGCCCCGCCCTGGAGCCAGGCCCGGGGAGGGTGCCCGAGGGCAAGCGTCTGGTGGCCGGGCCTTAGTCCATGGGGTCCGGCCGGGCACAGCCCGAAGAGGAGACATGGGCCCATCCTCCCGCAGGCCCACCACCCGCAGGAGGCGCCATAGGGGTCGGGTGCATTGTGTGCCGGGTGGCGGCCAGGAGCGGAGGCCCTGGCGGACTGACCCCCGGCTGCCAAGACTGGCAATAGGGACATGGAATGTCACCTCTCTGGTGGGGAAGGAGCCTGAGTTAGTGCGTGAGGTTGAGAGGTACCGGCTAGATATAGTCGGGCTCACCTCTACACATGGCTTGGGCTCTGGAACCAGTCTCCTGGAGAGGGGCTGGACTCTGTCTCAGTCTGGAGTTGCCCCTGGTGAGAGGCGGCGGGCTGGGGTGGGTATCCTAATATCCCCTCGGCTTGCTGCCGGTACGTTGGGGTTTTTCCCGGTGGACGAGAGGGTTTGTTCCCTGCGCCTTAGGGTCGGGGAACGGGTCCTGACTGTCATCTGCGCTTATGCGCCGAGTGGCAGTTCAGAGTACCCAGCCTTCTTAGAGTCCCTGGGGGGGGGGTGCTGGAGGGTGCTCCACCTGGAGACTCTGTTGTCCTGCTGGGAGACTTCAATGCTCACGTGGGTAACGACAGCGAGACCTGGAGGGGCGTGATTGGGAGGAACGGCCTCCCTGATCTGAACCCGAGCGGTGCTCTGTTATTGGACTTCTGTGCTAACCACAGTTTGGCCATAACGAACACCCTGTTCGAACATAAGAGTGTCCATAAGTGCACGTGGCACCAGGACGCTCTAGGCCGTAGGTCGATGATCGATTTTGTAATCGTATCAGCAGACCTGCGACCATATGTTCTGGACACTCGGGTAAAGAGAGGGGCTGAGCTGTCAACTGATCACCACCTGGTGGTGAGTTGGATCAGGTGGCGGGGGAGGACGCTGGACAGACCTGGTGCACCTAAACGCGTAGTGAGGGTGTGCTGGGAACGTCTAGCAGAGGCCCCAGTCCGCGAGATCTTCAACGCACACCTCCGGCAGAGCTTCGACAGCATTCCGAGGGAGACTGGGGACATTGAGTCCGAATGGACCATGTTCAGAGTCTCCATTGCCGAAGCTGCTGCATTGAGCTGCGGCCGCAAGGTGGTGGGTGCCTGCCGTGGTGGTAATCCCCGAACCAAATGGTGGACACCAGAGGTGAAGGGAGCCACCAGGCTGAAGAAGGAGTCCTATCGGGCTTGGTTAGCCTGTGGGACTCCGGAGGCAGCCGACAGGTATCGACAGGCCAAGCGGAATGCGGCTCGGGCAGTGGCTGAAGCAAAAACTCGGGTGTGGGAGGAGTTCGGAGAGGCCATAGAAAAAGACTTTCGGACTGCCTCGAAGAGATTCTGGCAAACCGTCAGACGTCTCAGGAGGGGAAAGCGGTGCTCTACCTGCACTGTGTATAGTGCTGGCGGAGCGCTGCTGACGTCGACTGAGAAAATTGTCAGGCGGTGGAAGGAATACTTCGAGGACCTCCTTAATCCCACTGACACGTCTTCCGAGGAGGAAGCAGAGTCTGGGGATGAGGGGAATAACCCGCCAATTTCCGGGGGCGAGGTCACTGAGGCAGTTAAACAACTCCTTGGTGGCAGAGCCCCTGGTGTTGATGAGGTCCGCCCCGAGTTCCTGAAGGCTCTGGACGTTGTAGGGCTGTCCTGGTTGACACGCCTCTGCAATGTTGCGTGGAGATCAGGGGCAGTACCTGTGGACTGGCAGACCGGGGTGGTGGTCCCCATCTTTAAGAAAGGGGACCGGAGGGTGTGTTCCAACTACAGGGGGATCACACTCCTCAGCCTCCCTGGGAAAGTCTATGCCAGGGTGCTGGAAAGGAGAGTTCGTCCGTTAGTCGAACCTCGGATACAGGAGGAACAATGCGGTTTTCGTCCTGGTCACGGAACACTGGACCAGCTCTTTATCCTCTCCAGGATACTTGAGGGTGCATGGGAGTTTGCCCAACCAGTCTACATGTGTTTTGTGGACTTGGAGAAGGCATTCGACCGTGTCCCTCGGGGTGTCCTGTGGGAGGTGTTGCGGGAATATGGGGTGTCTGGCCCATTGCTACGGGCCATTCGATCCCTATACAACCGTTGCAAGAGCTTGGTTCGCATTGCCGGCAATAAGTCGGACTCGTTCCCGGTGGGTGATGGGCTTCGCCAGGGCTGCCCTTTGTCTCCGGTTCTGTTCATAATTTTTATGGACAGGATTTCTAGGCGCAGCCAAGTGGCGGAGGGCTTTCGCTTTGGTGGCCTCAGAATCTCATCTCTGATTTTTGCAGATGATGTGGTTCTGTTGGCTTCATCGGGTGAAGGCCTCCAGCTCGCACTGGAACGGTTCGCAGCCGAGTGTGAAGCAGCGGGAATGAGGATCAGCACCTCCAAATCTGAGGCCATGGTTCTCAGCCGGAAAAGGGTGGAGTGCCCACTCCGGGTCGGGGATGAGTTCCTGCCACAAGTGGAGGAGTTCAAGTATCTCGGGGTCTTGTTCGCGAGTGATGGGAGAAGGGAGCCGGAGATCGACAGACGGATTGGGGCTGCAGCTGCAGTAATGCGGACGCTGCACCGGTCCGTCGTGGTGAAGAGGGAGCTGAGTGTAAAAGCGAAGCTCTCAATTTACCGGTCGATCTACGTCCCTACCCTCACCTATGGCCACGAGCTGTGGGTAGTGACCGAAAGAACGAGATCGCGGATACAAGCGGCAGAAATGAGCTTCCTCCGAAGGGTGGCTGGCCTCTCCCTTAGAGATAGGGTGAGAAGTTCGGCCATCCGGGAGGGGCTCAGAGTAGAGCAGCTGCTGCTCCACATCGAAAGGAGCCAGCTGAGGTGGTTCGGGCATCTGACAAGGATGCCCCCTGGGCGCCTCCTGGGTGAGGTGTTCCAGGCATGTCCCACCGGGAGGAGGCCCTGGGGCAGACCCAGGACACGCTGGAGAGATTATATCTCTCGGCTGGCCTGGGAATGCCTTGGTATTCCCCCGGACAAGCTGGAGGAGGTGGCTGGGGAGAGGGAGGTCTGGGCCTCTTTGCTTAGGCTGCTGCCCCCGCGACCCGGCCCCGGACAAAGCGGATGAAGATGGATGGATGGATGGATGGATGGATGGATGGATGGAAAACATATCTGTTCATGTTTTGTCTTTCCTCCTCAGTGTACTAAAAACACATAAATTGTTAAATAAACCACTGTCCATCAGTTGCAACTTACAAACTTACAAATTTCAACAACCCACACGTAAAATGTAAATTTATCACAACAGTCTCTGTGGTAGAGCCAAACTAGCTTATGTGCAGAGGTTAAGTTATAAACAATATCTATATTTGGAGTATCTAAGTCTTTCATATTAGGCTATCATGCTAGCATGACATTGTGCTATATTCTTGCACTAATGTGTTAGCTAGCTAGAATGGCATAAACAAACAGATTTTTTTTAAAAAAACAAAAAAACAAATGTGAATAAATAGAACTGAAAAGAATCGACAAACTAATGATACTTTTGTGCAAAAAGTATTTTCATCAAGATGGATGAAGATAGATTCACTCTTACCTTTCCAAGATGACCGCGAAGCAAACCATGTGCTTTCCTGCCTCTTGTTGTTTAGAATCTCACGTGATCTTGTGATATCGCGAGTCTTTAAGGCAGCTAACCACTCTTGTTAGATTTTATCATGTCATATCAACAAGAATAAATTTAAGAGGCGCTAAGTTGGTAAATTTCATGTAGATCTTATATGATTTTATTACGTTCACCTTAGAAACATAAATTCATTGTGTTCAAATTACATGTTAGAGTCTTGTAAATGCAATAACCACCAAATTTCACTTTTTTGAGTGTATAATACTATTAAATATAGACCCTCTAAGTCAGTGGAGGGATACATGCTCTGTTACTAACAAACAGGTAGATGAAACGTCTGGGAGGGAAATTTCCTTTCATCTTCTTCCAACACGTCACCATGATGGAAGTCAGATCTAATGGACAGATAATCTGATCAGTCCTAAACATCATTAGCATAGGCTAATTGTTTAATTATCCTCAGAAGTAGCAGACTGCATTGGGGATGAAGGGGGAGAGTGTCATCGCAGATTTGATTTATTAATAATTAGGTCAAATCCAAACAGAGATCCTTCGTTAATGTGTTTTTTCATTCCCTCAGCTCCTGTAAATCTTATGCATTTATCAGTGGGTGACAGTAACAATGAAACTGATGCCATAATGGTCTTTAAAGCCTCGCACAGACCTTCCAGAAGTCTTGGAAACCAACGCTGGCTTTAGAGAAAGATGCCTGATATCTACTGTATGTCACTCAGATTGAGCATTTATCTGTAAAAATCCCACTACTGCGAGGTCTGTGATTACGTGCATTACTTGGAACAATTTTCCAACGGCTCCAGACATATTGAAGCAAATTTGCGTTATTAGAGAAAAATATTACTTGGTCCTTTTTTTGAGCACCGCATTGAAATAATAGTTTGTTCATCTAAAGTAAAAAATGTACAAGAGCCTTTACTGAAGAACCTTCCCATTAGGTGTGTTAAGTAGTTTATGTAGTAGTTTGTAGGCCCTGTTTTTGATGTTCTAAGTGATCCATTTGGCACACACTCTGTCTTCATTACTGTTAAAGAATTTAATCTGTGGCAAAGCATTTGACTTTACTGCAGCTACAGTACAGGATGAAACATGAAGCTTTGTTTTTCCATTATTTTAAATCAGTTTATGGATTACAAGCTCATCCACAGGCTGGGAAATATTCTCAAATCTCTTACCCTTTGCAAAAATGTGCTGTCATTAGGAGCATTTTTAAACAAAGCAGTATGTTAACCCTTAAGAAGTAAACAGTAGGACTAGATGCATTATTTTGCTCTGAAACATAGTGCAAAGTATCCAGAAATGATACTGAGGCTGATGAAAAAGTCACTGGTCACAAGTCGTTTTCTATTAAGCTTTAGGCACGTTGAGCCATTTCTACAATAATTAATGGCTTTTTTTTTTACAGAAATCAGTCCCAGAAATGGTTAAAAATCTGAACATAGTTGTGTTTTTGATCTATTTTAGGGGTAACAAAGTGCTGTGTTTCTCATTTGCTCTGCTTTCCATGGTCTGCACGGCTTGAATGCCGTGATTGGAAGTAATTGTAGCGAGAGCGAGTGAGAGTGATAAGGCCATAGACTCACGCAGAGTCAGTGGCACCAACACCGAGACAGGCGGCCATTATGGTCTCCTTCCATTTTTAAGAACTCCTTCAAAAAGACAGACAACTGATAAAAACAAAATACATTTCTTCTCTTATATCTTCAAAGCATACTTCTCACAAATAGGCTAATTATTTTGTTTTTTAACTTTCATCTCACCAGAAGGAGAAAATGCTTGTTTTGATGTTCTTCTAACCTTTTAATCCATGGATACAGAACGCGCTGCAGTTAATAGGCTATGGTAATTTCAGCGATGGCTTTGAATTGTACTCCAGCTTCAAGGAGAGCGAAATCTTGTCTCTACTCTGATCTTGCGCAAGGTCTAATTAAACTTTCCATCTAACTCTCCCAGGTAGGAATAATGGAGAAAGAGTTATGGCTGTTTATAGTGAAGAAGAACCCCTGTATGCGCTGCTCGCAGCCGGATACAAGACCATTAAAAATAGCAATCCATCACAATTTTTTTTCACTCTGCTGTGTGCAAAGATGGCCCAGAGCCTGGGTGAAACAATACGCTGGCCCACATGACCTGGAAGGTTATTTGTTCTGTTGGATTATACAGTATATTCCGCTCGAAACACTTGGAGGGAACCTCATTTGGCAAGAGTTCGCAGGGGGCTTGAAGAGGCCTGCTGTAGACAAACAATCTTTTAACAGTTGGTGAAGTGGTCCACCGAGAGCAGAGTGATCCCTTTTATTAAAACCACTTGTCCAACATCGTCTCTCCCCTTGTTGGTTGCTTATGGCCGAGGTGCTCTCTGATCATTTGCAGACTCTCCTGGGTTTTTTTGTGTTGTTTTGTCTCTCATTTTATTCCTTAGTGTTGTTCTTTTTTCTTTTTTTCATGGGACTGCAGAAAATTTTAGGGGGGACTTGAGGGGGATATGATCGTATCCTGACTTTTCCCTTACACTGTGCGTTGAGGTTTGGCTGACATCCAGCTTTGTCTGCTTTTTCCCGGGCACGTTCCCATCTCCAGCAAATTCCTGTCTCCAGGGCGCGCATGCACTTTGCCGAGCCTGATGACTGCGGTTGGAAGATGAATTACTCTGCAGGCCTTTGTTTGACAGATGGAGCCAGTTGCAATTGTACACGTGTTAAAGAAGCCGTACAGAAGAGCTCCATTTGACCTTGTCTTAATTATTTAGTTGTGTTTCCTTTTGTTGTTAGAAGACTGAACCACTTTTACCAATATCCTTGACCCACAGAACTCGTGACTTCTTTAGCTCCATAAATCTGGAGCCAAGAGTCTACGATGTTCGGTCTAAACAGCTGAAATAACCACAAGAAGAGCTAGAGGAGGAAGTGAAGATGAAGTGAAATAATGCTGGTCTTTGTCTGTGTGTCTCTAGAGCTGCGGGAAATGTATCATGTTGAATGTGGCCTTCTATCATTCAGGTCCTCTTTACAGTTTCTCTTTATACATAGCAGGGAATTCATCAGATGCACATGGATCATGCCATACGGTTTTCAGATTAAGTAAGGCAAACACAGACACGGGCCTGGGCTTTTTCTAGACGGTCGGTAATCCATTTCAGTTCAGAGATGACAGATTCCTTCATACAATACAGTGCCCCTTATATAGTGCAGGAAGTGTGGAGACTCCATGATTTTCCAGTATGTTGCGAGTTAGTTCGAAGTTCCTGGAAGTTTGATGCTTTGTCGAATCAGTTGTGGGAATTGTTTCAGATGTCCTTACTGACCTGCCTGGGTGTGGTTCCTCAAAGGTTTCCCAGTTAGTGGTTGGAAGGGATGTAACCTCTCAGAATATGAGAAGGCTCACTGATGACTCTTCTGCTCCTTTTTGGAAACGCAGCACTTGAAGTATTTTTCAGCTTCTGTTGAAATACTCAGCTAACCGCCACGAGCTGTACCAACCTTCAACTCTTTATAGTCCTTGCATTATACCAGCTGAAGTGTTAGATAAACAGAACCTTAGACGTCCATCACGTCGCTCTAAAGAGACAAACATCGATGGAATTCATTTTGGTTATTTATTTCTTACACGTCATCATAATCAAAGGCTTTTAGTGTCAACTCTTTTATGGCTTTGCAAAAATCTCTTTGTCCAATTTAACAGTTTCGACTCGGCCAAAAAAGCCTGAATAACTTTAACAGCGTATGATTCTGGCTCAGACTCTGTGATGAAGTGGAGTATTTTGGATTGCTTTGTGATCCCAGTTTTTAACACATTAGGCCCAAGTTGATCTTCGTGCACATCAGTGAAAAGCGGATGATGCAAAGTGGAATCGTTCAATCTCAGAGGCCGAGTATAATGAGCACGGGAAGTCGGTGCTTCCCCCAACCCTTGACCCCAAGTCGTCAACAGCATCTAATGAGACATTTAATCATTTTGAAATGATTATTTCCAGCAGGAGGCGCACCCAGCTCCAGCAATTTTTTCTACTTTTTTTAACGATCAGATGATCTCAACATTTACAGGCCAACTGTTGCATCAGTTGCACTCAGAGGTCACATTTTTTTCAGCGAGGTTGGAAGAAACGTTTGTGCTAATGATGTGAAGTTCACCCTTTTCACTCAGAGGTTCGTGGCGTTCAGTGGAGCAAGCATGCACTGCATTACTCATTTTTAATGCACACCATTGCTCACTTAATTATCAGACTCTCTACTAGTTATTAAAAACAACTGAGTCGCTAACTGACAAAATGTGTGTGCAGTGTACATGGGACCGGACTCAAATAATACATCTTTTGCTTCCACATTAAATCTCCCCCCTGCCTGTGTCTGACTGTCTGCAGTGGACCTGGCAAGAGAGCAAGTATGAGATTTTTTAAGTGGGAAACATATGAAAACCTGTGCAACTTCCACTTTTTAGATGTGGTGAAAATGGCATTCAAGGACGCAGGTGATAGATATATTTTTTTTTCCAGCTGTAACCACAACTGGTTCCTTCTCATTGTGGAAAATAAAATGTGGTGGAATCGAAGACGTGTTCTGGTATATGCTGTTACGCTTGAACTGAATTCCTTTACTTTGATATTGCTTTTAATCTACGAGCAAGTATTTCTAAAGATGGATAAATGTGGAGTGTTGGTACCTGGAGGCAGCCTCTCGTGTTGAGAAACTGAAGCAATATGGAACTGCAGCCAGAAGCTGCAGTTCCTTGTATTTCCACTTTATGTCACGCTCCAAAAGTCAATCGACCCCCACTATGTTAAAATTCCCAAATGTACAGCAGTAATAAGCATGTCTACAACCTTATGCCAAAAGCAGTTTGGGTTTCTATGGCTGTTTTATCTCTTTATAGTAACTGTATAGGGGTTGAAGTTTTTTCTTATAAATGACTGATTAGAATTTATTAAGACCCAAAGTTAGGGCCTTTTTAGCTGCTGGGTGTTTGTTAGGCTTCACCTATTAGGCAGCTATATGGTAAGATTCACTTACAAGCCATCCAAGTTGTTGATTTTATGCATTTTTGATATATTGCTTTGCAATAGTTTTTAGTTTTAGTGTAAAGTGGTCATGAGCAATAGTTTTCTAGACTTTCTGAAAGAAAACACTTGCAGTGGAAAACTACCAGTCATGGATTTGCCTCGCCACAGTGCGGACCTCAACATTATTGAAGCAGTGTGCTATCATGTTGACAGAGAACAGGACAAAAAACACCCAAAAAAGGCTTTGAATATCCTACTTAAGGACTACTTAAAGAAATTACAAGAAAGTTTAGGCTGTGTTGAAGAATAAAGGTGGTCACTCCAAATATTGACTTTAAAGCTCATCAGAATTGTACAAACTCTGTTTCCATGTATGTACCCACATGCTTCAATAAATCTCTGCACCTTTTTCCCATTTTCGTAGCAAAATGTAAAGAAATGAGGTGTGGCTCAAGATTTTTGCACAATACTGTGCAGATTTTATTTGTGATGATTTTTAAAGTTTCAGTTCATCATCTTTAATCGTCCCCAGTGTTCTGTATTGGTAGAAAGAGTAATGTTATATTGTAACAGGGACATTTGTACTAGAAATACACATTGCTTTTGAAATACTGAAATATATCATTTTAAAGCTCTAAGAAAAGCAAATTTGACAGTTCCTTCACTCGATCTGTGTTGGACTCGCAATCAAAACAGAGGTCGGTGAGAAAAACGTCTCTTGTGGTTTAAGGTGAACTTACTCTTTAAATTTCAACTTTATGCGCAAGAAAAGAGATTTGATTACATAACATGAGCTCAGACATCTAAATTTTTCCACCTGTCATTTCTGCATGCATCATACAAGCTCTGGGAATTTTAGATGAATTTATCACTCCTGAGCTCTGGTCTCAGGCTCTCGGACAAATACTTTCCATCACTTACGGTCTTATAATCGACAGCACTCAGGAACCGCTTGACACTTGACACCTGAATCATTCATACCTCTCCATAAATAATAAAACTCTGGCGGCCAGTTAGCAGCACCTGCAACTTGAAACAGTAGTTCGTGAAACACAATCTTTGCCTTGTAAACTAATGTGTTTCACCTGCCTGGGCCACGGCATCTGGGTTAACCGCCTGCTCGCCATGAGCAGCAGACAGGTAGAGGGAACAAAACCTCTCTTCCTGCCTCTCTCAGCCTCCCTCTCCTGACCTCGCTTCCTCTTCCTCCGATGAATTTTTCACCAGAGCGCTTTGATATGTTGCTGTCCCGTGGAAGCCCGGGTAATGCAAACTGGAAGCATAAGGCGTAATTATTTCTCAAAACTGCACTTCTACCCTAATTAGTTCACTCCTCAGAAGTGGGCCTTGCATTATTTACACATCAAGGGGACACACAGGGTTGGAGATAAATATTCATTGTTTGTTGACTTTGCCCCGGTCCCTCGGCTCGGGCGCAAGTTGAGTCGAGAGCCGCTGTCATTGTGGTTGTTTATGAGACTTCTGTATTGCCGGTGCCCAGGACATAATCTGTCTTGTTCTTCTGTAATTATCTCCACTCATGCAGACAGACAGACACCAACTCAGAGTGGGTTTAATAAGTGGACAGCATCCTGGCATCCAGGCAGTGTTAAGCGACTGGATTCATTCTAATTGTGACCTTGCTCAGACTTGCCCTCGCGGTGTCACATTAGTGAACAGCAGAAGAGTATTTTATTCAGTCAGGCTGTGACACTATTTCAGCCATATCCCCCATCAGGCTTTTTGTTCTGGGTCAACTTTAATTAAACTTTTCCCAAAAGGCGTCAGTGGCAGCTGTTATGAAGCGCTTCCTGTTTCTGTTGGTTGCAAAGCAGATTTGTGGGACATGTGAAGGCCGCTTTTCCTGTAAATAGCCCAGTATGAATAGACCGCTGTGTTTAAGCCCCCCACCTCTGTGGTCATACGGCCTTGAGGCCTGTTGTCTGCTCTATAAATGCCCACTGGGAAACTCTTGTTACCTCAAAAAAAAAAAAATGCGGCACCCACTGTAGACTTTTAACAACTGTTCTTTTCCCATTTCTTTATATCATCTCAGTAATGCCGCGCGTGTGTGTTACAGTGATGCCTGGCACAAGAATTACCATAATCACTGTCAACATTAATGGAGATCCTATCACTGGAGAATTTAAACACGGCTTTTCCATATTTATAGAAGCAATAAACAGAGAATGCGCAGCAAAATGTCTGTTATGATTCAAAAGCGAGCCATGTTTACTGGCTTTGAAATGCATATTTGGGTTAGTAGATGAGGTGGAAGGGATAGCAGTTTAAGTTGTGGGATGCGAGTGGAAATGTAATATCACCACGCTAGACGCAGAACATCTGAAGCCATAAATGTGTCACTCTCACTGTCTCCAGGGTTTCCACTTTCCCCCTCAGACGGACAAACGGGGTCATGTGACTGCTCATACTGTGCTCCTATACCATAGATGGCCTGCATTTGTATAGCGCTTTTCTAGTCCATAGAAAAGCGCTATACAAATGCAGCGCTTTACACTACATTCAGTCATTCACACACACATTCACACACTGGTGATAGCAAGCTACATTGTAGCCACAGCTGCCCTGGGGCGCACTGACAGAGGCGAGGCTGCCGGACACAGGCGCCACCGGGCCCTCTGACCACCACCAGTAGGCAAACACAGGGTTAGTATCTTGCCCAAGGATATTTGGCATGCAGCCAGGATGCAGCCTGGGATCGAACCACCGACCTTCTGATTAGGGGCTGACCTGCTCTGCCACCTGAGCTACAGCCACCCATGGTTGAAAGCAAAGCAGTAAACTTATTTAGATGCACAAACCACTGAAAATCCATAATGTGCATGTCTGTTGCTTCTACCTTGTTGGATTTCATTCAGTTTTTTTTGTAAGAAGACCTGGCTCACGGTTAGCATTCTAAATTATCGATGGAGTACCGATTGCTTCTTTATCATCTGCGTTAAGCTTTATCAGTGCGCGTGCTGGCTAAGTTGAGCATAAAAGATCATCAATTCAAGAGTTCCTTTACTATGAACAAACAACTTGTCCAATCAAAAGCACAACAACAAACATTCTTGAAAGGGACGTCCACACATGGAGTATTAGCTGCAAGCCGGGATGGTGGCGGAGGGTTCTCCACGTGTGGTCACAGAACGTTTGTGCTCCACATGGTCTTGAGTGAATGAGCAAAAGCCAACGGACGCTTTGATTCACTTGAAATCGTATAATTTCTATAAACAACTGATCTAATCATAGGTTTCACTCTTCCCACTGTCGCATCTGTATTAGATTTAATTTATTAGAACAAGTATTTCAGTGTGGGGGGGCAAAGTTTTTCCACATGGGGGGTCCGTGGTCTACTGTAATGTGTGTTTATTTTGGTTTGTAAGACTTGAAAGTGAAAATCCCTGCGCTGCAGTTAGTTTGCTCTACTGTTACATTTGCTGCGCGTCTCTGCGGAAAAGAGCCTCAAGTCAATTTGTAAATGATACAGTTTCCATGAGCTCCAGTGACAGTGGGGTATATGAGGTCTACCATAGACCCACAATGCACTTCTCTAGATATGTTGGTTTACAGAAGCTTATCGTGGGTTGGTGTCGCACCTAAAGCAGCACCAACTTTCAGAAATTCACTTTTTCTTTGAACTATATTTATCATCACATTTTTATAGAGCATTCACTCTCGAGCAGTTATATAGTTCTGTCAGTTTAAGATGTGACTTGTTCTGTTAGTAGATCGAAAAATACACGAACTTTGGATGGGAGAAAAATTCAGGCTTTCTTGTTTGCAAGCTTTCACGGCAAGACTCGCAGCTGATAATTTCACACTTTTTCCTCTCTATACTCCGTGGAGCCAGAAAATGATAAATTTCCCTGCTAGTGCAGCTTCTTCATCTTCTGAAACCCGAGACGACTCAGACGGGGTTTTTTTCTTTACAGCGATCTCAACAGCTGTTGCAGACAGACTGTAACAGGTTGGCAGTACTTTAATGGAAAGTGTGCTGTTTATTCTTCCTCCACAGGTAGAGATCACGCTGCAGGATGTCAACGACAACCCGCCCGTTTTCCCTAATGACATTCTTGACGTGACCATCGAGGAAAACGTTGGAGATGGCTTCAAGATAATGCAGCTAACAGCCACGGATGCGGACGAGGTAATGGCTCGGTGTCTTTGTGCTTTTCTTTGCCCGTTTTCCACTTCACTGCTTTCGGAATAGATATCCTGGAAGCGATTTGAATTAAAAACGTGCTCTAAATTTTTGTTCCTACAGTGTCAAAACCACTAAAAATTCAAATGTTTTTTTAACATAGTTGTCAGTTGACCATTTTCATACCAAAATTGCAAATATTCAAGGCAAAAAGAAATGGAAACAGTCTAGACTGCATGTCCCTGATTGATTATGATTGTGAGTTCATTATTATTCTGATAAGGGTAGTATTTATTTTTACAGCAGTTCTTAATTTTACAGTCGCTGTCATTGGCAATAAAAGTCATAACCTGGTATATGGAAAATCTCAGCAGTATATTACCTCAGGATTAAAAAAACATTATTGTCAATTTTCTGGGTTTTTGCTGTGATTTAAAGATGTTGCCTTTAGCTGTGGGAAATTGTATTTTTTACTATCATCTATAGATATTGCTAATTATTTGATTAAATTTCATTAAAAATAGGGAATTGCCTGTTGTAGAGTACAGCGTTAGTTGAGTTCAAGGTCAGATGTGCACGTGCTCGCGACTCCACACAGTGACACAAAGCAGCCAAGACAGTTTGGGAAAGCACCATCCTTGCCTGCCTCAACTCTTACGCACTACCACAAAAGCATAAATCACCGCTTTGTAGCAATTAATGTGCTTTCCCCTAAGACACACGCACATTTAGAGTCCGCTCATTTTCACCCTTAAATGTTGATGTTATCTGAGATGTCTTGAGTCCGCTGGTGTCGCAAAAACATCGATTGATTCTTCGTCCTGTCATCCTGATAGTCCCTCCGCGGTCCCCGTAGTTCACATTACATCAGCAGTATCACTCTGAATTAGTCAAAGGCTCCATCTTTGGCTGCTTTCGGCAGGATACGGACATTAAATCCTGCCGCGAGCAAAAAGCAGGCCCTGCCGGCATCTCAAAGGTCTGCGGTCCCTCGCCAAAGCCAAAGGACACAGTTGAAGTGAGTGGAAAGACTCGGCCCATAGAGGGGCGAGAGATTAGAACGCAGGAATATGGACTCAGATTTAATGTTAACTTATGAGGCCACACGTTTTTATTGCACAGCTGTTACCTCGCTCCCATCTCTTTGCTCTGAATGTGAGAAAAGTCATACAAAGTCCCACTTTATGCCATTTCTCTTTTGTCAGAATACTATATTGACTGTAAATCTCGGACCTGGAGGCAAGTCAGTCTTTTCAGTAGGGGGATTTAAGGACGTTATTTGATTATTTTCTTTTTTCAGTTCCAAACTATTCACAGTTTTGATCTTGAAAGGCTTAGCATATGGTATTGAAATCAAATTGTGCAGTTGTTCACTTTTTCCACATATCTGAAGTTAAGAGAAGCTTGACCTGTGGTGCTTAGGCTGAAATCGAAGGCTTTTCGGTAATTTGTAGAAAATTAAGAGTTCATTCTTACAAGCACGCATATGCATATGAGCCGTGCTTGAATTACCCACCTAAACAACTTGAATTCAAGAGAAGTCACATTTCGCTTCCAAGTAGGGATTCAAATGAAAAAAAGAAGCACTTAAAGAGAATGTAGAGGAGCCTTTTTAGGAATTACAGATTCTAGTGATGTTTACTCCAAACTTCAGCGCTGCCATGAATAGGCTGCTAAATAGAAGCCTGTGCTTCATTCCAGCTCTCACTCAGAGCCAGATATGAGGCCAGCCAAGCTTTTGCCCACATCCTTACGCAGGAAACTTAAGTTGCGCTGACACTAAGCGTACGGAACGCATTGGAGCTCTTGTTGAGAAAGCCACATGTGTGAGCCAGCGCAGAGTAGCCAAGAGTGCAAGCTGTTGGCCAGCTGACGGGCTGAATTCAGACATCATAATGATCCCATCCAATTTAACAGCGCTACATGTGGGATTCATGTGTGAGGGTATTAAAATGCTGTTTCTACCCATCCGCTTTTCACTGTGCCCATTTCCACCCCAAAAAAGGAGGAGGGGATTGCAGTGGGGTTGAAAGGAAATCAATATAAAACGCTGCTCTTTTGTGTAATGCAAGTTAGGCCTCTCTGAGAATGTTTCTCACCTCATTTAAAAGAAATATGCAGCCATTTGTGCTTTTGGAGAGACTGTGAGCATTTTATTAGAATTCTGACCTTATGTGGAAAATATGTCACAGGTAAAAAAAAAAAAGAAAAAAACTTTATTAATGAAGAAAAATGCAACAATGGGGGTTTTAGGAGAGATCCCTGCAAGGAAGCACAGGCTCCAAGTGAACAGTAATGCATTCCAGAGGCCTAAAAACCCACAACAAGGAGATTTCTGGCTATTTTGCACACTTGTAGAATGGATTTACACACCAGCAGCACAGACTGTTGGGTCATCCTTACCTCTCTGTATCTGTAGCTGTTAGTGACAACACATTGCTTGTTTTCCAAGAGTCTATGTTATGATTGGCTTGCTGTCTTGGTGCTGTTGCATACAGGAAGCTTGCTATCCCCACCGGCGCTGTCTGCTTCGCACCTCTCGCTTCTCATAGGAACTGCGTGCTCCCAAAAGCCACTCATCTACTAAATGAGTTTCCTTCTGCCCCTGCCTGGTGCGCTTCGCTCCCTGGAATGCTGCTGTTTAATTGGCCAGCCTTCGTTTTTTTTTTTTTTTCCTTTTCCTCCGAACAACCCTCCGTGTCTTTGGAGAGCCGTAAAGTAGTCAGACTCTTGAGTGGAGGTCAAGAGGGCGAACAGTGTCGATGTGAGTGTGTTTGAGTGCGTGTAAAGATTTTACGAAAAGAGAAAGACATGGGATTGTTCAGCAGAATCAAACAGTTTTAAAAGAGAATAAACCTATTTTTAAATGCATGTGTTTATAGTTTTTGTTGGTATGTGTGTGTGTTGGACTGAAGCCTAGATGGACCCCCATCTCGGCCTCTCCCACCTTCCTTGCTCTGCCTTTGAACCCTATCAGAAAATTAATTGGCAAACCATGGTGTTGGGTTCCGGACTGCGGCCCAGGTGGCTAATGAGGTTGCCAGATCTGGAGCCACTGATTGATGACAGCAGGGTCCTTCGATGAGCAGAACCTCACTCCGTCCTCCTCATCGCCCCCATTTTTTATTGGGCCTGGATCTCAGACCAAGTCTGGTAATGCAATGAGAGACGAGGTCAATAAGACGTCAATAAGAGTTTTTATCTATCATAAAAAACAGGCCATGGGAAAGAGATAAGAGCAAGTAAGAGAAGTTAGCCCTGTGATTATATTTACTCTGTGTGTTAAATGTCTGCTTTTAGGCACAAGGCCTAAAAGCAGACAGTTAAAAAATAAAAAGTTAGACAAGGGAAGAGAATATTTTATAGTTTCTTGTGTTTTTCTTCTGTCAGACATGGCCAAACAGTAAAATCTCCTCTACATTCACTTAAAGTTTTGAACCTTTCAGAGTTCACTGATTTAATGACAGGATCACTTTAAAGAATCCTACAGTAAAACATTACATTTGCATTTGACTATGTACTATATGTATAAATAGTTTGTTCAATCCCACATGCATTTTAACAGTGAGCCATTTAAACTGTGATTACCTTTCAAATGTCTTTCAACATCAAAAAGTAAATAACAAGTTCCAGAATTCTTAAATCAATTGAGGGATACAATCAATAAGATGTGGCTCTGTGGTGTAGAGGGGAACACACATATCAAATCCGGTTTGATTCCAGGAGGAGAGATGGACTCATGTATTCCTAGTGCCAGTCCCAAGCCCTGGATAAATGGGAGGGTTGCCTCAGGGAGTGCATCCAGCATAAAATCTGTGCCAAATTAAGCATGCAGATCCATTCCCTGTGGTTTCCCCTTGAGAAATAAGGGAGCAGCTATTTTCTTACACATGCAATTATATGCATTATAATACTGTAATTGAAACCAGTTAATGAAATAAACAGTTATAAATAAATATTGTTCATATTAACAAATGCAAGTTCACTATCTGTTCAATAGATTTGGAAACGTTAAAAACCAAAACAGTGATCTGATCGACTTGAAATTCTTTAGTTTTACAAAAATATTTGTCTGAAGACTGCTTTACTGCCAAAGAGAGGTTGAATCTGTAAAACATGGAGGAGCTTTATACCACAACGGCCAACTAACACATCATTCTCCAGCTGATTTTACCATGAAGCACCGCTGCGTACATACAGTTTATTTCAACACAGCTTATTCACTTAGGCAGTAAATGTGTCAATACGCATATAAAAACCAGCTTAATGCAGCACTTCTACCCTATAAGCCTTTCCATTGTTCCAAGGGGATCAAAAAGCATCACACAAACATCAGGCATAGCTGAAAGAGTCTCTTTTAGCTTAGCTCTTAACCAACTGTAACCGGAGCCCTCGCTTCATCTCGCTGAGCAGCAGTAGCTTTTTGATGTTGCTTTTGCTTTTTTGGCAGAAGACACAGAGTGAGACAGTTGTCTGATCTCCTATTGTCCCCAGCACAAATGTAAACGTCAAGCTCTGTCGTCAGCCTCATTCACATGTCATAGTGCATTCAGTCCCCGTCTCTGATTCCAAAGCCTCTCGCTATAGTGATCGCATGTGTTATGGCGCTTGTACTTGTCCGATGTAATAGATGATCTATTAGTTGCATTTATAGACGAACACTATACCCCCCAAAAGTTCAAAGAGGAAGCGCAAGTCTCTCGTGAATATCACCACTCAGCTCTTGTGTTTCTTCGTATTTTTTTCTGACTCGTTTGACCTTTAATCGTAAAAAAGGCCATTTAGGTTTATCAGCTTTCCAAAAATCTATTATTCCGTGTCATTTATGCTTATAAAGGGGTCCTCTGTGTTGTTCAGCAATGTTGCCTTCGTCCAAGAAAACCTGTTCCTTCTGTCTACACTGCTAGACATTTTCTCTTAACATAAAATCTTAGTGGTAAAGCAACAACATTAAGGTCCTGATAAGATGGGTGGATTTCTCATTAGCATGCTCAAAGCTTGTTTGTTTGTGAAGGTCAGTGAGATGTAATCCCTTCAATTCAGTGTTTTCCCACTTGTGCTTTATTTGGTGTCACTATCTTGATCTGTGATCTTCTTCATGGCCTTTTTGAAATCACAAGACTCCACTTTATGGACTGTCTCTGTGGAAAAGGGCCATGTTAGGGGTTTCATTCATGCTAGACAAGCAGATATTTTGTCCTAGAGACATGGCATGCTAACATGTAATAAACAATCTAATTTCCTAGTAGATAGATTTGCTTTGATGCCTGATGGTCTTCCTCCTGTATCTGATTGAATTGAAATTTCAATCATGGTTCAGCACAACAAATCAAACTGTTTTTATAAATCCTCACTTGCAAGTAATGAGTTTGGGTTTACTAGGAACCCAACAAGGAAAAATCATATTGGAGTGAAATAGATGACTCTATCCCAACTTGTTGTTTGGTGTTATCGCATTCTTTTTAACCTCAGGGTCCCAATGCTCTTGTGACGTACACGATCATCAGTGGGGCAGATGACAGCTTCCGTATCGACCCTGAATCCGGAGATCTCATCGCCACCAAGAAACTAGACCGGGAGAGACGTTCAAAATATTCCCTCCTGGTGCGTGCAGACGATGGAAAGCAGTCATCTGACATGACGCTGAACATCACCGTCAAGGACGTGAACGACCACACGCCAAAGTTCTCCCGTGCAACGTACTCATTTGATATCCCTGAAGACATGGTGCCCGGTAAGATGTCTTTAAAGATTCAAGATTGCAAAGGCAGACAAGCAATGTTTGATCTCATTCAAAAGCCCTTCAGACTAGACTTCTCTGTTAAGCTCATCAGTTACAAATTATTGGGGGTAAATTCTTTGTAGTATTTTTTTTTCCTGTGCATCTTCCTTCAGGGGGAAATCATGAGTTTAATGGGTCAAAGTGACAGTAACTGATATTTGATTTATATGGAAATCTATCAGCAACAAGCAGGATTTACTACAGTACTGACAGTTCTCTGGCCTCGCGTCCTCACTCCTTTCTCCACTTAACTCTCAAGAAAAAGACGCATAACTTTGGTAATCAAAGATTAATGAGGGTGTCATTTAGAAATGTTTCATGTAAAGCTCTAATAAAACACTTAATGATTAGCTGTGTGCTCAGCCTCAGCTGTAAGCTGAAAACATCAGCGACTGCTTTTAGTCCAAAGCAGAACAGGCCAAGACATTAAAAAATCATCAGTTATTTTAGCAACTGGCGCAGCAATAACTGAGTCACTGGTATTAATAAACCTCTCTCTAACCCCCTGCAGTTAGTTTTTTTCGAAAGGGCCATAAAGAACTTCTCGCCTCTGTGTTACAACTCGTGTCTCACAGGCTCCATCGTGGCAGCAATCCTGGCCAGCGACTCTGACTCAGGGGTGAATGGAGAGGTCACCTACTCGCTGGAGGAAGACGACGAGGACGAGACGTTTCTCCTGAACCCCGTGACGGGATTTTTCAACGTGACACGTCTGCTAGACTACGAGACTCAGCAGTACTATATTCTGACAGCGAAGGCTCAGGATGGTGGGGGGCAGGCCAGCACAGTCAGAGTGTACTTCAATGTGTTGGATGTAAATGACAACGCGCCTGTTTTTAACACTACCGCGTACAGCACGTCTGTCTCTGAGATTTTGCCGCCTGGATCCAGTATCATCACCGTGGGAGCCACTGATGCTGATGATGGTATGTATATATAAGAATTTACATAGGATATGGTAATGTGCTAACACCTGACTAGTACTTTTGAGCTCATCCAACCACAGGACCAGCATATCAGTCTGAGCAGGTTCACATGAGCACAAATGTGAATGAGTCTGGAGATGTTATGATGAGCACTGCAGTATGTTGCCAGCGTGACTGGTTTGGTAGTGGGTCAGTGAAGGTGCCCTTCAGACCTCCACATGCTAGCCAACAGTACCCTGACTTTTGTTAGGTAGTAGGACAAAGTCCCAGTGTCAGACATTATACTGGTGCAGTGGGTTCCTCCTGGTGCAGGATAATATCTGGTGGCCAGAGTATCTAGGCAATGGTGAAGGATGATGAAGGCATTGATCCCAGTGACTGGCCCTCACGTTCCCCAGACCTGAATCCAACAAGCACCTGAGGACACATTACTGAGCAACATTATGACAGAACTTGGATGAACCTGCGATTTCAATATTTAACCTTGACTTTGGCTGTGATTTTGAGTCTAGGTCTCAAAGGGTTGATGATTTTTTTCTCCCCTGATTGTTGGTATGTCGTTCAATATTTGGAAAAAAATGATAAGATTTACATCAGTAAAGATTCTTTCGTTTGTCAAATCAAGGTGTGATTTAAGTATTAATTTTACATATACTTGTATATATAGTGGAGTGTATATATAAACACATACGCTGCTCACGTCATTGTGTGTAACCATATTAAATATGACAAAAGGGCAGGGATACCTCAGTAGGTAGAGTGGTGGTCCCCTTCTAAAATAAGCAATGTGGAATTTTCCCATGCTTTGATATATAGTGTTTATAATTATATATATTTTTTTCATTTCTTGTAAGCTTAGTTTCGTATTAAACATCACTTATCAGACAAAATGAGAAATACTAGTGCAGCTGTGGCACTGATTTCACTCTATGCAACAGTTCAGATGACTTAAAACTGATATGCCACTAAATGTTTTGCTACATTTGGAACTATTTGGCACTTGTTGAAGATAAATATGTCTGAAGATGAGCCTTTTTTAACTGTACTTGAAAACACAGTCGTCAAGTTAAGTCCTGGAAGTATTCCGGTGATGTCAGTGTACTCATAAACGCTGCTCAGTGGGCATGTTTAAAGCAGTAATGTACTCTCATCGTATAAATCAAGTGTGAGCTAGCCTTAGTAGATTAATTTAACAGAGGCCTGTCACTTTGTTATGACAGCTGGTTACACAGAAGCTCTCAAGCCTACATTTTATTTTTCGTTTTTATTTTGAGTCGCACATAATTGATTTGATGAAATACAACATCTTCACCATGTGATTAAGCGGCTGGAGTTATTTCTGCGTTTCAGGTGGTGGGTTTCATGTCTGTGAAGAAGCGTGTGGTATTTGAACGGCCACCGCTACTCTCCTCTGCTGTAATTATCGCTTCACCCGGGCCTAATGTGGTTATTGTGACCTACATTCCTGGGAAATATGCTGCCTAGTTCTCAACCAAAGTCTGGCTTCTTTCTCCACTGTCCACATAATCTGACCACGTCGTCCTCTCAGATATATAGCTGCCGCTCTGCACTGTCAAAACAAAACACCGCCATTGTTAGCGCTTCCTAAGCCCTGACCCCTGACCCCCAGACTTTGGCTCTAGACAGCGTAGCCAAAACTCAGATAGAAGTAGCACTCAAGCTTTTGATAAGAGATTACTTGTAAACTGTAAATGCACACAAGAGTGTGGGAAGGTGGCGGCGTTTTCCGCATGAATACCCTGTTGAGTTGAATTACAGATGCTCAATTTAAGCTTGTTTTAACCCCCACTTCCAGGGCGGTTGTACAGATTAGGCCAGATTTCAAGGTTGGATAGTTTAGTGCATCCATCCATTCATTCACAGACATTGTAGTTATGTCGCTTAAAATAAATATTTCAGTTCAGAGGGATTTTCCAAAACTATCAGTTGAGGAAGTGGTTACAGTGGTATTTCTTTCTGATAGCAATCTGTCATTTTACATGAATAGATTGTCTACTCGGATGATAAGAGTAGCACAGAGCTGTTGCACATGCACAATTTGTGGAAATGGAAGTTGATAATGTATATAAGTGCCTAATTCAAAAACATGGAGAATATCTAACAGTTATATCTAGAACAATGGATGTCAGTCAGAGTTATCAGTATTTGACCTCCACCATGCTGTCCTTTCTGTTCAAGGCCACATCAAATAATTTCATTTAAACTCAATTTAAAAAATCAGAGTGTAAAATGAGGTCTTTTAATTTGAAAGAAGTAACTGCATGGAAGATGATATTTAGGTATTTTCAGTTATCATATTGGTTTGGTGCAGAAAATCTAACAGATTAATCTAACTTTCACCTTCCTGATATTGTTTTTATCTTCTAAAGACCTGCATCTTGCCATGTTTTTCAGGCCAGAATGCACAGCTCCTCTACAAAATCGCATCTGGGGATCCCCAGGGCCACTTTGTCATCACCAAAGATGGGGTCCTCCAAACTAAGAAGTCTTTGGACAGGGAAACCCAGTCTTTCTATAACCTGGTAGTCACAGTAAATGACCTAGCCCCACCTCCCATTACCCGCTTCACCAGCACTGCCCAAGTGTCGATCATTCTTCTGGATGTCAATGACTGCCCACCGACCTTCACTTCTCAGAAGATGACTTACATCCAGGAGAACACTCCAGTGGACACAGTCGTGTTCACGACCCAAGCCACAGATGCTGACAGTGGGCCCAACAGCTACGTGGAGTACTCCCTCAGAGGCCCGTTCGGTAACAAGTTCAGCATTGGTACAATAGACGGAGATGTCCGGTTGATTGGGGAACTTGATAGAGAGGAGCTTTCCAACTACACGCTCACAGTCGTAGCTACAGATAAGGGCGAACCGCCTCTCTCTTCGACAATGGATGTGACTATGGTGGTTTTGGACGTCAACGACAATACCCCGAGCTTCTCGCAGAATATCTATGACATCGAGATCGAGGAGAACATCTTGACGGGGACCGATGTCATCCAGGTGTTTGCTAGCGATGCTGACGAAGGCACCAATGGGCAGATCCGTTTCTCTATCTCTGGGGGAAACACCAACTCTGATTTCCGGATCGATTCTGTCACGGGGGTGATCTCAGTGGCCAAACAGCTGGACCGAGAGGCGCGTTCATCCTATTCATTGGTGGTCCAAGCTGCAGACCGTAGCAGCAGCCCCAGGGTGGACCGAGCAACAGTCAACATTGTTTTACTGGATGTTAATGACTGCTCACCTGTTTTTGAGCTCTCTCCTTACACTGTCAATGTTCAAGAGAACCTTGAGAACCTACCGAAAAACATTCTGCAGGTTAGTTTTTGGGCTTTATTTATTTTCATATGCCAAGACATTAAGTGAAATTCACAGAAAGGTCTTCCAGGGTGAAAAAAGGTTCTAACAAGCTTAATGCCTCAACCAAATTCGTAGTACTTAAACTAACTTAATAAGTGCAGGTGTGTGAGTGCTATTAGGGCACTAAACCACTAAGTTTGGTGATCTTATTTTGCTAAATGCTGCAGCAAATACTTGGGTGAAATGATAAAGAAATGATATACAACTATCATTTGTTCTGCTCAATTAGGGCTTTATAGGATTTCAGCGAAATATGAAACTCAGCTAAATTGCATGACGAGACGATTAACATTCTAACCACCCTGATGACTAAATGAGCCATACATAAAAAATGGACTGGAAACGCAGATTTCCGGTGACAGAGTAAATTGCACTTTCACTCGTGTACCCAGTGAGGAAATGAGGATACAGTTATGGGCCCAGGCGCAGTGGGTTTACCCACAAAATGTAGCTATACCTAACTGATACATGCACAGGAAAGCCCACAATGCATCTGGGCACACCAGTGAGTAGTTGCAGCAAAGTACGATTGGCAAATAGTTTTATACTTTAGAAACCATTAAATAGATGTCTGTCTGCAATTCCCACAGCAGCCCACAGTGTGTGACTCTGGTTTTCTTCTTGGTGGATTCCCTTTGAAAGTCTGATTCGACAAAGTGAATAAGTAATGATCTTCCTTCCCTCAGCAATTACCTTCATGGTGCCGCTGAACACCGTGAAGGTAATTAAGCCTCAACTGTGAGATTCAGTGAGGTCCGTGGTTATGCTGGGTTACTTGCAGACAGGGTTAAATTGATGCAGCTTTGTAAATCAAGCTCCCTGGGATTAGAAAAAAAGGAAAATTGAAGTTTGTTAACAGCTTATTTTTGATTTTAAGAATATAAGATCTTTTAAACCATGTAAAACGGTCTATTTGCTCAACACACTGAAATGTCAAGATTATTTATACAGACCAAGAAACTTTTATCTGTGCGTACACACAAAACCTGTACCTGAACCTAATTTTACAGAACTTACAGAAATAGATAACTTTTACCATTATCCTGTACAAGACATATAGGTTGAGAGGAATTATTCATCACTAACCTCATTCAGTTAATTTAGCTGCATATAAATCTCAGTCAACATGTTTTATTGCTTTTCGTTCATAAGAAGAAGGTGTTGTATCTTCTTTTAAAAGGGACACTGTTTTACTTTAAGTATTTATATTTTACAGTTGTATTTTTCTTTCATTTGCATTCTGATAATGTGCCCAAAGCCTGGAATAAGAAGTTATTTAATAGATTTAATTATGTGGTTAAAATGAACTCGTCTCATAAAGCTGCAAAATTGAAAAGTTAACACATAATAAAACACATACTAAACACATAATGAAAAATTAACAATAATTACAATCTTTTCTTACATAAAAGAAGAAATATCAAATTAAAATAAAAATGTTACAAAATAAAAAAGTGTGTTTACTGAAGTAAAAGAGTATTATTAGTAAAGTTTAGTTCAAAATACTGACTAATGAGGCTCTCTGTGTGTTGTATCATTACTAATAGAGTAAGTTTAATGATCCAAATGCAATTACAGACTTATTTTAAATTCATTGACTGCCATATACTGACTAATCTGTTAGCATATGGCTCATCTTTTTCCCCTTCTGCACCTCACGTTTACATATCTTATATAAATCCTACATTTAAGATGTTTCAGCCTGCCCACAGACCACTGTCTCTGCAAGCTACTTCACAACCCACCCTATCAATTTCATGTCTGTTTTGTCTCAGTTCTTACTTAGTTCAATTTTATCTAATGTTCTCATGATAGTAGTAACAGCAAATCAAATCTAAAAAACAAATGTAGTAAAAAGCATCATGCGATTTCTCACCGTAATTGGAATTATGGCTGGAATTTGTATAAAAAACGAACACAAACTTAAATTACTTTAGAATGATCCATTTTGTACTTTTCACCTTTTGCTTTTTGTATTTTTTTTTACATTTTTTCTGTTTGTTGTAAATAAACATATTTTTTCATGATTTCCAGGTTATTGCTAGAGACGATGACCAAGGTGCAAATGGTCAGCTAAGCTACATGCTCAGCGGCGGGAACGATGAAGGCGCGTTCACCCTGTCCTCCAGCGGTCAGCTGAGCCTGACCGAGACGCTTGACCGGGAAGTGCAAGAGAAATACATCCTTCTGATCACAGCCACCGACTCAGGTATGACTGCATTAAAGGTTTCGAGCCGCGAAGGCAGCCGATAGCATCTTGAAATGTTTGGCGCTTTTTAAGCAAAAGATTATTTTATGCAGGCTCAGCCGCCTTATGTTTCAGTATTCCAGAATCAATTGTTTACATCTGAACTCATTCCACGTGTAACGTGTTCAAGTTATCATCCATGATCTGGTTTATCTAGTGAGCTCTAAGTATTGCATATGTCCCTATATGGACATTGTTGAATTTAAGCAAAGCACAGGCAATATTTTGTAATCAGCCTGCAAAACACAGCTGAAAAAGAATATTGTCATGAAGTAACAGCAATGTCAACAAACAGCATTTTGATTTCATAGTCTGCTCCGAGGTCTTTTTGTGTGGCACAATAACCCAAACAATCTGGAGTTTTTAGCTTGCAAACTAGTGGGTGTTTTTTTTTTTTTTTTTTTTTGACCTAATCCACAGAAGTCTTTTCAGCGGGTTCAATTGAATAGCATCCTCTGTTTATTTGGATACTGCGGTAGAGCTTGTTATAGCCAGATAAAAGGTTAACTTGTTATTGCATAGAGGCCAGTTAATGTGCAGTTAAAGCAGTACATGCATATCCCCGTTGCAGCCAAATCACATGGTATCCCAGTTAAATATATGTTTCCCTGAGCTCCTCTGGTGCGGCCGTCATGGTCTCAGGGTGGTTCCGTTTCATTCCTGGATTGACCATGTGACCGTTCATAATGCTGTGTATTTTTGACTTTATGCAGAGACTTTGGTGAGAATTGGCTCGATGTTGCCTGGAGTATCTTGTTTTGAAAAACACTTAAGCAGTATATTCATTACCTCATCATTTAATCATTGGAATATTAGAATATTTATTATAAAATTGTCTATAAATCAAGTAAAATCAAGTCCCTGCTCAAACATCTTTTTTTTTTGTTTTTGTTTTTTTTTGTTTTGTCAAAGTAAGCTGTTGTGAGATCTGTGCCACATGGAAAAAGTTGCTTAACAAAGTGAACATGCTAATTAAGATTTGATCTCATTTGTACCCTTCACGCTGCGTCCATATTTAAAACCCTGACAACAATTCCAAAATATTTTGACAGGACATCTCAGTACAATGCCAAGGCAGAAAGAGGGATTTGGGGTAGAATATCTAAATATCAAAAACACCATAATCATAGTACAGTCCAAATTACCCAGCAGCATTTTCTCACATCTTTGAGGCCTCAGTCAGTGGAGGGAAATGTTTCTCCCAGGCGCTATCTGTCAGGAAATGTTTGAAGGTGGATGGGGCAGACATGTCTCCAAGTCTGCCGTCTAACGTGACCCATTTGCAACCGCACGCATTCATCTTTACATGTTAAAGCCCGCTTTTGTCTGTCGTAACATAAAGAACATAGAGAAAAATAAATCCAGAGGATTTCTTATGCAAAGGCGTCCTATTGTTTCAGAAAACGTCTCGATTGTCTGCTTGCTGAAAAACTGGTGTCATGGTTGTTATGTAAAATCCAAGGGAAAATCTCCCTGCAGCCATTGTGCCCTAAAAACTTGATTATGACTAAGAGAAACTGCTACATCCCAAACTTCTTCTTTCTTTCTAACTCAGCTTTTTTCTTTATACATTCTATAAATAGATCCTAGTCTTTTTCTACACGGATTTCTAGAGCTGTGTCCCTGTGCATTTTTGATTTAGTGGTCCCTTGTCATGTGAACTCATTAAGAGAACTCCTGTATTCTCCCTCTGTTGTGCTAACGGCGAAATCTGTCATGAAATGGTTGGAAACAAAGGCGCCCACTGGGTGCTTCTCATAATGTGTTCTGGCTCGTGAGAAGAACACAATTTGGTAAACTTCTGCAATTATTTGAAAGTCTGTGCTCAGCCCCCACAACTTGTGGCATCCATACAAGCTGCGTAAAGGTGTTTTACAAGGCATCATGTAGAGAGGAAATCTGACACAGAATATTTCTTCTCCTTTTTTTAAGTCTCCCTTCCTTGTTTATGGGAATTTGTTTTGTTTCTGCATTTTTGAGTTTACTAGTTGTGCAGATACATGAAGATATTTGAGGTTTGGAGTACGCAGACCCGGACTGTTGTTTTTACTCAGCCAACATCTGGGATCAGCTGCAGGCAAGTCAGATTTTCAAGCCACTGCTTAGTAATGTACAAGTTTTGCCTGCTCGGAAGAATGCACAACAGTGAGATCTCCCACAGAGTCGCAAATGCTTTTGCAAAACAATGTTGCTGTTATGGCTTTAAGTAGGCATCTGTGGTTGTGGAGAACATATTTTCATGCACACGGCAGTTTGTCGGGTTTGAGGTGATCTGATCAGCTTTAAAGTTAACCCTAATGCTTTTGATTAATATAATCTATTTTCTTATATTGTTTTTCCTGAATCCATGAATTTTTGAGACAGTAATATAGCCAAAAGCTTCTTTTTTCATACAGGAGTTTCTTGCTGTCTGCCTTGCTTTGTTAATCTCTTGGATCTTTTTAAAAGTAGGTATTCCCACTTGAACTTCCTCTTTTTCAATGTTTTTGGAAACCCTTTCAACTAATAAAAGTTATAAAAACTGACCTAATTTGATTTAAATTAGCGATTAACTGATTTGTTGCGTGCTTATGCTTGTGTCTGCAGATTAGTAGACACGCAATGATTATTTGTTCATACATATGTTTTTTTGTGCATTTGTGTGTTGCCTTCGAGTTTGTGCAAGTCTGCGTGTGGTGGTGAGAGCATCCTCGGGGCGCATTGACATGCAGAGCGTTTGACCACATTTATTAAAGAGAAGGCACAGTAAATCCCTTGGCCCATGCCTATTATGGCGGATACGAGCGCATAGAAATCCCATGTCTTTCACATCCCTCCAGCACATCGCTCCATAGTGCCGCGCTGTTTGTATATGGTCTTTTGGCTGGTGGGTGAGGGGAGAGTTTTGGGGGGCTAAACGACCGCTTAGCAGATAAAGAATTTTAATGACCATGCCTATTTAAAAGCAGAATCCTTTATGCTCTTAAATGGCTCCCATGAATCTGGCGTGTAAACCCTTCCGTATTCTTGAGTTTTCTTTCCCCTGGACTTGTTTGGTTGAATAATGATCTGTCAATCTCCAGCCTGTCGTCAGGTTTTGAGCAAAAAACAACAGAGAAAATTTAATGCCAGCATATATCCATCAGTCTTTGTCATATTAGGCAAACATGGACGGAGCAAACAAAGTCCTGCGCGTACGCTGATAACGTGGCGTTAAAACGTGGCCGAGACATCGCTAGATCACTGTCCAACACTTGCCATAAAAAATCTTTAATAGGGTCCATTTCTGATGGTTTCACCCAGTCTGCAGTCTAGTGGCAACAAAGGACTTGGCCAAATAAAATATCAGGTTCCTCAAATGAACTTTAACAGAGCAGTAACATTCTGGATCAGCTCTTAAAAAACTCTGCAGTAACAATGTGGTCTTGCAGAGTTTTTTCCTATCGCCTGTTTTCTCTTTTCCACTCTCTGGTACACACTAACATTTGCAGGATCTGAATGTTTGTGTAAATAGCTTTGGTAAGTTGTGGAGGAGGGAGAAGGCGTGTATTAAAAAGGTGGTGTGGGCTGAATGATTGGTGCTTCGGCCTGGCAAGATCCACTTTTTAATGATGTTTATTCACCGAGGAGCCTGGCTACCACATCACTTTCTCACAAAAATAAACCCATCAGAACTATATGTGGCCATTGCTAACGCACTTTTTTTTTGCTTACTGAAAATCTGTGTAATATGTATGTGAATATAAGTGCATGCTTTCGCTCTTAAACACTTTTCCAAAGTCATATTTCAGCTTTATGTGGCCCATGTATGAACATTATAGAGTTGTGTTATGAGCAAGTTATTCTGGCAGTATAAGTTTTCCACCTCTCACACTATGTTATGATCTGCTGGTATTGCTGTGTCACCATAAAATGGAAAGCAGTCACTGAATGGTGCACAGACCCAGTGCTAGATTGGGATTTCCAAATATTCTTCAACACAGCAAATAAAAGCACCACAGTAATAAAAACACAAAAGGCAAATCACTTCATTAAATTTCACCACGGGCCCTAAACTATGAAAAAAAGCTCCGCTCTGTGTCTGTCGATAGGGTTTTTTTTTTTTTTTTGCATGCTTGCAAACCGCCAACCCGTATCTGTAACATATGTGGAAGAAATTATGCAAAAGCATTCAGACGCAGCACTCCATAAATAACCAGGGAGCTGTATAAGATTCTAGGTTTAATTTGATGGATGCCACTGACATTGCCATATTATTAGGAATATTCTAGCTCCCTTTATGCTGGGTAGCAGCTTTGAGTGTTCTGCTGAGATATCCCTTTCACTCTGTTGCTTGTTAACTGTGAGAAAACCTCTGTTTACTCTGTTATGTTTGGCAAACTGTGCAGTGGGACAGCTTGCACCCTGCTCTCGGCTCCACGAGGTCTTTCATGGGTGCCGGACAGGGTTGCATTAAAAGAAGCTTTGTCGCAAAGCAACAGGTTCTCAGAGGCAGAAAAATGTCAATTTTGGCTTGTTGGCAGCCAATTCTCACCCCCCCTGAGTAATGATGTGTTTTATTTACGCTGTCCCTTAAGAGCACAATCTAGCCGCAGTCCATAAACCGTAATTAACCGTTTAGCCTTAAGCTTCAGGCTACAGATGGGCTGTCTCATAAATTTACACATTCATTCGTCTTCCCAAAGTCAACCTGTCCTCAACTTCCCACTTTAATGAACCTGGCTGTTTGGACATCCCAGCTTTGTCCTTCCTCATTTCTTTTTTCGATAAAACATCAGGCAGGCGTATATTAAAGGAAGAGATTATCTCTTGTGCCAGCACAGACACTCAAACCTTCTTCTTAGCACGGCTTAAGCTGAGCAACTTGGGGTGACTCGCAGCCTTTCCCAGGAGGTGAGCGCTGCTGTCTCCTTCAAAACCCCCCGTGAGGCTCTCACAGCGCCGTGCACCCTCATAGCAGCTGCGGCGGTCAGAAAACACGTAGCTTAATCATCATTAACACGTGTATTTGTACCCCCTCTAGTTCAGAAAGTATGGCCACAGCACCTTCTTAAAGGTTAATGTGATTTGTCCAGCGGTAATGTACACTAATAAGGTGCTTAGACCCTGCCATATGTTTTTGCTAGACAATGCTTTCTGACTTGAGAGGCTTATGGGGAAACCTCTCTGTGGATCTCTTCGATGGAGGAGGCTACAACAGATGGTCAGTTGGTCTACTTTAGTCAGAAAGCTTGTTATTTTGCACACTCCTTCCTTGGGGTTATTCTAGGCTTTTCCAGTTTCCCCCAGTTGTGATTCGAACTGAAAGAAAGCTCTTAGATGTGATCTCAGATGCAGCAGTGAAATATTAGTGGGAAGGTTTAAGTGTCAGTCCCATTGCCAGTTTAACAAACACTTTAAGTTCTTTTAGGGTTATTGTGAAATATCAAACAGAGGACTCTGTTTTAGTTGTCACTGATCCAGCTGTGTCATTCCTAGATCTGAAGGGGATGCGCTGCGTTTAATTAAATGGTAATGGTGCATCGAGATTCAATTAAAGCAAGGAGGAATCGGCTCGAGCACTTTGAGCGCCCCTTTGTGTGCACTGACGCCTGTGTCTTTTTCCTTTATCCTGTAGTGCAGCGGTCCCCAACCCCCGGGCCTCGGACCGGTCCGTGAGTCGTTTGGTACCGGGCCGCGAGAGTTGAGGCTCAGGTGTGAAATGTGTGGTTTTCAGGGTTTTTATCGGTTTTCAGCGTTATTTTGTTATCGTTTTTATCGTTTACTCGGTTTTCCTGGGTCTTTTCACGTGTGTTATGAATAAATCTTCTTTTTTTCGGTACCGGTACTAGTTTTATTTTGTTGTATTTATCCGCGACACCTTAAAGGCCGGTCCGTGAAAATATTGTCGGGCATAAACCGGTCCGTGGCGCAAAAAAGGTTGGGGACCGCTGCTATAGTGTAATGGCTGCTCACGGATAAAAACCTTTTATCTGAACACCATCGGTCTGATGTCTTGCATTGGAGAAAACCCTTGAACAGAAGGCAGAGTTATCACATCAGAACTTAGTGGCTCTGGTACAAAAACACCTCATGGAAACATGGTGCCAGAGAGTTCACTATTTTCTTTACTGATTGAGGCAGCACACTCCTCTCGGCTCAAACCTCGATTCCTTCTGTGCAACAATAAATAATACTGGTGGCAGTAGCTTTGAAAGCAATTTTCTTTGACATTTGAATGAGATTTTAATGAGACAGTGCGTAATAATGCGAGGTTTTACTCACCAGAAGTGTAGTGTCGGGGGGGGGCAGGTTTGCTTTCCTAAATGACTTGAGATTAACCCCTGAAATAGGATTACGCTCATGGCACAAACATCGGCAAGAGGTAAGGTAGTGCCTTGATTACCTTATCTGTCTTATGGCTCTTAAGGCATACTGGTGCTATGAATGCAAACAAAACTGATCACGCTTTCCTAATATCAACTTGAATATGCTAAATATGCTGGTACATATGTTGTTGAATATTGTCTTGGATAGTTTTTGTTTCATGGAGGCTAATAGCATTAGATTACCTTTACAATGTCTTTAATGTCTGTGGTTAATGCAGCCCTATAAAAGTTTAAAATTTACCTTAAGAACTACTGCTCACATAAAAGAAAGGGTCTGGGGACAGGACTTGCCAATGGAAAAAATATTTGTCTAACCGCAGTGCATGGCTGCCACTGGTAGGCAGCTGACTTCCCGCTGCAAGTTTCCACCAGTTCTCTTTCCATGGTAAAATGATGTCATTTGTCGTCCAGCGGTGGGCCAAATTGTGCTCTGCCAGATCCAGGCAAATTTCCTCGCCATATCCCTGCCGTGCACGAGGTGACACCCGCCTTGTCTGCAGTAATCTAAATCATTGACCCTGACACTCTTCCCTGTGCTTTGCCAGATTCCAGCGAAGACTGTTTGGAGGAGATGCTGGCATTTCTCAGCACTCTTGGAGAGCATTCCTCTCCTGTTGAGTCACTCCCTCCACAGAAAGAAGAACTGGACGGAGATTATTTTGTACGTTTAAAAAAAATGCTCTGGGATTGATTTCTTACTATTACAGGTACAGGATGCAGAGGAAATTTAAGAATCGGAAACAGATGATGACTTACTCGACTGCAGCGCTGACCCTGTTATTTAGTCTGCCGTCATATGAATCTCAACAATGTCTCACACCAGCCATAACTATTTGAAACAACTGTCATCTACATACATTTGCATACCTGCCAAGATATAGTGTTCCTTTACTAAATCTGTCATCCCACGCAATGTAACAAGATAGATCTGAACTATTTACACATCGAACAGGATGCTTGGAGGGGGTAACAGCTGCCAGGGGGTTATGTGATATCAGTTAGCCCCATGAGGCCAAGAAGGCACGTTCAGAAACTGCACGGAGTTGCATGATGCTGTGAGAAGTGATACACCAAGAAAGATGTGAAAAATCCTCAATTTGAGCCCACGCCTATCATCTGCTGGGTCAACGCAGGTTCAGCTTTGGACAGAGGAGCGTTAGAGGGGGTGGGGTGTCTCTGTTCTGTGCTTGCTAAGGATTAGCTGGTGTAACAGTGCCCTGGGCCCCAGAGTCCCTGATGTGTTGGGTGACAGAGTCTTTGAAGGTCCCAACAGAGAAGGCTGACCGTTCACAGGCAGTAAACAGGTTGTGACATCACATCCTGTGCAAAAATGAAATGCCTAAAAGGAGGGCGGTGTGCTCCACATACACATAGATGCACACAGTCGGTGCTAGCGTTTTAGCTTGGCTGGCTTCCTCTCTTAGTGAGGGGAACAATGCTATTGAAATGCGACTGCTGCGCTCGGTCGGTATCAGTTAAGTTCAGAAAAATACTGCGGTGCGCTTGATATTCAAAAACAAATCATTCCTGCATTGACTGCATTGGTAGACAAAGCCACTTAGCTCTCAGAGCCTCTTATCAGCCATCAGCAGCTCCAGCCTGTACAGAACATCTTTGATCAACAGCAGTCTTAGCGAGTTGCTGACTGTCAAACACACTTTACTTACCACCTGCGGCTCCTTGCTGGTTAATTTAAAGTGATACAGACGCCTTGCTGACTTGGATCGCTCCTCAATTAAGAGGATCACCTGAGGAGGAGCGAAAGCTGCTCTAATCTATTGCTATAACAACCTCCTGAATGATGATTCATGTCAAATGAAACTTGCTGAGACAAACGATACCTCGGGTCCAAGTATAGGCGGATTAGAAAGCTACAGTAAAGCATGATGTTAATTAAATAATCTTGCTGACACATGTTGTGGTTATTACATAATAAGTCTGCGATGAAGCTATATAGAGGGGATTGGTTTACATTTTATGCTCAGATTATGTTTCCGCCACTGTTAATTCTTTGTATTTGGCACCAAATTTGTGGTCAGATGTCCCGTGTAACTAGCTGCAGAGAATGTTGTTTATAAGCGGATTTTTCATAATCACAAATATTTGTAAAGGTGGAAATACAAAATTCAACATTGCCTATGTATGGGTATAAACACGGGAGTCAGTATAGCTAGAGCAGCAGAGGGCTCTTCAGTGATTCGCTTTGGTAATGAGTCACTAAAGATTAGTGTTGTATGGTTTCTGGGTCTCTTTTGGGATGAAATGTGTTTACTGTCACCTCTTTTTGTGTCATTTATTTTGCTTCTGGAATTCAGCTCTGTTTATTCTGAATGCCAATGTTAGCCACTTCTGTTCTGACCAGAAAACCTGGGTGCATTACAAGCCTGAGGCCAAATGTCTGTTTATTATCATAAAGCCAGGCAGTGAAGTGATGTTACGGTAAACTATTACAAATCTCGTTTTTTGAGGAATCCCCAGCCCTCCTGAAAGAAGTGGCTGCGGTATCCAAGCCCCACAGTAATGTTCAAATTTGTTGATGTTCACAGGGAAAGATCTCTTTTGTGCTCTCTGCCCGCAAGGACCCAGAACTCAGTGTCAGCAATTCCCAGCTGTAGAGCCTGTGGAGGATTTTCTTTGTGCTCAAACACACAAACACACACACTCTTAAGTAGTTTGAGCATAGTTTCCAGGGAGCGCCGATTTGCATGTAATACACAGGTCTCTAAATTATATTGCTTTTAATACTGATAAGGTAGTAGCAATTGATATTCAGTTTTATTTATATAGCGTGAAATCACAACAACAATTGCCTCAAGGCTCTTCATATTGTAAACTAAAAAACCCACAATAATACAGAGAAAACAGAGAAACCCCAACAATCAGATGACACCCTGTGAGCAATCGCTTTGGTGACAGTGGGAAGGGAAAAACTCCCTTTTAACAGGAATAAACCTCTGACACAACCTTTTAGTGGCGTATAAATATGACTGAAAAACATCATTGTGTCAACAGCACTCTCGGGAGACTGCAGCAGCAAAGATGTTTCATCTGACTTCCAAATGAGAAGAACTGGTGCAAAATATAACAGCATGTTGGCCTGATTTCCTCATATTTATAACTAATCCATGCTGGCTGCGCAATAAAGCCATAGAATCCCTCTAGCTTTCTTTCTGACCCTCCACCCCTCGGCACCCACTTTTCTCTGATTCTTTATTTAAGAGCATTAAGAGAGAATCTTGGTGGCCACCATCCAAATGTTTTTTATTATCTCTTATTAATCCAGGCCTCCACGGTACACAAGTTCAAGCATCTGATGTTTTGAGCAGCTGAGTACACAGGGACATGAGACACAAGATCGGGATCGTGTATGTTTTTATTTGGTTGTATTATAGTTGACATATTCACACAGATTCCTGAAGAGAGCTACAGGAGGGAACAACTACATGTAAGAGGTGGGAAAAATAGCTCCTACGGCTTTCACATCTCAGCTTTTTTCAGTCCTCAGGTGCTCTCTGTTTTTGTATTATTCATACTGTAAACCATATGGTAATCATTAAGAACTCAAAATAGCATCAAGCTTTTAAGGATGTCTCCAGATCCCATATTGTGACTTTCAGTAACAAGCCTGAAAACTCGCGCTTATGTTTGGAATATAGATTAGCCAGTTCGCTGTGCCTTTTAGGGATGGATTATAAAGGGCAGCTCAAGCAAGGCAGTTGCCTGAATGTCTTTTTTCTGTTCAGGTTTTTCTGCATTGCGGCTCGTTTTCATCTGCTATTGATTTAAATCCATCCCCCCGGGTCGCAGCAAACCGTGTTTCGTCACCTGTTCTGGGAAAAAAAAACGGTCGGATTTTTGCTGAAAATAGCACTTCTTCTCGCTCTAATATCTCGCACAGTGCCGCGCACCTTAAAATAGATACCTCTCTGTGGAGATTAAATCGGTGAGCGTCCAAGACCCCAGGAAGGACGCCTGAAAGATTTGGTTTCAGAGACATTGAGCCCCTTTGATGTGTTTTTCGCTGATGTGCGTTGATGTGACAGTACAACCCGTGGAAAGTGCATACCCACGACTAAAGACATTTTCTTGAATTAAATGCAGCAGGAACAGTGTGGTCGAGCCTTTGCAGGAATGTGAATTGCTTCAGTGTGGATCTTGCTGCAAATGACAAGTCGTGTACAATAAATCATGTGTCCAAAGTCAGAAGGGGACTTAATGGCACTCACGTGTCCCCACAAAAACAGAGTTTGTAATTCTGTCACTTGGAATAATCTCCATATTCGGTTTGCTGAAAGGTTAATGAGTTGTTTCTGTCCCAACAAGTGAGTCAGTTTCTCCTTCACTTCTCTTTAAGGTGATCACTCAAGGAGAAGTAAACTGCTACTGTCAGTCATGTTTCTTTTTTTCTTTCTTCCATCTCCAGGCACTCCATCACAGAGTGGGACAGGGACGGTAACAGTTATGGTGGATGACGTTAACGATAATGTCCCCGTTTTCACTTCTTCTATCTTTCACACCACCATCATGGAGGATGCCCCAACTGGGACAGATGTGCTTTTGGTCAACAGCTCTGATGCAGACGTGGGAGTTAATGGTGTTATAAGGTATTCTTTTTCATTTTCAGTTGTTTATTCCAACCAGACTCCAACTTATTGCAATCAGTGGGACCCCTGGTATGCTGTAGATATTCTGATCATTCAAAGTGGGAAATGGCTCTTTTGAACAGGATTCATAAAATGAAACCACTCAAACATATTCAGATAGTTGAAGTTTGAAATTCCCTGAACTGACTTGGAAAATCCGAGTTTTCCCAAAGATCTTTTTCTAAAGAACATGAAATATCAAATAGAGTAAAATAAAAACATTAGTGTCCACACGTCACTGAAGCCACTTCTTATAAGATGTCACTCTATATGGTCCCAGGAACTACTGAGTTCCACAGTCAGGCCAGCTTCAGTTTGATTTCATGCTCTGATTTTACACCCTGGTGTGAAAATACCCTTTTGGGGCCATACAGTAAAACTCTTTAACTCACTTCCAGCTCTGTAAAATTCCAGACCAATGTTGCAATGGATGATAGAAATTTAGTCACGGAGTGTAGCGTCATAGTCAAAACCCAAAGTCATTGTTTTGGGGTGCGATTTTCAAGCTTTTTCACACTCACAAGCCCCTCCAGGGGGAAGCTTGTAAGAGTTTCTGGCCAGTCTCTCTCAGGCCGGACACTGACTCAAGTCCAGCCCCCTCTCTTTCTTCGGCAGCCCCACTGGGTACACATTTGCTCCAGTTTCCCAAAACATAGTAATGAGGATGTTAATTGTCTATGACAGAACGAGATGTACCCATCAGGGGTTCGGGGCCCAGAACTGGTTACAAATAGTTATTAGTTTTGATTTTCACAGCCCGTTAAATGTAAGTCCCGAGCTTGGACTTGTCTCTGGACTATGTTCTGACCACAAGCATCTGTGGACAGTTTACATTGTTTTCAATGTCCAAATAAGCTTTGCACCAGCACTGCATTCACACATTGTTCTGCAATTTGTCATCCCATCTCTGGAGGGGGATGCTTTTTCAAGAAACCTTTTCAAAATATGCACTGGTGTGTACATGTATGTGTCAGCTTACATTTATGTCTGGGTCCTGCTGGAGACTCGGGAGATACAGGGTGAAACCTGATATTTGTTTGAAAGCAAAAGATTTTAGCCCCCTGAGTGTTGACTTGGTATTATGTATGTTTTGTTTGCTTTCTATACCATGTATTTTTATAAGTATTAAAATTCTTGTCATTTTTGGATTACACAATAACAAATATAACAATGAGGAAGATAAATCAAATGCATGATTCTGGAGAATGCAGCCTAGACCCCACAGAGCATGAAAGCAAATGGACACTTTAGTTAAATATGTCACTGATTTGATGTGACCGCAGTGTAGTGTGGGGACCATCTCTGACCATATTCCCCCCTCACTGTGCTAATGTGAACCTTGAAACAGTGCCCTCTATAGGCAACTTTGTCGCACTGAACAAGGTGCTTCAGTCAGTGCAGAGTAGCAGACTACATAACTACAGTCTATATATATGCAAGTATTTGATGTCAGAATCAGAATACTTTAATAATCCCCAGGAAATTATGTGTGGATGAATTCAAAATTGCTGTTTCAATAAAGAATAATAAAAGATATCCAATAACACCAAATGAATAATATTGATTTGTATTAAAGATGACTGCAAAAATTCCTGATACAGCATCATTATCATCATCAAATTGCTATGCAGTCTTTGTTTTTGTTTTTCACTAAAACATGTCCTTCTGTGTTTATCCTACAGCTACAGCCTGACCGGAGGACGCGGTCAGTTCTCCATCAACCCAGCTACAGGACAGATTATCACCAGCTCCCTGCTGGACCGAGAAGACAGGGCCAATTACCAGCTGCTGGTAGTGGCAACAGATGGAGGCCAGCCCGAGGGCTTGTCCAGCTCTGCTACTGTGTCCGTGACAGTGGCCGACATTAATGACAACCCCCCACGTTTTCACCACCACCCCTATGTCACCCACATCCCCGCATCTACTGCAGCAGGTGAGCACATGCATTAAAAGGTGCTAAATAAAAGTTGTGGTGTGCACCTTTTCACTCTGTCATTGTACTGTGTTATTAGGCATAGCTTAATATTTTAACTATGTCAGAAAATGCTAAAATTAACTAAAATGCTAAAATAAACTCTATTTTTTAATGTCTACATAAGTAATTAGTCTGCTAAATCACTGTGCCAAAGACTCATTCATTCACATTTATGTCTTCAGGGTCCTTGGTCTTTGCCGTTACTGTCACTGATGAGGACTCTGGTTCAAACGCCCAGCTACACTACTCCCTGATGGGCCGCAATGCTGAGAAATTCAAGATCGACCCAGTCAGAGGTGCCATCACTGCCAATGAGAGGCTAACTGGAAATTCAGAAGTTACACTTACAGTTCGAGTAAAAGACGGCGGAGCTAATCCCAAAACAGATACGACTACCGTGACTGTTCGCTTTGTTACTGGAGGAAACTTCCCTGTCATTAAGTTGAGGGAGCATGCATTCACATTCCCTGAAAGCCAGCCAAGCAACCACATTGTTACAACTGTGACCGGGTCTTCTATGAGAGGCGGGCCGCTGTCATATTACATTGCCAGTGGGAACCTGGATAATGCTTTTCATATCGACCAGCTGTCAGGCAAGTTGTCTATCAGACATCCACTGGATTATGAAAACATACAGAAGTATGTCCTCTGGATTGAGGCCAGAGATCAGGGCTTCCCACCTTACTCCTCTTATGAGAAATTGGAAATAGCTGTGCTGGATGTGAATGACAATCACCCAGTATTTGATAAGGATCCCTTCCATGCTGAGATACTGGAGAATCTTCCACCCAAGGGGGTGCTTATGGTCTCTGCCGTTGATCTGGACAGTGGGCCAAATGGACAGCTGGAATATGCCATCATTGAGGGCAACAAAGAGAACAGTTTCAGCATCAATCGAGCCACCGGTGAAATACGAACCACCAGGCCACTGGACCGGGAGAAGGTGGCTCTGTACACTTTGAAAGTCAAAGCCACTGACCGCGGTTTGCCACCCAAAAACACAATAGTCAAAGTACTAATCAACGTACTGGATGTGAATGACAATGCCCCCAGGTTTTCCAAGATCTTCAGTGCTACAGTGGCTGAAAATGCCCCTGTGGGTTACACTGTCACCAGAGTCACCACCACTGACGAGGATGCCGGTTCAAATGCCATTAGCCGATATTCAATTACAGATACCAGCCTTCCATTCAATATTAATCCAAACACAGGAGACATAACAATTAGCAGGCCACTCAATAGAGAAGACACTAATCACTACATTGTCAAAGTGTCTGCCCATGACAGCGGCTGGACAGTAAGCACAGATGTCACCGTATTCATAACTGATATTAATGATAATGCCCCCAGATTTAGTCGACCGTCTTACTATCTGGACTATCCTGAGCTCACAGAGGTGGGCTCTCTGGTCACACGGGTGTCCGCCACTGATCCCGACGAGGATTTCAATGGCAAAATTTTCTATTTCATCCGATCCCAGTCAGAGTATTTTAGAATTAATGCCAGCACTGGAGAGATATTTGTAAAGCAGCAGTTAAAATATCAGAACTCAACAGGTGCTAGCAGTATAAATATAAACCGCCACAGCTTCATTGTGACAGCCTCGGACCGAGCACTCAAGCCTTTGATGAGTGAGACAACAGTTATTGTGAACATTGTAGACAGCAATGATAATCCCCCTGAGTTTAATTCCCCCAGCTACTTTACACCTGTCACTAAAAGTGTAAAAGTTGGCACCCGACTGCTCAGGGTTGTAGCTCAGGACAAGAAAGATTTTGGCCTTAATTCCGAGGTAGAGTACCTAATGACAGGTGGAAATAGCTCTAGTAAATTCAAACTAGATAAAACAAGTGGATGGATTACTGTTGCCTCTTCGCTTACATCAGATATGAATAAAATTTTCCAGATTAAAATCACTGCAAGCGACAAAGGAAATCCTCCGTTGTCTGCACAGACGACAGTGAGTATAGCAGTTACGGAGGAAAACCACCACACACCCGAGTTCTCGCAAAGCCAAATCTCAGCTACTGTACCTGAAAGCCTTGCTGTGGGAACAGCAATAAGGACCCTGTCTGCAAGAGACAAAGACAAAGAGATGAATGGCCTTATCACGTACAATATTACTTCAGGCAACGACAAGGGTCTGTTTGCACTTAACAGTAGAACTGGAGTGTTATCCTTAGCTCACCCTCTGGACTTTGAAGAAAAGCAACAGCACGAGCTTAGGGTTTCAGCCACTGACGGTGGTTGGATTGCAAAAACAAGCTACGTCTCAGTCACAGTACACGTGACTGATGTGAACGACAACCCTCCTGTGTTTGATCCTGATGAGTACTTCCCCATTGTGCAGGAGAACGTTCCCAGTGGCACCACCGTGATCAAACTGAATGGTACAGACCTTGATTCGGGAGCTAACGCGGTCATGGCTTATGTGATTCAATCGTCAGACAGTGACCTCTTTGTTATTGACCCGAACACGGGCATCATCACCACCCAGGGCTTCTTGGATTATGAGGCTAAGCAGGTCTACCATTTAACAGTCAAGGCCTTCAATGTCCCAGACGAAGAGCGCTGCAGCTTCGCCAACGTCAACATTCAGCTAAAGGGAGCCAACGAATACGTGCCGCGCTTTGTCTCCAAACAGTACTACTTTGAAATCTCAGAAGCTGCTCCAAAAGGAACAGTGGTAGGGGAAGTATTTGCCAGTGATCGAGACCAAGGAGAAGATGGAGTAGTTTACTACCTCATTTTTGGTAGGAGCAGAAAGAAGGGCTTTGGCATCAACAAGAGGACGGGCCAGATTTATGTCACAGGTACTCTGGATCGTGAGAAAGAGGAGAAGGTTTCACTGAAGGTGTTAGCCAAGAATGCAGGAAGCATCCGTGGGGCAGATATTGATGAGGTGTTTGTGAATATCACTATTCTTGATGCAAACGATCCGCCTGTTTTTACTAATGAACTTTATGATGTCCAGGTCAGTGAAGGTCTCTCACCCGGTGGTCTGGTGACTTTTGTGAGTGCTGAAGACTCGGACTCTGTCCCAAGCTGGAGCAGATTTTCCTACTCCATAGCTCCTGAGTCTGATAAAAATATTTTTACAATCAACGCAAAAACTGGCCAAGTGTCTGTGGCTGCAGAGCTAGACAGAGAGACAATTCCTGTGTATAATCTGACGATTCTCGCTGTGGATACTGGCACACCTCCCGCAACCGGAAGCACCACGGTGATTGTGAATCTTGAAGATATCAATGATAACGGCCCGACTTTAACTAAAACCTACGCTGAGGTCATGGAGAACCAGAGAGCTGGCACTGCAGTCACAACATTGACAGCCTCTGACCCAGATCTACCACCCAACCAAGGCCCCTTTCTATATAGCCTCCTCAATTCTGGCTCTGCCAAAAGCTACTTCAGTCTTAGTCCAGCTGGAGTCTTAACCACAAGTCGGGAGATTGACAGAGAGCAGATTAGTGATTTCTACCTCTCTGTTGTGATCAAGGATTCTGGCGTGCCGCAAATGTCCTCCACGGGAACAGTTCACGTGAAAATAAATGATCAGAATGACAACCCTTCAGAGCCCAGGTCCATGGAAATCTTGGTCCACTACTTTGGAAACATGTTTCCTGGTGGTTCTTTGGGAGACGTTAGACCCCAAGACCCGGATATTCAGGACAGGTTCCACTGTTCCCTTATACCTCCATCTTCAGGTCTGTTTAGTATCCCAACTGGAACGTGCAACCTCAACTCTAAAGCTCGCTCAACAGATGGAACGTTTGACCTAACCATCCGCAGCAGCGACGGTGTCCACGGTTCAGTTAGTAACACAGCCAAAGTCCTCTTCGTGGGCTTCAACAATGCTACGGTGGATAACAGCATACTCATCCGACTCCACTCTGACGGAGTCAAAAGCTTCCTCACCAACCACTACCTCAGCTTCCTACGCATTGCCAACTCTCAGCTAGCAGGACTAGGCACAGGGGTGCTGATTTATGGAGCATTTGAGCTCAACAATCAGACTTTCGTGATGGCAGCTGTGAAACGTGGCCACGGACAATATGTCAACCCGAGCGGCGTGGCCACATTCTTCCAGAGTATCAAAGACATTTTATATAGACAGAGCGGGGTGCAAATAGATGCGGTGGACCATGATCCTTGCACACGCAACCCGTGCCAGAATGGAGGCAGCTGCAAGAGGCGTCTCAGTGTCGGGCCTGATATTAAGACAGAAGAAAGCGTCCCAGTGATCCTTGTTTCCAACCACCCCCTGCAGCCCTACGCCTGCAGCTGCAGGCCAGGATACACAGGAGCTCTGTGTGAGACGGACATCGATGAGTGCCAGCCATCGCCCTGCCACAATGGCGGCACCTGCCATAATCTGGTGGGGGATTTCTCCTGCACCTGTCCAGAAGGTTTCACCGGCAAGGCCTGTGAGAGGGATGTCAATGAATGCCTTTCCAATCCCTGCAAGAACGGGGCGCTGTGCCAGAATTTCCCAGGCGGTTTCAACTGTCTCTGTAAATCCGGCTTTGCAGGTACTACACACGCAGGAGTCACATTTTATGTTTGACCTTAAAGCCACTCGTGTTAGGCTTGGAAAAAAGCACGCGGGGACACGCACACATGCGCGCATTAAAACTCCCACAATACTGGAGTCACACAGATGACTTTAGGTCCAATGAAAATATTTGCTTCTGAATGTTTCCAGGAGGTGTTGTAGCCATAGCATACAAGCATCACTGCCAAAAACAGTTTGATTTTTGGATTGCTGTTTGGGGGGCGGGGGGTATCAGCTGTGATGCATATCAGCCCGCCATGTTTGCTTTAATAAAGAGGATGATGCGAAGCTGACCGTAGTCAGGACTTGAGTCTAGGCTCCACACGCAGTTCACCACTATCGCATTTCATTGTGTGTGTTCATGTGCATGCAACTCTGGCCACACACAGATACATTTCTGATCCAACTGTATACACAGGGATTTCTTAATCAAGGATTTCTCATTTGGCAGGGTTTTGAGCTGCATGACAAATGAGCAGCTTTATAACAGATCCAATCAGGCCTTTTAATTTGGAAATGTAATGAATATGCTTCATTATTACCCTTGATAAAAAGGGAGTGGATTTTAAGTGGAATTACATTCAAGGTCATTTGGACCTGTATGTTGTTCAGCCTCTGACTGTAGCATCTGAAAGGCATTTTCAAAGCGGGCTGTAGCAGGCAATTTGCCTCAAGTCAAGTCATTACTGTCCTTTTTTATTATGATGATAAAAAATGAACACAATTCTTTAGGTTTCATCAAGATAAATGACCCTCCTGCAGAAAGGCACCTATTGACTTACAGTAGTTTGCATGCCCTCCTGGTGAACTCTCAACTTCCTGTTTCCACAACTGGTGTTTGGCAGCAGAATCTGTCTCCATTAAGCAACTTGTCTCAAGATTTACAGCATAAAATGCATTTTCAAAAGTTCATTGTCAATCTTTTTCTATTTAACCACTCATGAACCGTTTGTTCTCTCGGAGCCAGTGTATTATTTGTATTATCAACGTCGCATTCCTTATCGTGATGTTTAAACTTCATTTATATGTTTGTTTGTATGTATGGTGGCCATTTGTGTACATTCCAACTATTTGCCTTTCTGCCCTGCAAAAAAAAATCCCACACAAACAAAACAAAACCAAAACCAAAAAAAAACAGCCTCGTCCAAACATAATTTGCAATGAGTTTGAAAATCTGATTATTCCTAGTGAGAGGAATCTGCCAGTTGAATGAGATCATTTCGTTTTTTTCCTATAAAAGTTTCAAGATGTTGTTTTTGGTCAAATGATATCATCTTGGGCAAGCAATGCTATTTCCAAAATAGCTTTGTGAAACTGCACTGAAACAGGTGAACTTACAGTTTTCACTTTTATCGTATTGTTGTTTGAGCTTGAATGAGATTTAAAGGTGTAGTACGTAGTTAAATGGATCTTTTTTTTGCAGTGCATTTCTCAGCTGTGAGGCGATGAAAGGCGTGCATGACTTGGCCTGTGGGGAAAGTGAACTGTGTTCCCTTTGGGGTTTTCCTGTGTTGTCTGCCACCCCATCCATTTTAATTTGTGTTGTTCTGTGAACCCAGGCAAAACGTGTGATTCCATCATCAATCACTGTGAGTGTAACCCGTGTTTTAATGGCGGGTCCTGTCAGAATCGAGTGGATGGATATTACTGTCATTGTCCATTTGGTAAGTAATAGTAGGAAACTTTCAGGGTATTACAGAGTCCCGCTAAATTGAAAAGCAAGATGGACAAATTCAGATGTGCACTCTCCCAGCAGCTATTTCATTCTTAACCTTTGATTTCTTAAACAAATGTGGAAACTGTCATGTCATTTTTTGTCTCCATTTTTCATGTGTTGTATTGCTGTCCTCAGTAGTAGTCTCCAGTTGATGCAAGAAAAAAAAAAGTTTTCAACTTTTTAAAGAGTCTTTTGCAAGACTGTGATCGCACAGCTACGATATCTGCTTTGTTACTTCTATATACAAAGCAGATAATGCTGCTTGATAAAGATTCTGTTTTATCTGTAGATATTTTTATCACAGCAGCACTGTGAATCATTCATTGGCTTCCTCCATGATTCCACTTTCGGTCTGTTTTTTTCTTCAGGGGTTTTCGGCAAGCACTGCGAGTTGAACAGCTATGGCTTTGAGGAGCTCTCCTACATGGAGTTTCCGTCTCTGGATCCCAACAATAACTACATATATATCAAGTTTGCTACCCTGAAGAGCAACGCGCTGCTTTTATACAACCACGATAACCAGACCGGAGACAAGGCGGAGTTCCTGGCTTTGGAGATCTTCGAGGGACAGATGCGCTTCTCTTTTAACTTGGGAAGTGGAACTTATAAATTGATGACCATGATAAAAGTTTCGGATGGGCAGTTCCACACAGTCATTGCCAGGAGAGCTGGGATGGTAAGAATTCCTGTTTTTTTACGATAGAAAATATCTCATACTCTAAATGTTTCTCATCATTCGCTCTTGCTTTAAGTGGCATATTAGTTTTTATGGGTCTAGCAGCAAAAACATTTAGGAAAATCAGAAAATGCTGCATAGTTGCAAAGGGACTGCACATTCAATAGCATTTATGTCCTGAGCTTTTATAGCTGAAGCTGACTCCAAATTTGGCCTTATATTCTTTTTTGCACCATCAGATGATAATTAAACTTCCCCAAACCACGGGTAGCTCAGCTTATGGTTTTCATGGTTTGTAATTATATTTTATTGCTAGTTGTGATTTACAATACCAGGATCCAAAATGGCCATGAAGGTTGAAATCCTGTCTCCTGTGCTCTGAATGAGAGGCTTCTCCCTGCCAGCAATGCAGTGGCAAGGCAGGAGGAGGAAAAAAGATCCAGCTAGGCCCTGTCAAGCCTTCTATAATGTAGCTCTCCTGCTGGACTTCAAATCTGTCATTTCCCACCGTGCACTGGGAGTTTCATAGGAAGCTGGTAAAATCGTTAAATTGTCAGTTTTGAGATGGTGCAGAGTGACGGGTGTAAAGGAATACAGCACACGTTGAAAGCTGTGATTCTGTCTGCAAATGGTACCCGGTGAATATTATGCGAAGGTGGTCGTGTTGGGGCTGTTGAAGAATGAGAGAGAAATGTGAGTGTGTCACGCCTGAAGTGCCAGCTCCCTTGAGCGGTGTAAAGTGAACCTGATCACCGTGTTTGCAAAAGGTGCTACGGGTCATTTCGGTGGCCAGGCTTGAGGTCTGTTCTGCGTTCCTGCACCTAAATTCTGAGCCAATCCCGAAAGCAGACGCAAACCACGGACACGGTCATGCACTGCTTCACCATGAAGGCTCCAAGTAATCAGAGGGAGCAGAGAGTTCACAGATACTGCAACCATCTCAGTTACTGTCATCTCTGCAGGAATTAGTTTTAATTGTCAAATACCATAAATGTTAGGCAAATTGTCTCAGTCCAACGAGTTACAGTGTACGAAGACGTCAGTTTTAAACCACAGTAATGGAAAATGTTAATAGTTAAAGGTTCAGTGGAGAGTTTAAGGAAGGATGTAACTGTTTCCAGCTTTAAAGCATCCAAAGCATCGGTGTCAAAATTCAAACAGCCATATTGCCTTGTTCCAAGTGAGTTTATCTTAATGTCGCGTCCTTTAATATATAATCTACAGTACCATTAACTGTATTTAGCAAAAGCATTTGAATGCAACATCAAAGTGCATTTCATAAAGTTTGACATGTTTCTCTTTGCTTCTGTATTCGTGGTTAACACTGCAGCTATTGGTCCAAGTGCCATAAACAAAGAAAAAGAAAAAGTCATTTCTAATGTAAAATGTGAAATTTCTCAACTGTTACTCATTAGCTCCCAAACAGAACCATATCCGTGTCAGATTTAGCTTATTTTTTTAACCTAATGAAGGCCAACTGGATTTGAGAACAACTACTTCTTTCGGCTGCTCCCTTTAGGCGTTGCCACAGTGGGTGATTTGCCTCCATCTCACCCTATCCCTGGCATATCTTTGTGTCACAACAGCCTTGTGCACGTCCTCCTTCTCTACATCCATTAAACGTCTCTGTGGTCTTTCTGCCTTCCTCCTGCCTGGCAGCTCCAACTACAACATACTTGTCCTCGTGTTGCCGTGCCGGACCATCTGCTCTGCAGTCTGAAAAGCTGATCAATTTCATTTTGCAGAGTTTGTAGTAATCTTTGAGGGCATGAAAAAAAGAGGAGTAGTGGTTGAAACTATAAACAGAAATCTCCATGGAGATTTGAGAATACAAAAAAGGAAAAACCTTGGATGAGTCATTCTTGTCAAAGATGCAGTGTTTCTGTACTCTTAGATCACATTTTGGTGGTGAGTAGAAGAATAATAAGCATTATTTGGATTAAATTATACATTAATACCAATTACAGTGATATCATGTGAGAACAAACTCAAATCTTCTGACAATGATGTTTCAAATTCAGTTTGACAGTTTAGGACTGCCGCTGATTAACACCAGCAGCAAATCATTAAGTTTTGGATTAGGTGAGTTATTTGTCCTAGAAACAAGCACAAAACAAATGTTACTCAGCTCATGTACCACAACAGAGAGTAAGGTTGTGGTCCCACCCCCCCACCCCCCCACCCCCCACCCCATTGTATTAGTCATGGGGAAAACAATGATCTCCTGTGGTGCTTTCTTCAAATTTCCTCCAGTGCTAGCCAAGCTGAAAAATACACTCCTCATTTTTTGGGGGATGCATTTGCTCTTCATTTCTAAGGTTTCTTTTGAGAAATTATTCCTCCTGCACAGCTCGTGACAGTTGACAGTGAATGCAGAAGCATGACTGCAGTGCCTTTGATCACAGGAAAAACATTAATAAAATGTTTATGTGGTTCTGATGTTCTTTATGGCGCCTCGGAGTCACAAATGTGTTCTGTTGTTCTTCGACTCGTTCTTGTCTCTGTAGTTTTTTCTCATTTGATTATGTGTGTTCGTGTGTCTGACTCGGGGGTTGACACGAGTGTACTAAATGAACTCTGTGTGTGTGTGTGCCCGGTGGGTTGTGGATGATTTGTGTCAGAGATGCAAGCCAGTGTGGTCCGTATTTACTTAAGCTCCACGAGAGGTGGAGCGTGATTGCCCTGGTTTTTCAACACGTTCACACACTTTTCCGGGCAGTTTCCTCACCAGCCCATTTTTATTATTTTTTTCTAGCAGGGTCGTTTCTTCTCTGAGCACAGAGGGAGAAAAGAGAATAATCCACATCTGGCCAAAAGCTTTTGTCCCATTAACGGGAAACGGGAAACGCTTGCTGTAATGTATGGCATTTCTGTGCCCCTCTCCCATTGAACACTCATGAAATAAAGAAAAATAATGTGACTGCATGGCTTGTGGTGAACAAAGCTCACATTAACCACTGAACAAGACTTAGGAACACAAATGTTCAGGAACATATACTGTAACTCATCTGAATGAAGTAACCCTCAGCTTATGGTGCCAGAACTCATTAGTAAAAGATATGCCAACGGTGCTTGAGAAAATATTTATTTATATTCACACATTCTGATGGGTTTTAGGGTTTAGAAATTTGCCTTTAAATACTTCAGGCAGGGAATCGGGAAGGAAATACAATTGGTTTGAGGATTTTGTTCTCTTGTGACAATAAACTTTGAACAATAAGCATATAGCACCCATCAGGTTGCTCTGTCCCTCTGTCGTTCACTGTCACAATATGGGGTTTAATTAAACAGCTGTTGCCATCTTTAGAAGAAAGAAAAAGCTTAACATTTTTGGAAATACTTATTCACCATCTGGTATAACAGAGAGAAAATTAATACCGCTTTCATATATAAGTTGGATATGATTTTACCAGCACACAGCTTAGCTTAGCACAAAATGGAAAATCTTTTGAGTACTGAACTTCAAAGATGATGCTAGCTGGATATTATAACCCTCTGACAGAATAAGTCTGTACCAGGTTTTGTGCTAAGCTAAACAGCTTACGGCTATAGAGGTCGTGCTGACACGTGAAGCCAGTCATGGCGACAATTTAGGATCAAGTGACAGAAGCCTAAAGACTGGTCTGCAACCACCTGGCAACCACTGGTTATGAGGTGAATATGAGTATTCCTTGACCACTTGTCGGTGGTTGTTGGATGCTGAAGGCAAGAATTTAGCTCAATTTTCCACAGGTTGTAGACTTTTGTTTTGTTTTATTTTAATGAAGATATAGTCCAAAATATATTGAATTGCTCCATTAATAACATAAAATTAGTTTAGTTACTCAAATATTTTATTTAACCTGCAAAGAAAATGGTTTAGCACTGGTGCCCTATTTTGAGCATATTTTTAGCATGTGTCCCTTTTTTACATGGGACTGTCTTTAAACTGACCACTAACAAAAGGAGTATAGATACATTTGCTAAAAAACAATTTGAAATGCATCCTGTGTTTAAGCCCCAAATGAAAAGCGCGGGGGGGGGGGGTTTCCACATTCTGGAAAAACACTCTTAACAAAGAAAAAGTGACTGATAGACTGATATTGACTGAGTGTTTTATGGCCCACCCCCACCACAAATAACAGTGAGTGACACATGTTGTTGGTGTTTATGTCAACCACACTCTTCCAGAAACATTTTTTTACTTAAATGTAATTTCCTCCCTGAACAATAATTGTGTGAGTCAGTGTAGCTTCACAGCTGTTTCTCTTAAAGAGAATCACACGTGACAGCAGTATGTGTGTTCTTGTCATCATGCAGGCTGCATCCCTGACCGTGGACCTGTGTGGTGATGACCAGGAACCAGGCTACTGTGCTGTGAGCAACGTGGCAGTGCACACTGACTGGTAAGAAAGCAGCACACACACACAAAAACACATATATGCATGTATTGCCCAGTACGCTGAACAGCTGTTTCTATGATCCGTAGAAACTGTGAATGGGAAAGCGCTGTTGACAGTTTCACTTCTGAGGACTGGAAAACTTGATGAATAATTTTTCACAACTGTAAAAATAATGGAAAGTCATACATAACCAAAAGGTTTTGTATACCTGGTGTGAGCATACTTGTCTAATATTTTACAGCTGTTGCATTGCGCTCTGCAGTGAATCAACACTTCATAATCAAGAGGTTTAATTAACCACATATTGTCCTTCTCGTCAATGGATGACGATCCGTGTTTTCCAACATTTTATGGCTTTAAAATGTTGCTGTATGTGCAGCAGCTTGCACAGATGTTCTGTATCCTTGAACTTTTCAACTTTTCTAGAGGTTACCTTAGAAGACTCATTACTCTGCCACCTCCTTAGTACAAATTCCATTTAATGTCCAAGTGTGTCCTTGAGGCTCTACTCAGGCACTCGTGTAAACCAAACTGTGTATTTCGAGGACTGAGAAGACATCTAACGCAACATCCAAGGTCTCGACTGTATTCCTCTGACATTCTCAATACACTTGTCAAAGTTTACATCTGAAAATGAGAAAACAGCTTACGTTTCAGCTGCCATTTCTCAGGATAAACTTAGCATGGTTTATTTCCCTTTGCTTAATTTAGACATTTTGTGAGTTAAAGGACCCACAAGATGATTCATAAGAACAAAGTGAACTTTGTTAGGAAGCTTCATAACAGTAAGCAGCAATTTATATTTTTGTCTTGCCTTAACTGTTTTTCTTTAAGCAGTACTTTAGAGATGAATTGCAGAGGTTCAACCTTTAGTTTCACAGTGATGCTTCCAGTTCTATTAAGTGCTAATCTCTAAAGTAGAGAGCAAAGAATGAAACTTTACTTTTGTTCAAACAAATATTTCTATATTTTTTTCTAAATTTTTATGGCTATTCTGGTTAAAGTGTTGACCTTTAATTCTTTTTATTATAGTGAAAATTCCTTAATGCTGTAGACAAAGCATTGTGACCTTTACTCCTGTGTTACTGTCTAAGTCTTCCGTTGTATGCAAATTGCTTAAAATGCCTTTCTCTTACATATTTCTACACAAATAACTCAAAGTCAGAATGAAGTCATCTGTTGCAAATATGTGATATATGATGTAAACCGTCATTAAATTACTGGATGACCAGTGCTGCTGCACAGAGCCAGGCCCTGTGGGGCGAAAACTTTAGACTGTGCATGTTTTCCTGTGTGTTTTTCGCTGTGTGTGTGTGTGCATATTTTATATGTGTGTATGCGTGAGAGACAGATTTGGCAGATGAGGAAAGGCCACAGAGATCAGCAAAGGTTTATTTTGCAAGGGTCTTGGGACCATATTGTTGTGAAACTCGCTGACCCACGTTGTTTTTCTGTGTAAGCTTGTGAAAATGTGCGTGTCTGTGTGTGTGCTTTGAATACTTGAATGCATTTTTTAGCGTTTGGGTTTCTGCTCATATGTTCCTTTCTGTCGTGATCCATTTTAAGTCTTTGTGCACTCCTGTTCATCTATCTGTGTGCGTGTTTGTAGGATCCTCGATGTGCAGCCCAACAGGCTCTCTGTGGGAGGCGTCAGGTCAATAGAACCCATCCTTCATCGGCGCGGTCAGGTCGCCACCCACGACTTTGTCGGCTGCATCATGGAGTTTGCTGTCAACGGCCGCCCGCTGGAGCCCAGTCAGGCGCTGGCATCGCATGGCATCCTTGACAGGTCCGCATCCCAACCTCTCCCCCTTTACTCCCGCTCCCAGCCTCTCTCCATCTCCTTTTTCTTCTTCCCATCTGTCCGTCTTCTCTAACCTCCTTGACTCTCGCTGTGGGACATCTGTTCACACTTTCAAACCCTCTCGGGAGTTTTTAAAAAGATGTCTTCTTTTTTTTTTGAAGTACAAATGGAAGATTTTTGATGGGGGAAACCAATTGCAGAATTCCAGAGAATTTTTTTCCTCACTGTCTTCCTCGTGAATAGCGAAGCGAGGACAGATCTTTTAATATGCTAATTCTCTGAGGTTCTTTATGGGGTTTTTTGTATTGCCGCACGGGAAGAGAAATCACAGCTCATCTGCTCCTGTTTTTGGAGTTTCCTTTTTCCGCGGACCCCCCGTCTGTGTGGCTGACTTGTCAAATTCACTGTCTGATTGTCAGTTTGTGTGTTATTGTGTCCGTAGATGTCCGAGACTGGAAGGAGCCTGCACCACCAGCTCCTGCAGACATGGGGGCACCTGTGTGGACCACTGGTCTTGGCAACAATGCCAGTGTGTGGATGGCTTCACTGGCAAATTCTGTGAGAAATGTAAGTATATGTCTTTGAAGTCTCTCTTTTTGCTGAGTTTGCACTTACTTAGGAATATTCTGCCATGATTATTTATGAATTATCCCTCCTGAGTCATCATACTGCACCATGTAGCTTAATATAGACCACATCGGTGGGTTCTGAGCTTCATTTCAAAGCATTTGTGTACTTTATAGGAGATAAATTCGACTTGCATCAGAGACCTAAAAAAATGCAGAAAACCCTTTGAGACACATGAGAACTGACAGAAACTTATAGCTACTGTGTAAGGTGCAACATTGTGTTTTGCGGTGTTACTGGTAATTATTACCAGATTTTTTTCAAAGACTTTGATATTGTTACTGGAAACAAACAAGATCATTACTGCGAGCTTTTCCCTGTTTGCCATCAGGTTTGATTTTGTGGGAAATCTGCTGGTTTGCTTACTGGCACGAAAAAAAGGATGAGAGACATTTTCTTCTAGCACACATGGAGCAGAGCAGGCTTTCTTAGTGTCATATGTATTGTTTGCTGGAAAGAGAAAAGAAAAAAAATAAACAACAACAAGAAATGCCGTGAATAAAATATGTCATGTAGACTCTAGGGCCCTGGTTAATTTAATTTAAAGAACAGATTGTGTAAAGATTTACATTTTTGAACCCTGTGAATGTGGGACAGAAACATTCATCCTCAGATAATAAGTGGCACGACAGACTTGTGCTACAGTCCTATTAGAGAAAACAGTGGTTGGAGTTTGCGGCACAACCAAAATTATTGTGATTTGGTGCATTGAACATGCAATTTTGCAACTTTGTGGAAATTTTTTGGAGATAATATGCCAATTAACTGTGATAAATTAGCAAGAAAAATCCCATCTACTTTCACAATAACTGCTTACATTCAGGGTCAAAATCTTACAAATAGCGATAGTTACTGCAGAACGGTGACTTTGCTACAAAATGACATAGGTGCTCAGCAACATTGCTCTTATTTGGGAATAGAACCAGAATACAACCAGCCGAGTTGAGTCCCCTGTTGCAAAGAGACCCATCGCAGAGAAGTTGCACCCATTAGCACAGACTGACTGAGACTGATTGCAACATGTTGGGAATCTGTCTGGATCAGTAAATTAGACGGCAGTTGTCTCAGATGGAATGTAGTTCAAGTCAGACTACAGTTGTCTAGACACAGGTTGCCTCCCACAACTGTCCAGCCGTGCTCGTGCAGAGGTTGAATGTGTTGCAGGCTCAATCTCTCGGCAGGAACTGGTCACTGCAACTACTTGCAGTCAGTCTCTGACAGTAAGAAAACTCACCAACACCAATTTTTCTGAGTCTCAGTGACTGTTGATAAATCTTATAATTTGTTAAAATTCTGTTTCATTCTCATCTGTGCTCTTATTTCTAAGCACATTTTAAATAGAAAACTTAAAAGTGACTTTTGAGCTTTTTTACCTTTTTCCAAAATATACAAATATCCTCATAAATACACTGCTTTCATGAAATAATCACATCAGTATTTTATTAACATTCATATGGCTATTTATCCTGGATAACATGCTAATCTTTTAATAGTGTATTAGCAAGAGGGCTCATATTCATTATAGTAATAATGAAATATGCCAAAAGGCTTGTTGCTTCTTGAAATGAAATGATGCAATTAGCAATGCCTCAGGTTTATAGTTAACATGCACACAAAATTCACGTGCCATCCCACTAAGTAATAATGAGATGGCTTGCAGTTTTCATTTCAGTTATTTTCCTACTTAATCTCTATTAGAAATCATTATCTTGCTCAGCGATACACGGGCTGTTCTGAAAACTGACTCGATGATGTTATGGGAAGATATCAGTAATCGCTGGTAAGAATGGAAGGACCGATTCGTGGTTATGGCAGTCGGATTAGGAAAATCATTTGCACCTGACCGTCCGCCAGGAGCAGAGTGGAAATGGAAGTTTAAAAGCCGCCTGCGAAACTCGTGTGAAGTCACAAGATATTTTCTGTCTTTCTCACACAGACATGACAGCCGACACCGCTCTGTCTCTGGATGGTACTGGCCGCCTGGACTACACCCTGAAGCAGGGCCCAAAACGTGACATCTTGCTGAGACGGTCTCTGCAGGGAACGACCTCTGACCCCATGGGTCCCAGCAACTTGAAGGTCAAGTTCAGGACACGCAGCAAGACCGGCACTCTGCTGCATGTGCAAGAGAGCAGTAACTACACTACTGTTAAGGTGAGGAAGGTTGCCTTGTGTGTGAGTTTAATGAGTTGGCAATGAAGAGTAAATTTCACAATAAAAGCTTTCCAAATCATGCTTGTGAACAGTAAATAAGTAGCTATGCTTAGAAAGGGAGGCTATTCACTAAAATTTAAAGCCCTGGATCAACTCAGGTCTAGTAAAATGAAGCTTCTGTCTTTGATGTTTCATAGATTATCTATGAAGTTACTATGTAGATGATATTTTAAGCATCTACATACCAGCTTCTTTTGGTATGACAGAGCTGTAGACCAGGCAGTATCTTGCATCACTAACAGTATTTACGCCACAGCTCCTGATACACTGTTAAGACACCTTGAACATTTGTATCCTAAACATGTCTAGGTAATATATATTTCTGTGTGTGCTACGTTCCACTTTCATTCTAGGAAATCTACCCCGTCTTTCTCACCCACTTTCTTTTACTCCAGTCTGTCTTTTCTCTCTTCTCGTCCTGTTCAGTACACCCTCCTCCCTTTGCCTGACCGTGGGCAGCTGCCCAAGGAGGCCTGAGCATTCATTCATCCTCTTCAGTTTCCATGTAGACACCCTGCAGTCTCAGCAGCATCAACCCGTTCCCACTTCAGCATCGGGCTTTGTCTCTTATGATTTTGTTTTCCGCCACTGAACAGCTTCTGGTGCTCATCAAATCACCACTGCGGCTTCCTAAATAGTCCAGAAAAGTATTATAAGTGCTTTGAAACCTAAAAACAAAAGAGCAGTAGGGGAATACATACTGTGGGTGTACATATGTTGAGAGAGAACTATATAAACTGAGAAATGAAAAACAAGATGTTTAATAGATAAACTCCTTGATTGGTTTTCCAGCTTGAGAGCTCTTAGTATTCTTTGGCTGGGGAGACTTCCACTTTTCCCTTTTTACATCAATTCTTCCGGAAGCGACTTATCACTGCTGATTTTGGGGGAGGTGGGTAGGATTACTTTTCCATCGAAGTCGGGAGAACACATGCGATTACCATACACAGTGTAAGCCACAAATTTGCTGTGCGTGCCAAAGCGAGCTTGATTAATTTCTTTTTAAAGCACAATCGTCGTCCCTCTTCAGTAAAGAGCCTTCTCTTGTGGCCGTTGGAATATATGCGCTTTCCCTAAATTTGTCGTGCTTGAGCTTCTGATCATTTTCTGGCTGAGTGACTGTAGCTACACACACAAGTTGTGAGAACATGATTGACTGCAGTGTGTCCCAGTGGGAGAAAGATTTATAGTATGAGCATCCAGCTGCATTTTTGTTTTCGATCTCCGACCATAGTCTGAAAGCACTGCTGTGGTAGTTTTGTGGGGACTGAGACAAGACTTCCTCTCATCGGTCATGATTGATACTGACACGATAACTTATTGCATTAATCTAAAAAACTGCAGTTTTAACCACTGTTTATCTCGACTTTCTTCAAAGACTATTTTTATTTTATGCTTGACATCAGAAATAATGGCAGTTTGCAGATTCACATGATTGTTAATGTCTTTTATATACTGTTTATATGCATGTTTTTACCAAAGCCAGCTAGATCCGGTTTACTCTGATCACTCTGAGCTGTGAGCGAATAACTAAAATCTAAAATTTGCTTCTCTTAGCTGAGGAACGGCAACATCCACTACATCTCAGACGCTGGCGTTGCGGGGAAGGTGGAGCGCACCGTGGTAGACGCAGTGGTTTCAGACGGCCAGTGGCACACGCTACAGCTGGTCAAGAACGGCTCAGCCACTGTGCTCCAGGTGGACAACGGCCAACCCAGGGTCATCCAACATCCCACACAGGATTTTGGAGGTCTCAGCGTTTTAACCTTTTCGCTTGGTGGGATTGGGCCGGGGCCAGCTCAGCAGAAAACTGGAGCAGGTAAGCCTGGACAGTGTAGCTGTTACCTGTCATTTATTGGGGGGAAGAGTAAAAATGATGGACATGTGGACATATGGGCATTTGGGGTGTACATTTTCCTGCATATAATCTTTACCAGCTTTCAGTTTGGATTTGGGAGACAGACACTCTCTAAGATTAAGATTAATCTTAAAACATTTTCCTTTTGGTAAAGCTTATAGTTAAGGCTGGAACAGGCCTTCCTTAGTTCCTTAGTTATGCTGCAATAGACTTAGGATGCTGGGGGCTTCCCATGATGCACTGAGTATTTCTTCTTCACTTACTTACACCACTTTGCATTTAATCATTAGTTATTATTCATCTCTGTCCCTTTTCCACAGTATGCTTTTTGTCCTGTCTCCCTCCCCTCACCCACAACCAAGTCTCAGCAGATGGCCACCCACCCCTGAGCTTGCTTTTGTCTGAGGTTTTTTCCTCATAAAAGGGAGTTTTTCCTTCCCACTGTCGCCAAGGGGCTTTCTCTCTATTCTTGTAGGGTCTTTACCTTACAATATAAACTGCCTCAAAACAACTGTTGCTGTGATTTTCCACTATTTAATTCCAGAATTTAGTTGGAATTGGCAGGAAAACTGAAACTTTTGGAAAAAAGCTCCATGCAAAATAAAACCTTTTCTTCACAATGACATACCCTGTCTGCGACCAGACACCTAAAATAACTTCAGAATTCCAGGGTTTGAAAAGGACCAAGATGATTGCCAGAAGTTGATCGAGAGAAAGCATGTTGTTCCTTGTAACAGAAGGTTTTGGTTAACAGTAGTCAATCAATATAGCTTAACTAGCCAAAGTTAGTGGACTAAGAAGTAGAGAGGCTATATGTAACATATATATTATCTATATAGAATAAATAGTTAAAGGTTAAAAATGGAAGACATACAATAAGTTTTCTTCCATATAAGTTTTATTTATCAATATACAGGGTTTGCTGCCTATAATCACTAGTTAAACAACACATACTGCTGCCACTGTCAGAAAACTACACTACACACTGTTGCTATGACTTGACGCTGCAGAACTGGTGGCAGAGTGGGACGGTGAAACACACCATCCGTTTGCCAGATTTTCTTGTAACTGGCTGCTAAGAGCTCACTTTAATGTACTGTGACTGTAGTGTTGCAGAGTTGAACCCCCAAATTACAGGACAAATTTGAATGGGAAAAGTTAGAGAGGGGAGTTTGCCCTTCCTTAATTCCACTACAGATCCTGACACAAGACTGTTGGTGTGTCTAAAGAAATCGCATTTAGTCAGAACAGCTCCTGTGCCTCCTCTTCCTCCTCCTCCTCCTTCTCATTAAAAAGGCTTTTTTTTAAAAAACTCATCACATTTAGTCAAGAAAATCAAATTTTAGATACATGACGGTCCAAGTGGAATACAATTAACAATAGTTTCACACACATGTTAATGATTTTGAAAAACTCATTCACTCTTTACCCAGCGTAAGTTACACATCTAGCAGTGTTTTTACATGTTATGGAAAGCTTTTCTGCAGACTAAAGGCGTGTGCATGGACATATAGCACAAGTATGCGACAGCACACGTGAGCTCATGAATCTTTATGAATTCAGTACTCTTTTTTTTCTCCTGCATATGAATTAATAGTCTGCTCTTTCAATTGCTGACCATATTTGGTGGCGATCCAACAAGACTCTGAGTAACTGGCCTGAAATCTATTTCTATTTGACACTGCGAAGATTTAAAGTTATGAATTTACGGTAGTTAAATAAATGTTTCTTTATCAGAGTATCATTTATGGACAAAATAACTAATTATAATTTAATCTGACTTCGCCTTGGAGCGTCTGTCTGTGAAGCCTCATCGACTCTTTTCTTAGTTTAGATTTAAATCACAGATCAGATGTCCTCGAGCATGAGTTAAGAACAGTTTGGAAAAGGTGAAAGAGAGGGTTTCCAGGAGGAGGTAATGCAGCACAGTAAATTTCAGGGTTTCAGGGGAGGGAAAAACTAACCTAATACTATGGACTAATATGGTAAAAATGAGCAATTTGGATGATTTGTCAACCTCTTTTACACAAAGACTGGGGCATATTTCAAAACAAACATATCCTCAGCACGCAGATCTGTGGCAGACTGTTTGTGAACCCACCCCCTAACTCAGTGTGTATCTGAGCATTTGTGTAGCGCTGTGTACTCGCTTTCTGAGGGCTAATGAAAAGACACAAATGGATTTAATCTGCACTGGGATAAATTCAATAAAAATGTAATTGCACCGGTGAGGTAGCACTGTTAGGCAACACACAAAGCAAGAGATTAAATTAGACACAGAGACGTTCATCCAACCCAGATGGATGTCTTGAAGCTATAATGCCTCTGACGATGGATTCTCTGTTAGAAAATATTTCATATTTCTTCTCTTAAATTGACCAGTGATTTATTCTGCCAGTTTTTAGAATATGATTTTTCTATTTTTTCATTGGAGGAGGTGCTTTCCATGATGAAAATCTTTTTATCCTCAGCTTGAACCAATTACCCATCTAAACAAAATTCCTTCAGCTCTTATTATAGTTGCCAGTTCCTGGTATTTATGAGGAAGCAATCCAGCTTCAGCAGACGTTTTGAAAAAAAACATTCGGTCTGGTGGCAGTCAGAAGCAATTCCCCTTCAGGCCACTGTAATGTCCCTGTTAGCTGCTGTTGGCTGTTTCTTGTTATCTGAGCCCTTTCTTTTCTTCTTTTTGTCCACAGGTTTTGACGGCTGCTTGGCCTACGTGAAGTACAACAGAGAGAACCTGCCATTTATGGGAGAGCACAGCCTCGTCACTTTAACCAAGACCAGTTCATCCGTCAAAATAGGCTGCAGAGGTCCCGACCTGTGTGAGAGCAATCCATGCTGGGATGGCCTCATGTGCGTCAACCAGTGGTACACATACCAGTGTGTCCCGCCTGGCGACTGTGCCTCTAATCCCTGCCAGAACCAAGGCAGCTGCGTGCCGGACCCCCACTCTGGTTTCACTTGTGTATGCTCCGAGCTCTACACAGGCAAGACTTGTGAGACCCTGGTGGCCTGTCTGGGAGTCGAGTGCCCTCAGGGTACCGTGTGCAACACGGCGAACAATGGTGGATTTGTCTGCAGCCCCAGTCCCACATCAGAGACAATGGTCCTTCCCATCTGGGCGGTGCCAGCTATTGTTGGCAGCTGTGCCACTGTCCTTGCCTTGGTGGTGCTCAGCCTGATCCTGTGCAACCATTGCAAGGACCGCAACAAGACCAAAGTGCCAAAGGAACCCAAGGAAAAGAAACCCAAGGAGAAGAAGAAGAAGAAAAAGAAGAAGGGTAGCGAGAATGTAGCATTCGACGACCCAGATAACATCCCACCATATGGAGATGACATGACTGTACGGAAGCAACCGGAAGGGAACCCCAAACCAGACATCATTGAGAGGGAAAACCCTTACCTGATCTATGATGAAACAGACATTCCTCACAACAACGAGACGGTCCCCAGTGCTCCCTGTGCCCCCTGCAATGCCCCAGAGGCAGATATTGAACATTATGATATAGACAATGCCAGCAGTATTGCTCCTTCGGATGCTGACATCATCCAACACTACAAGCAGTTTCGCAGTCACACGCCCAAGTTTTCCATCCAGAGACACAGCCCGCTGGGCTTCGCCAGGCAATCTCCCTTACCTCTCGGAGCAACAAGCTACACCTACCAGCCCCAGTACACCCAAGCACTGAGATCCACCCCCCTCAGCCATTCCCACTCAGCCTGTCCTACTCCAAACCCTCTCTCCAGACACTCTCCAGCCCCGTTCACAAAGCCCTCCTCCTTCTACCGAAACACTCCCACCAGAGAACTCAACCTGGCTCGTCGTGAGGGCAGCCCGCTGGATCTGCACAATGATATGTGCCAACCGCCACCCATGTTCAACTACGCCACCCGGTTGGGGAGGCGCAGCAAGAGTCCACAAACCATGGCCGGCCACGGCCACACCTCGAGGCCCGGCAGTCGGCTGAAGCAGCCGATCGAGCAGATCCCGTTGGAGACGGGGCCTCCTGTGGGGCTGTCCATCGAGGAAGTGGAGCGGCTTAACACTCCACGTCCACGCAACCCCAGCATCTGTAGCGCTGACCACGGGCGCTCCAGTTCAGAGGAGGACTGCCGCAGGCCGCTGTCAAGGGTTCGTAACCCCGCTGATGGCATTCCTGCCCCAGAGTCCTCTTCAGAAAGTGACTCACATGACTCCTTCACCTGCTCAGAGATGGAGTATGACCGGGAGAAGCCTGTGTCCTACAGCTCCCGGGTCCCCAAGCTCTCGCAAGTCAACGAGTCAGACGCTGACGACGAGGACTACGGCGGGAGGCTTAAACAGAGGCGTTACTCGAGTCGGAGGGCAGAAGGAGGGCCTGGCGTTGCCCAGATGCCCTCTACTGACCAGCACTACACCCTACCCCACAAACTGGGTCAGCAAGCCGGTGGCTTCAACTGGGACAATCTGTTGAACTGGGGCCCTGGCTTTGGGCATTATGTAGATGTGTTCAAGGACTTAGCCTTGCTTCCCGAGAATGCGGCAGCAAAAGACATTGAAATGAACAGTGGAGATGGCTCAGTGACCATTCTTAATGAAGGAGAAGCTGAGCAATATGTATGAGACTATTTATTACAATGTTGTACAATATGGTGTCGTTCTCCAATTTAAAAAAAAAAAAGAAGAAGAAGACTGTACATTTCCAGAGAACATTGGACTTCATGTTTTTTGCATAACTCAAAATAATAAGACGACTTTTAATGCAGTAAGGCAGAAAAATGGCACCTGTAAAAGAACAGATTTCATCATGAGCCACCTTGGAATGGTTTACCAGTCTTTTCTAGGTTCAGACTGTACATTCGTGCATTCATCTCTCTGAGGCCTCATTACAACATATCCACTGACACTGAAGAAAGAAGTCCATGTCTGAATTCAATTTGGTGACTGCAAAACTCCATTCACATTATCTTGATTAAACACTTCTGTTCTTTATTACCAATACTGCTTCTCCTTTCCAGAACCTTCTGTCACATTCGCAGCGGAGAGATAAGAGCGTAGATAATTTAAAAACTCACAGGAAGAGAATTCCATAGAGCAAGAGAAATCTCCCAGTTTCTGTCTTTTTAGGATCATTTTTCTAATTTACTTAAAAGGAAGCATGTGTGTTTGATCTAACTGCACCTGTAGGTGACGGGACACAGCCCTCAGTGTAAAAGTATGAACATTGCTTTGCTCGCACGGTATTGCAGACCCCACCGATGTTATGATCCCTCTGTCTGTCCGTCTGCCTGCCCTGGTGTGTTTTCTTAGAGAGGACTGGCTAAACGCTCCAAAAGTGAGATTTAATCAAGCCCCCTGCCTTACAGACATTTGAGGATTTCAGTACGGGACAGAACTATTCTGGTTTTTGGGCCCAAGTTCAGGAAGAGAGGAGATTTTTCAGGAGGGATGATGGTGAGGGTGTCGTTAGTCACAAAACCACATTGTCAGACAAGCCAAGTGTTTTCAGGCAACGATGATGATGATGATGATGATGATGATGATGTATGAATCCTGTAAACATGACCCCAACTAAAACACTATGAACTTGTGTACATTTTTTTTTAAATTCATGAGCAATCATGGAGTCATTTGTCTTGATGTTGGCGTCCCTGTTCATTATTTTGACATGTATGGTTTCTACATTTTTGTACTGTTTATTAACTTAAATTACTTAAGCTGTGTTTTTATGAATATTTTCATATGCTGAAATGTATGTTCTTACTTTCGGGGAAAGTAAGATTGAAGACTTATTTTTTACATTTGTTACAAATGTAACATCAGTATTTTCCACTTTTGATAAAACTATAACATGCTGTATGCTTTGTACCTGTAAAAAGCCAATAACAGAATAAAAAAAGTATTTATTTAAATGTGCTTTGTTTCTCTTTTTCCCCTCCTTTCATTTAGATGCATGTATGCGTTGGCAGTTTTTAAAAATAGCCACCTTCATGCTCAGATTACACCCCTTCCCAAATCATTCGGGTGGTAAGTTATGTATTTTTGCCTCAGTCTGTGCAGTTTTTCATTTGTGCAGAGTCTCAACTAAACATTTGAAAAGGCAATTCAGGACCTGAACGAAACTGAGCCACCTCACTCGCAGCCAAACAAAACATCAAGCGGACTCCACGACGCAGGGCCCTATATTGCTTTCAACAATTATTTACATCTGTCTTATTGAGCAGAAAGGCTTTTTTTTTTTTTGTCATAGCTCAGTGATTCGGCATGCAACATGCTTATCTGCTCCATCATCGAGGGGAGAGAGGCCACGAGAGAAAAGGCAGGGAGCCATGAACCCCGTGAAGAGTGACAGCCTGAATCTGGGTAATATACCGCGAGGGGCTCGGTCTTGCAGAGAAATCTGTTGACCAAAGCCTCTTTGAAAAGGCTCTACCACTACAATGCTGAGATAATAAAACAATGATAATGAGGAGTTGGTTAGGTAGTGGGACGAGTGAGTGGGAGATGAATTCAAATAAACCTCACAGTGTCTTCTCTGGTGTGATGGTGGGGGCTCTGAGACATCGGGCAGAGGCAACTTCAGGAGCAAAGTCCCCCCACCATCCTCTCTATAGGTAAGCAGAAGAAGCTTGTATACCTAAAGGGAACATTGTTCTACAGTGCACAAGGACGTAAAACACTCATGAAAACTGACATGGATCTGTCTTCTTGATTTTCTTGGGGGTTGGTTTTGTGACGTGATGTGTGCGCGTGTCTTTTTGGGAGGGGTGTCCTGCTGTTTTTGGATGTTTTCCAGATGGCTCCTTGACTTTGGTGAACAGCAGAGGCTTATGATGTGTTTAAGGATTAATTGTGGCATATGTCTTAAGTGCAAAAACTGCATGTTACATTATAGGACGTGGCCCTTAAGAAAATACAGCATCTGTTACTCCTGTCAGCTCACCTGCCTGTTATTTCAGTAAGCATTAAGCTATTTGTGTTAGTAATGACACAATTATAGAATACGCTACCATGATTGCAACTCTCATTTTGGAAAGACATGCAGCAAAGAAATCACGTGTGTGCAAGTCAGCCATAATGCATTTTGCAGAGCTTCACATGAACTCGAACGAAGGTGTGAAGGAGGCGTTGTTGGATTTCCCAGGGAGCTCCCCTCCTTTTTTTTTTTTCTCACACATGTCATCAAAACATGATTCCCATTAAAATGATTTCCATGTTGACTCAAGAGTTTCACTTATGTTTATAAAAGGACATGGCACTGAGCTCTGAGTAACTTTCTTAGAGCAGCGTCTCACCCCCACAACAAAATCCTCCCGAAGCTTGTTTATAAAGATTGATTAGTTTGAGCTTCAGTCTCCTGATGCAGCAACAGTGCCTCCAAAGGTTTGAATTAAAGGGCTCATGATAATTAAAAGCACATTCACTGCGGGATCAAAAAACACATGTCACTCCTTTTCTCATTAGTCGATGCTAATGGACCATGAGTGTGGATGTGTGCTGGACAGACGCTGAGGGTGAACAACCCAACATCAAAACAACTTTAAAAAAAACCCAATGAAGCTATATCTCAGAGGTATGGAAGCCCGTTTCCGCCACTAAAAAAAAAAAAAAGCTAGTATCCATAACTCGAAATTTCGAGTTATTTTCTCGAAATTTCGAGTTATTTTCTCGAAATTTCGAGATAATAACTCGAAATTTCAAGAAAATAACTCGAAATTTCGAGTTACTTTTCTCAAAATTTTGAGTTAGCTCTGCCAATCAAAAATATACGTGAATGAGGTCGCTTTCTTGTTACCCGGAAGCATATGGTGCAGGACCGCGCACTCAAAAACGGATCCCAACAAATTAAAGTATGTTTGCTGATAGTAACACCATGTGATTCAGCTAATAACACAGGGATTTCATCATTTGTGAAGCCAGGCTGAAAACACTCAGCAATCTGTGCATTCACGACTGGATGTAATACCGGTAGCTTAGCTGTAGCATTTGTAGCTGAGGGCTTCAGCTTCCGGGTAACATGGAAATGACGTCATTCACGTAGATTACTAACTCGAAATTTCGAGTTGCTTTTCTCAAAATTTTGAGTTAATATGTCAAAATTTCGAGATAATAACTCGAAATTTCGAGAAAAAAACTCAAAATTTCGAGATAATAACTCGAAATTTCGAGAAAATAACTCGAAATTTTGAGTTATGGATCCTTTTTTTTTTTTTAGTGGCGGAAACGGGCTTCCATACAGAGGGAATGTGTCCTTCAATAGATGTAAGTGAATTATTATGTTCGGTTGGCATATCCTGGCTTTCTCCTTGCTTTAATTCCCCCTCTATGCTATTTAAACTAAGACAAAATTGATGCAGAATATCTCCTAAAATGTGAGAAATCTCCAAATCAAGCATGTTTACCAGGAAAATTAAAGAAGATAGACTAAAGAAATAAAGGGGGAAAGTGTCTTTGGAAGGTGTTGGCCCACTTGAGGCTGATTTCAAAATGTTTTTGGTCTTTATTGAGGTTTCTCATGTGACATCATGCACACATTGCTCAAAGAGTCGGCTGCCATATTGGACAAAATGCAACCGCAGTTATATCATGTATTTGAAAAAGTGTGTATTCCCTGATTAGCTGGCAGTAGTTGCTGGACATGGCTGGCTTTTGCTGAGTGAAACTGGTTGCAAAGAAGGCACTGCACCAAAAACCTCCCTATGAATCTTTGGTTGCTCACAGATTGCCATGATTGCATGTAGTTTTCATGTTTGTCTGCAAATGCTTGCTAAGTACAACTGTATTAGTAACATTTGAAAACATATAATCCGAATGAGAAATGGAGAAGGGTCAACTTCAAAGTAAAAAGTTGCAAAACTTCTAGTTGCAGCTTTTAAAACACATTGACTGCATTACTGAGGCACCGTCTCCATTTCCAGTTTGCATCACAGTGTTAAGAGTTTCACTGCAGCTTGGAGAGTTGCTGAACTTTGTTTTGCAGACAAGTCTGTCAGTCTGTCTTCCCTTCCAACCAGCAGCGCAGCAATATGCCAGCGACCAAAGTAATCACAGGGAAGTTTTTGCCGCCTGGTTGAGGAATATATGTTTGTTGCAAGGGAGTCACTGACCGGTCTGTAGATCTGCATGACTTGGACTGTTGGCAATTATTTTCCCAGTGACTGCTATCAACCTCCAGCAACCCTTCACAACTAGTTTAGAAAGCCTCCCTCATGACTGGTTGTTGCCAGATGGTTGCAGACCAGTCTCTAGGCCAGTGTGACTTGGTCCAAGGTCCTTGGACCCTGTCAAACTTCCAAAATATTGCACAAGTTAATGTGTTTAGTGGTCACAAATCTGGTCAAAATGCAACATTTTCACTCCTTACTTTTCTATGTTTCCTAAAATTTAAAAACTTCTAGGTTAAAATGCAAAAACAAATTTCATTTATCTATGTTTAACGTAACTGTGTCAGTTCTTTTATTTATTAGTTTTTAGAAAAAATGCAAATACTCAATAGTAGCACATTCATACAGAAATGTTACAAACACCACTGATGGGACAGATTTTTCTGACTGACTGGTCACGTTGCACCACAGGCGTGTGTGGCTGTGCTGAGCAGGACGATGATTTGTGCATTGTTTATTTACAGTTTAAGTATCAGACATGGTTCAATACATTTGATTTTGACGTACTTTTGAAATATATGCAGAGACAGGGAAGTTAAGATAGCAAACATCAGAAATGTTTGGAAAAGCCGGATGTTCTCGATTTTGTCATTGCACAGCTGGGATTCTCAGGCCGTGTCTTTCGATGGCTTTTCTCATGCTGCATCACATTTGGTGCTTTCATGATGGTGGTGATGACTGCCGTCCAACAAATCCATCTCCTTTAAATGTTCAGTTCATGTTGAGATGTGATGACTGCAGAGCCTGTCACATGATTTCATACTCATCAATAACTTCTCTGAGCCTTCCTGAGCCAAATTGTGAAATGAAACCTCTCCAATTAGGACAAAAACATATTAATCAGAGGACTTGCAGTGATTTACACAGATTTTTCAGACACAAAAGGACAAAATCTCACTAAAGACACTGTTTCGCTTTCCTGAAAGGTTCAAAGTTTTTAATTAAGGGAAATTTCTACTGCTGAACTTTTGCAAGCATTTTTACTTAAAGAAACACCTAAATAGCCTCACTGTTGTCAAAATCACCCCCCTGAGTCACAAAGCACATTGTAAAGGTAGTGTTGCAGGCTGAGTAAAGCTCTGACTGATAATTAAATGGATCTGTTACATTAATATTGACAATATCGCCATTTAAAATAATCTAAAAGGTGGTTGTTATTATGTGCATTGATGGTTCTATTGAGCGGTTTTGCTGGGCATGAATATATATATAAGAAATGAATGACAATTAGTGGTTAGATTATTCACATCCTCCTCTGTTCAGTATCCTCAGTACCCATCGGACAACTCACTACATCTCCCCTTGTTAGTCAGGTCTTTTTTCTGCAGCAGGATGGACAAATCACCAGTCAGTCTTCTGAAGGCTTACACGTGAAACAACACTGATGCTCCTCAAGTTATGCCCCAATCTTTGGGGCTCTCTCGTTTCTCATTTCACATCTGCATCAAAGCTGCGAGGCTCGCCTTCGATAAGTGTTCTTTAATGCTGTGTGTACTGCAGCCAGCTGATGCCTTTCAACACACATGAAAGCTTCTGCGAGGAGTCTGAGTTGTTGGGAAATGAAAGGGAAAGATAGATGTTTGTGTGTGGTTGTGTGAGGAAGATGATGACTGTCCCATCTTTGGAAAAGCTCCTTTCTTCCTCGGTAAAACCCTGCGGTTTTACTCCAGCACCGAGGGCCCTGGATTAAACTCGGCTCTGGTTGCCACCAGCTTGAGAACATTTATAGAAGTGTGTGATGGATGCTAAACAGACGATATTGTCACCAGGAGACCCCTGGCTCGAGTGTCACTGCACTGTCAGGGAGCCACTCTGTCAGGCTCTGCAGAAGCAGCACATCTGTTTGTGATCCCAAGTGTGATATTCTGCTGCTTCAGCAATTTTTGACTTTTGTTTTGTTTTGTGTTTCAGGAAGATGCTGCTGAGTTAAGTGCCGGTTAACTCACTGCATGTTTGGCAACCATCAGAGTCATACATATAACTCTGTATACACTGTTTGAGTACACACTGTACTCCCACCAGTTTCTGTGCTCTTAAAAAGCATATGTTGGTATATTTTACACCAACTTTGGTTGGAATAAAACACAACTATTTAGAACATTATTGCACAAGACCGAATCAGCCTTAAGTATGAGTACAAATGTTTTCAAACATCATAAAACTGATTTATTTTGTTAAACAGTAACAGTTAATTTTTCCCCTCTATTATGAATTGTTTGCTCATTTGCTATACAAATGTTGAAAATGATGGTAGGAAAAAGTGCGGAAAAATGAAAACCTTCAAATAATGGAAAGTACTTTCATCGCAACTGAGAAAACTCTGATAACGAGGATCATGTGATGGGGTTGTAAGCTCCAGAATAAGCAATCAGCGGACTTTGAGTTTAGATGAGCTGCTTGAGATGTGCTACAGTTCCGAAAACACACGAATCAAATAAAAATCTGAATCTGTAATTAATCATGGCAGTAATTGGAGGTCCAGCACTGAAATGAGTCACAAGGTTGCAACTTGGTCCTCACTAATTTTGGCTTAAAAGCAACATTTGATGCTTGAACTAAAATTCAGCAATGGCGGAAATCAGTTATTTTCTTAACACATGAAGCAAATGTGCGTTAAAACCCTTAGATTTAGTTAGGACTCTGATATTTAGTTAAATAATGTCAAACTAACTGCAACTAAACTATAGCAACTCTTACCTGAGTTTAAATGTAATGGTCTTATTCACCCTTTTACTCTGATCTACACTACAAGCTTCATTCACAACATTTTTTCCTATGCTTTTCTATGTAACATTTACAAATGTTCATAATCTGATTAATGCATCAACAGCATCTTGGGACCCATCAGATTGATCTTTTTCTCATTTATTTGTTATACTTCCTGTTACAGTGCAGAACTTTCACTCAAGGGCACAAGAGAATAATGCTCACCTGGTCACCTGTGGTCCCCATGTGCCCTATAAATATTACCCACAACTCACTTCTGCTTCCCATAAGCCGTTGTTTCCTCCCCTCACCCCCAACTGGTCACAACAGTTGGTTGCCCCAACGGTTGTGAAAAGGGAGTTTTTCTTTCCCACTGTCACCATGTGCTTGCCCACAGGGGGTCGTCTGATTGCTGCAGTTTTCTCTGTTTTCTTGTTGGGTCTTTATCTTACAATATAAAGTGACTTGAGGTGTCTATTGTTTGGCACTATATAAATACAATTTACTATAATTATGTCATTTTAAATTTATGTAAATATGAAATTAATTAAATGGACTGCACACACTGCCAGAATGTAGTCATTAAACTCCAACCTCCACCTCTGCCTCACTGTTTGTTCCATTTCCACAAATACAGTGGCTTGCAAAAGTATTCCGCCCCCTTGAACTTTTCCACATTTTGTCACATTACAGCCACAAACATGAATCAATTTTATTGGAATTCCACGTGAAAGACCAACACAAAGTGGTGGACACGTGAGAAGTGGAACGAAAATCAGACATGATTCCAAACATTTTTTACAAATAAATAACTGCAAAATGGGGTGTGCGTAATTATTCAGCCCCCTGAGTCAATACTTTGTAGAACCACCTTTTGCTGCAATTACAGCTGCCAGTCTTTTAGGGTCTGTCTCTACCAGCTTTGCATATCTAGAGACTGAAATCCTTTCCCATTCTTCTTTGCAAAACAGCTCCAGCTCAGTCAGATTAGATGGACAGCGTTTGTGAACAGCAGTTTTCAGATCTTGCCACAGATTCTCGATTGGATTTAGATCTGGACGTTGACTGGGCCATTCTAACACATGGATATGTTTTGTTTTAAACCGTTCCATTGTTGCCCTGGCTTTATGTTTAGGGTCGTTGTCCTGCTGGAAGGTGAACCTCCGCCCCAGTCTCAAGTCTTTTGCAGACTCCAAGAGGGTTTCTTCCAAGATTGCCCTGTATTTGGCTCCATCCATCTTCCCATCTACTCTGACCAGCTTCCCTGTCCCTGCTGAAGAGAAGCACCCCCAGAGCATGATGCTGCCACCACCATATTTGACAGTGGGGATGGTGTGTTCAGAGTGATGTGCAGTGTTAGTTTTCCACCACACATAGCGTTTTGCATTTTGGCCAAAAAGTTCCATTTTGGTCTCATCTGACCAGAGCACCTTCTTCCACATGTTTGCTGTTTGCTGGCTTATGGCAAACTGTAAACGGGACTTCTTATGGTTTTCTGTTAACAATGGCTTTCTTCTTGCCACTCTTCCATAAAGGCCAACTTTGTGCAGTGCACGACTAATAGTTGTCCTATGGACAGATTCCCCCACCTGAGCTGTAGATCTCTGCAGCTCGTCCAGAGTCACCATGGGCCTCTTGGCTGCATTTCAGATCAGCGCTCTCCTTGTTCGGCCTGTGAGTTTAGGTGGACGGCCTTGTCTTGGTAGGTTTACAGTTGTGCCATACTCCTTCCATTTCTGAATGATCGCTTGAGCAGTGCTATGTGGGATGTTCAAGGCTTGGAAAATCTTTTTGTAGCCTAAGCCTGCTTTAAATGTCTCAATAACTTTATCCCTGACCTGTCTGGTGTGTTCTTTGGACTTCATGGTGTTGTTGCTCCCAATATTCTCTTAGACAACCTCTGAGGCCGTCACAGAGCAGCTGTATTTGTACTGACATTAGATTACACACAGGTGCACTCATCAGGCAATGTCTATGGACAACTGACTGCACTTAGACCAAAGGGGGCTGAATAATTACGCACACCCCACTTTGCAGTTATTTATTTGTAAAAAAATGTTTGGAATCATGTCTGATTTTCGTTCCACTTCTCACGTGTACACCACTTTGTGTTGGTCTTTCACGTGGAATTCCAATAACATTGATTCATGTTTGTGGCTGTAATGTGACAAAATGTGTTCAAGGGGGCCAAATACTTTTGCAATCCACTGTATGTTGTTTATTCTCATCTCAATGATCTCAGGCACTCTCCTTTTCTCATTTGACTTATACTACAGCACAAAGTTGATATTTCTTCTATCTTATTCTGTATAAATGTTACCTCCATTAACCCTGGCATACTTGATCTGAAAAACTTTAAAGCAGCACACTAAAAAATAAAGCTTTACTTTGTCATTGATGAAGGCTTTGAAGCAAAGTAACAGTTTGCATCATCTTTATAGTTTTCATACTGTCATCTTTACCATTTCTGTTTATCTACTGTTTACAGAGTGAAGCTTGAGAATGCCCACATATTCTAAAACAAATTTCATAAATGTAGAAAATTTTCAGGAAATGCATTACAGTCAGGCTCTGGTTTTTAGAATTTATCATCATTTGGGGTTATTTATTTTGTTGTGCGGCTTTTCTCTGTTCTTCTGCAAAGCAGTGTGGGATTTTTGTTTTGAAAAACAAAGGTTGCTATCATACTCATGAAACAGTCAGGTTTTCGTTTCTTGACTCATACAGCAAAGGCGAGCAGCGATGACACATGGCAGTACGTATGACCAGGTCCGCGAGGGTGGATTTTCTCATATAGTCTTCTTCAGAGTTTTTAAACTCTGCGGCTGCAGCGCTTTAATCACACTCAATTTGTTTGGACCACAGCTCCGGCTCCATGGGAGGGGTCTGCCACGAATTAATCATGCTTACACACAAAAACACTGCATACATGATGGTCAACAAGCAAATCTTACAAGCACGGCCAAAACTCAAGGATCGGTATATAACACGACACGCACAGAGGTCTCCATGTGGCCAAGTATGCCTGGTGTGGGTGGACCGGCTATCTAAATGTTTACTTCTCTTTTAGCCACTGATAACAGCCACTTTGAATACCTCAGCTGCACTTTAATGGGAGAATAAAAGGGAAAAAGGCTTTATTTTTATATAATGTCGAAGAGTTCATTTCAAAGCTTCAGGGCCAGCAATTATATCTAAAGCTTTAATGGTTACAGTGCAGTTATCTCAATCATGATTAGCCTTAGATTGAGGAAGTGGATTATTTAATTACACTTCAGCAACTACTAGGAAATGAAACTGAGTGCTTCAGTTTCAAGTTTATTGACACCAAATAAAATTAGTGCCATAAGATCCTCCGTTATTGAGTGTGCTTCTCTTTGTTCTGCAGCTTACCTCAGAGCTGTGTGTGTGTGTGTGTGTGTGTGTGTGTGTGTGTGTGTGTGTGTGTGTGTGTGTGTGTGTGTGTGTGTGTGTGTGTGTGTGTGTGTGTGTGTGCGCTGCAGATTCGGTCAGGACAGTAGTATTTCTTTTATTGTGCTGAGTAAAGGAGAAGCTTGCTGAGAACAGAAAACAATGCTACTTCTGCTGCCAGGATCTTAATTCAGCAAAACAAACATCCGTGATGAACTGAGGGAGGTTGTTGCTGCTTGGTCCAAACCACAATCACAAACCATCAGCAGAAGAGTGGAGGAAAAAAATGTTTATTTTCTGTAGCAGGGTAGTACAGGGATACCTCTCCTCAGATTTACATTACACAAAAACCGTTCTACTGCCATGTCGCACACGTCGTAAATAAGACTGTGTAGTTGTCATGCAGACTTTTCTGCCTTGGAGAAATTGAGAAGGACATTGTTAATATATTTATATGTGAATGCTGCTTTCTGGATGATGAACACAGGGATTTATGACTACTGAGTCTCGCGCTATGCTTTGTATGTTTGTGTTATATGCTTTTATGCTTCTGGCTACAAGGAAAAATTTCCCCACAGGGACAATAAAGATGAATTGAAATCGAGAGGATCAGAGCGCAGAAAGGAGCAGCAGCTTTGAGCTTTCAGTTTCTTGCTGAGGGTACCCAGCGGAGTTTTCACGGTAAACAAACAACGTTCAGGGTTTCACACCAAAACACGTTGCGCCCATCCTTCACGAAGAACAAACGTGCTGAATGCACTGACGAAACCTTTAAAAAGGAGGTTTTATGTTATTAAATCCTGAAAATTCTAAGCTGATTTGCAGCAACTGTGTTTTCTTTTTCTGCTCAACTGCGAAGCTACACTCTCTACGTTAAAAACTAGTCTTACAACTTTACTTTCTGGTACAGCTTATAGTTACTGCTCAGTCAGATGACCCCAAGCTCTCCCTTAGTAATGCTTCAATAAGCTTGAGCTGCTGTGGCCGTGCAATGTTGAGTGTTTGTCCTTCACACATCTCTTTTTACTCTCTGTGTATTTTATGCCACTACTGCATTTATTTAAGAAGTTATTAAACTCTGGCTCTTCTCCCATAGTTTGCCTTTTGTCCCGTCTTCTTCTGCTCTCATCTTCAACCGTTCCAGGCGGATGTTCGCCTCTCCCTGAGCCTGATTCTGCCGGAGGTTTATTTCCTGTTAAAAGAGAGTTTTTCCTTCCCACTGTCGCCAAGTGCTTGCTCATAAGAGTTCATCTAGTCTACTTTATATTTACGCTTTATACTATTGTCTCATTTCTGGCAATGTGGTTGGCAATATATCTATATGCAGGTAAAACCTGTGGAAAGTAAATTTATTGCCATAATAAGAGCCGATTCCAAGAGCAGATTAAATGGCCTTCATGCTAAAAGTCAAAAAGCTTGAGGTTGTGGTTTTGGGAGTAGTGTGTAAATACATTTCTTAGGACAGAATTAAACTTGAATTGAAGAGTTCCAGTATTTTCTGTAACCTTTGTAACTTTTTTATTGAGTGGATTATGTTATTAAACTGAACAAGTTTGGTAAGTGCTTCAGTTGTTTTATTTCTCTAAGAGCTTGTGAATTCTGTGCGACTTTCTATGGTTTTGTTGTTATTGAAATGAAGCCTTTTATGAGTTTGTGGAGCTGGAATTTAGCATTTTCTCCTTGTAAATATGTTCTCATTCAATTGCTTGTGGGTTTGGTTCCTGGTTTTTTGATTGGGTTTGGAGACCAAGTGACCACAGAGAAAAATTGGACAGTTCTAAAACACTTATTATGTACTGTCGATATGTTTCTCCTCAGGCATTCCATGATTTTTCTTTTTCCCAAATGGAGCTGCATGGGGCCCGTGGGAAGTCAGAATCGATGCAGCACTGAAAATTGTCCTTTCAAAAAATATCTCCTCCTTTTAAACATAGTTTTTTCTCTTTGTTGTGGCCAAGTCCTGCCCATAAGAAGTCAGATAATGTTTAGGTCTCTCTCTAATGGCAACCTTATACACACACCAGACACTTTATTAGATACACCTTGCTTGCACCAGTTTGGGGCTCTCTTTACCTTCAGAGCTGCTTTAATTCCTAATTCCTGTCCGTGCAGATTTCACCTGTTTCCTGATGTTTCTGTTGCTGTTGCCCCTCTGCTCCAGCCTTCAGCATGTTAAACTTCTTTGCTGTGGCAAGTGTTTAGTCGAATTGCTGACTTCCTATTAGCTCAAACCAGTCTGCTCATTCTCCTCTGACCTCCAGCATCAACAAGACATTTTCACCCAAAGAACTGCTGCTCACTCGACCTCTGAAACCAGCCATGTTTTTTTAAGCAGTGTTTTTTTTTTTAAGTCATCGTATATTGTTCAATGACAAATAAAAGAACCTTGAACCTCGAGAACAACAATCAATCCCCATTCAGAGTTACTTAAATCACCTTTCTTCCCCATTCTGATGCTCACTCTGAACTTCAACTTGACTATGTCTACGTGCCTAAAAGCATCAAATCCATTGAAAAATTGTCATGTAATTTAGCCAGGGCATAACTGTGATTATCCTATAATAAGTCCACTATTTTCTAGTGAATCCCTTGCTTTTGATGCAGTGCATCACTCAGGTCCCTGGTAAATGTTAATTAGCCAGCAATAACATTGCAGACATCATAAAAATGAGTAAAGCTGGTGTTAGCTTTAGGCTAAAGCCTTATCTTTCTAGTTTTTTACTATCATAAAAGCATTAAGGATCAATCTTGACTTTGATTTAATAATAACAGTAAGTTAGAATAAAACTTCATCAAATGAGTACAAAGTCAGCTTGAACCCAAAGTAAAAATTTCTCAAATATGCCACCCATTGATTTTAATTGTTTAAACTGAGATTGTCTCTCCCCCTAAACCAGACACAGTTTCGCATCGTGGTTATTTCTCAGGCTGGGCTCAGCGACCCACACTAATGTGAAGCTGAAGTCTTCTCTCAGCGACAGCACATTATGAACCACAGAAACAGCTGCTCTGCACTGTATGCAATTACCACATTTTCTCTGCAGCCTGCTGTTGTGATGTTTATGAAAGCCGAGTGTTTCTGCGTGCACGCTGCTGCGAGAGTGTGAATGTGTGTGAAGCACGTACGTAAACTCTCTCTCGCACACACAGGTGCATGAATACACATGCAGTAAACAGCTCTCATGCTGTTTACACAGAGACGGCTGTAACTGCTCTTTTTGACCTTCCTCTTACTTCATCTGCACTCATTTCCAGCCTGTAGCACAGGATGATTATTAGTTATGAGGTCTGGAAGTGAAACAAAAAATCCTAAATGTCCCAATCCACAGCACCAGTAGAGATAATCTATTTCATAAATTTGAAACTGACTATGTTGGGAGGATCGGGAGTTGACAGAATGACGTTATTAGGATAGAACTACAGATTGAATTTATCTGACCTGCTAATTTGGAATTCCTCGCAGAAAATGGAACAACATGTGAACAAGCGGCTCATTAAAGCAATTAGCACAATATGGGCCTTTTAACGGCACATCAGTTAGTGCAATCTAAAACAGATCCCCATTTCTGCCAACACCTGATGGAATTTTGGAGTTGAATAGTTTGCAATAGCCCCCACTTTGCCTGTCTTTCACGCTCCTGACAGACTGGCATCTATATGCAGAGCGAAACAAAAGTCACGTACAAACAAATGCCACTTTTTAGGTATGGAGGAATGTGCTCACACTTGGCAGCTGATAGGAGCCCATAAATTTCCACAGAAAAGAAAAAAATGCTCATTGCCTCATTGTCCCTCCTTTGCTCATTGGCTACTTTAGTGGCCTGCTTCCCTTTGGATTTTCCCATGCCCTGCTATCTTTTCTCAAGTCTTAATCTTTTCATTCTGTCAGGCCCACTCTCGGCAGCCTCCGCGCCATTTCCAAAGGTCTGGGCTTCATGCTAATTGTCTCTCAATGGCACGGTTACCTCCCACCTACATAATGCACCTTGTTTCCTCCACTCGGTCCGGGCTGCACCATTTTTGCTCATTCAAATTCAGGAGGGAGAGGGACTGTAAAAGCACTGCCTCAGGCTACGGCGGAGCAACGCAAAGAAAATACACACACACACACTCACACACAAAAAATTGATTTGCTTCCCTGTTTTTAGAGGGAAACTTCTGTGGGTGGGCTAACCGGCAGGACATTTTGAAGGATGAGTTGCATGTGATTGCTGTTGTGTTAGACAAAACGTAATTTCTCAACTACAAGTTCTCCGTTCCAACATTTATCACACAGTTCATCATGTTCCTGCGGCGGTGCTACCGAAGCATGCAGGTTATTTTTGAATTAGCTTCACTTTCAATTCAAGTGCTTGTAACGCATCTGCCAGCAATTTGATCTATAGTCCTCGGATGCAGCGGAAAGGCACAGAGAGGTAAAGGTTACGAAAATCATAGTTACAACATGAATGCTGATCCCCTCTCTTGGGTTAAACGGGAGTACTGTCGTGAAAGGCACACATAAATTGTGCTAATTGTGTCCACGTAGACCTAAATTGGCTGTTTTTCTTTCAATGGAGAGATCTCGGCCACTCAGGACTAAGACGACAGCCATGCACCATTAACATCTATTGAAGTGCGCCCGCTTTGATCTTCTCTCTCAGAAGGAGAGCAATGGGGGAACACGGGGAGAAAAATAAGGAGAAAAAACATCATCAACAATTCAAATGCACCCAATTATTGGACCATAAATAAAAGCCTAATTAGCATAAATTGCTTCCACATTGTTGCTATTTTTGCATCATTTCTTCTTCCAAATTTCAGGCTTGTGTATTGTGTGCGCAGGCTTCTGCGTTAGTGCTTGAGTTATGATGGAGATGCTTAATTTCATAGTGAAATTGCTGCGCTAATTAAAACTGGTGGATAAATATTTGCTCGCTGCACAGCACCCACATGTGTTTTTATTTGGAAGCACAAAAAAGCGAGCTGACCCCGACTGTCACCGCAGCAACATTTGATCCGTATCGCAAAACTGTCAATGCAGCATCTGCGACGCATCGAACCGATGACTTCAGTTTGCATCTGATGTCACGATCATCAACGTCAGCAGTTATGTAGCCATCAAAGGTGGCGGGTGGGTTGCGTGTAGTTGTCAGATAAGTTCAGGCTCAGTTGATTTTGAGTTTTCTAAAATTAGGAGCAGAGCGAGGGAAAGTACTGAAACACAGCAGCCAGAATTAGATTCACACGTTGCCCTGAAAGGTTTTTGTTTCCCAGCGTGATGGTGCTCATAAAGGGCGGCCTGTCTGCTCTGTCTGGTTTGGGTTATGAAGTCACTTTTCAATACAGAAACAAGATGGTGAGGATCAGGTTGGATAAAAGTTCTTTCCCAGCGTCTCCTCAAACATTGTTTTTGGTCAAATAGGCCAGGATCTCCAGAAATGGAAACAGTATCTCACCATTCCTCTCCCCTTTTAACCCTTAAGGGACACTTAGTTGGAATCAATCTCTCTGTGAATTTAAGGCACGGCCTGCTGGGAATTAAACCTGCCTTTTACTGGTCACAAATAGGTCTTTTTGACCAGTACAAAATGATTATAATGAGGTTTAAAGATGGCGTTCCCATGCAATGTAAAAACTAGCTCTCCTTTGCAGCCTCGGGGTTAAAAACCTCAACACCCAGTGATACTCCACTGTCTTCTCCCACACAGTTTCAACACGTCTGGCCAGCGGCTCGGCCTGCCATTTGACTTCAAGACATCTTTTGTTCTCTTGTGGTTTCTAGTTCAGTTTTTATTACATACTCCAATTCATCTAATTCCAATTTATAATTTCCATTCTCAGGCGTAGAAGGTTACAATAATAAGCCTCAGCTTCCATCAAGTTCGAATGTTTTCCTTGGTCACCGTTGATGTCATTGAGCCATTAAAATGCCAAAAAGTGACTTAATTGTAATTTCCATCCAAGTCGTGGAAGGAAAGCGCACTGATTTCCAATAAGTGTCCCTATAGATTAATGCATGTGGTTGTTTTTGGGGTGGTGCAGGTTGTGTGGTCAGAAAATAAAAGTAAGGGTCTTTTTTTGTTATCCAGTTTGGCTTTGTTAAGAAGTGGTGTCTTGAGGTCATTTCAGGCCCAAGTGGACACAAAATAGGGAAGTTCTTTTTTTTCTTCAGTTTGTCTGACTTTAACTGAAACTCATATACTATACATAGGTCTATAAACCATTTCTTCCATCTGTTTTGCAGCTGGGATAAAATGAAAAAAAAATCAACCAGTATTATACATTAAAGTATTTTGTTTTATTTTTATACTCAGAAAACACATAAGCACAGATCCCTGAGCTTCCCATTAACTCTGTGGAGCATTTTAGTGTCTTTGAGTTTATTATTTTGGTTTAACAGGTGACTGGTTTCCGCAAAAAAGACCCAATAAACTCACCAAACTACACCTGCTCAGCAATAAAAGCTTTAAATTTTGATAAATGCCTTTCTATTCAATTTCCGGGAGGTCAGGCAGCTGCTGAAGGAGAGGAACATTGCGTTCAGGTCTGGCAACAGGGATTACTACACCACAGCCCGATCCAACCTGAAGAGAGGCATCAGAGAGGCAAAGGGGGACTATAGGAGGAGGATCGAGGACCATTTGAAGAGTAATACCAGCCGGCAGGTGTGGCAAGGCATCCAGCACCTAACCAACTATAAGATCAATCTCGGAGCTGCGGACGGTGACCTGGAGCTGACAGAGGAGCTGAATATCTTCTTTGCCCGCTTTGAGACCAGGGTACCGGAGGTATTGGAGCCACAGCAGCAACACGCCACCCATAGCAGCACCACCCTCACCCTGGAAGAGCACGAGGTGAGGCGCATGCTGCAGGCTGTTAACCCGAGGAAGGCGGCGGGTCCTGATGGTGTGCCAGGTCGAATATTGAGGGATTGTGCAGGACAGCTGGCTGGGATCTTCACCAGGATTTTCAACAAATCCCTCGCACAGGCGACTGTCCCACTCTGCCTGAAGTCCTCCACCATAGTCCCCTTGCCTAAGAAGCCCCACATCACCGGCCTGAATGACTACAGACCGGTGGCACTCACCCCAGTGGTAATGAAATGCTTTGAGAAGCTGGTCCGCAGACACATCACAGCAGCCCTGCCCCGCAGCCTGGATCCACACCAGTTTGCCTACAGAGCAAACCGATCCACGGAAGACGCTGTAGCCACAGCACTCCATGCTGCATTAACTCACCTGGAAGAGCATGGTAGCTATGTGCGGATGCTCTTCGTGGATTACTGCTCAGCTTTTAACACCATCCTTCCACACAAACTGGTGGCCAAGCTACAAGACCTGGGGCTTCCATACAGCACCTGCATGTGGATCAATAGCTTCCTCTCGGGCTGTAGACAGAGAGTCAGAGTTGGCCATCACACATCCTCAGCCCTGAGTCTCAGCACTGGCTCACCCCAGGGCTGTGTGCTCAGTCCACTGCTCTACTCTCTCTACACACACGACTGCACTCCTCGCCACCACAGCAACATCTTTGTGAAATTTGCAGATGACACCACAGTGGTGGGGCTCATTTCCAAGGGAGACGAGTCTACGTACAGAGACGAGGTGGAGCAGCTGACGTCATGGTGTAAGGCCAATAACCTCCTCCTCAACACTTCAAAAACCAAAGAACTCATAATAGACTTCAGAAGGAAAAAGGCAGAGATCCAACCACTATTCATAAATGGGGACTGTGTAGAAAGGGTGGCAAGCTTCCGCTTCCTGGGAGTCAATATAGAGGAGAACCTTTCCTGGAGTGTGAACACCTCCGAGCTGCTGAAAAAGGCCCAACAGAGACTGTACTTCCTGAGAATTCTCAGGAGGAATAACATCACACAGAGACTGCTGGTGTCCTTCTACAGAGCCACCATTGAGAGTGTTCTAACTTACTGCATATGCATCTGGTACACTAGCTGCACAGGGGCTCAGAGGAAAGCACTCCAAGGGATCATTAACACCGCCCAAAAGATCACTGGCTGCCCTCTCCCCACACTGGAAGTTCTACACAACGCCCACTGTTTTAAAAAGGCCCAAAACATCATAAAAGACACCTCACATCCTGGCCACTCCCTGTTCGAACTGTTGCCCTCAGGCAGACGGTACAGGGCAATCAGAGCAAGGACTAATAGACTCAAACACAGCTGTTATCCAACTGCAATAACACATCTGAATACTACAAAAAAATGTCCATCACGCCACTCTTGTGTTAATCTATGCACGGTCTGAAGCATGTGTGTGGGAATGTATGTGAATGTTTTACTGTTATATCTTATTAGTATTTTAAGTATTCTATCTATTTTATTTATTGAATTTTATTGTTTTATTTATATTTTGATATTGCTAGGGATGATGCAATGATCGGGGACCATTCTTAATTTCGTTGTTCTCATGACAATGACAATAAAGTTTCTGATTCTGATTCTGATTCTGATTTGAGCACTCAAAGCACTTTCTAATACAAGCCACCTTTATTATCAGTATCAGGCAAGAAATACATGGACTTTTTCTTTGTGTTGTGCCACCTTTGAAAACTGACATAATAAATGGCACGATTAAATTTTTTGGCAAGATTGATTGAGACTGAAATCTGACAAATACCGAAAACATTGGACAAAATGGATAGCCTATAAGACCCATTCAACCCCATAGGGCATGGACCCCTCTTCGTTGGGATGTTTGTTTGTTTTTTCATTCAAACTGCTTCTGGTTTTTGACCCTTTGAGGCGAATGGCTGGGCCCTGAGAGAATGGGGCCCTGCTATTTCCCACTCTGGGTTCAAATATGTTAAGACTGTGGATGGAACTGGACCTATCGGGGAGAGGACCAGACATCGGGCCCTGTCTGGCTCTCTTTGTGTCGATGTAAGGGGCGGTGTGGATGGTGTTTTTGGGACGGGATCGATAGGACGGTACTTTGGGCATACCCCGGCTGATAGAGTCCCCCCTCTCTTTACATATGTGTATAATTAGTTTTTTCTTCACCCCACAGATTAGGTGTGTTTCATCCTGTTTAGTTTGTTTCTTTTGTGTTCCTTTCGCTTATTTTTGTTTGTATGTACTATAAATTTGGAAAAAGTACAAAATAAAAAGTTGTTTTTTTTTAAAAAAAAAAGAAAAAAGATGGCAAAAAAGTTGTACTTGTCTGCCTCCCTTTTCATTGTGAGTGGGAGTTTGTGTGTAGGTCAAATGTGTGTGTGTGCCTAAGCACCAGACCACCTCTCCGTGTTGATCAATCAAAGAAAACCAAACACTGCTCTCCCTTCGCATCAGACGCCGTGAAATCAGGCATGAAGAGGAGAAGCTTCTCTGCTCCAACAGATGCTGAGGTTCCGCCTGCTTTTCAAAGCTCCTATCGTGGCTGACCCGCCACTGAACCTCACGGCTCTGTCTCATAGTCACTGCCAATGTAAGCAGATGCCTCTTCGGAGTTTGAGCTCGGTCTCTTATTTATGCATGGGATGATAATGCTACCCTACATGTGATACTTCAAGAGAGGGAAGAGTCAATAACTAATGGAATTCGTGCTTGACCAGCACTCCTCTTCCCTCTCGACGTACCACCCAGGTTTTCTGCTGATATGCTCACCTCTGCTGAGCATCGTCTTCGAGCCCACACAGTTTGCCACAGCAGCTTTAGCTCAATTACTGCTGGTCCTGCTGGATTGAGCCCTTTATATCCCCAGCTGGGAAAGCTCACTCGTCTAAACTCTGAGAGCTTTTGGAAATATCTATAAAATGACATCCAGAATAAAACCCTCCCTCTGCCTACGTACATGGCTCCATAATACAGGGTTTTAGAATTTGAAAGAAGCCATCAGCCTCCGTTAAGTCCTGCAGGTAGATACTTTGCAGGCAAAAAAGTTCAGAAAAATCTAAAGTTTGACTTCAGAGTGACATTAAAGTTAAAGGACACGTGTATGGTTTGAGGCTTTACCGCCTCATTTTGATATGACAAAATGCCCTCTATTCTATACATCTTATATATGGTAGGATCTCTTGAAATAAGAGGCATAGCGCAATATTCAGGTGATATTATCTCATTTAATTACCTGTGACTTTAGATCCTTATGTTTTTGTGGTTTCTGTTTTATTATAGAATCTGCAGTACGGCTCCAAAACCCAGAATCCATATTCATCTTTGTGATCTGTAAAGTGATTCAAAGAGTAAACGCTACATGATTTTGACTGAAACTGAGTGGATTTTAACTCTGATAAGTCAGTGGATATTAGTATATACAGTACATGTTCCTATCGAACACCATTTGTTTATTTAGTTGGCTGTCAAACAAAAAAATAATAGTAGAGCAATATTGTACTGTTGTCTTCTCGTTGCATGTGCATTTCTTATCCTACATAACGTCCTAAACGTGCAGTGCTTTGGTCTAAAACTGCCAAAAGGATTTTTAGTGTTAAACTGGCTTTGCTCCTTGTGGTTCTGATTCTTTTGTTTGCAGATATTGTTATTGATTAACTTCTGCATAGAAAATTATTGATGCCTCCAAATAAATACAACCCCATGAGTTTGAGTACTGTAACAGTACTGCAACACTGAAATGGCAGTAACTACCGTGTGACAAACTACAGGGAATTTTCAGCAGTAATTCAGTGTTCTTTGTGAATACTGTAAACACTGATGTCTTTGAATTAAAATAAATAAAAGTGTAAAGAATTGTACATATTTGTAGTGAAATGTAGTATTTTGTTCTTTTGCTGAAAGACTAGTGTAATTTCAGTAAAAGTGTGTTTAGGCTCACCTGTGGCTGAAAACTGTGCTAAAGTTGACTGTTTACAGTAAAGAATTGGAATGTTTGTCTAGCGTTCATGTTAAAATGTTGTTTGACATTGTGTCAGCAACAAACTGATGTCACTGATTGCAGTGGGCACAAATGAAATGAAATTTAATCCTGGAAAATCTAGTTAATTTACTGTAATTTAACAGACTTACAGTGTACATACTCCAGTTTGTTATATTTACTTTCTTTTTTTTTTAACAATAAGATAAATACATAATATGAGTAACTATCTCAAGCAAGAGGTAATTTTCCGTATCCTGAACTTTTAGCTGCTAAAAAAAAGCTTCTGAGCTGCAGCAAAAGGAAAAGGTTTAAGTTAGCTACTAGTTTGGATTTCTGATGATCCCAGCAGAGGCAGGCATGCTGCAAAATGGCAACAAATCAAAAAACACAATGACTTTTGGAGTTGGTTGCACACTGGCATGAATACTTAATGCACTGTGCATGTGTGCAGAGCCAGAGGTAATTTCCATTTTCAATTCCAACAATAGTTACATCTAAAAAGCAACAAACAGCACCTTCTTTCTTTTACAGCAGCTGAACGTATATGTTCAGTGACTGATTTTAAATTACGCACACAAATACGCAGCTGTAGTAACGGAGAAATTATCTCCCACTATATAAAATATATGTCAAATAGGCTCTTGAGCCCACTGTGAGCAAAGCATAAAAGGCAAAATGTGAGAGTTCAATAGGTCAGCTAAGAGGAGGCTTTGCCTGAATATTTCCAGGCGATTAAATTTGGTGGTGAGCGTCTTGTGAAGACCCTCCAAACTCTGCACCTGGTTCGTATTCCATTCTTACAGTCTGCTTTCTTTGGACCCTGCATCTTCCTCTTATTTGATTTCAGCTCTTTGAGATATAAAATACATGCTGATACTTAAAAACTGTCTTTGGGGATGAGGAGGTGAGGTGAAGAGACAGGCCTTTTGAGAAAAAAACATTTATTGAGATTTGGCAGCATGCTGCAGACTGAGACAGAAAGCTATACAGTCTATAGAGCAATAATTATAGGATCTATTAATGCTTCTTTTTTTTGTACCCACCATTTGAACAAGTAAATCTGGGATTGTGTCCAGGCATTTTTACGAGACAGTTCAAAGTACTTATGGCACCAAATTTTCTTCACATGCTTCCTGTTGCTGCTGAACAGTGTCAGCAAACACATCATCTGATCAGATGGATGCTGTAAATGTAGAAGCCTACACAGACCTCAGTTCACATCTGTGCAGCAGTAAGGATGCTCTACATTTAAGTTTTTATTACTTAGTGAACGGAGGAGGCTCCAAGGTTAACAGATAGCAGTAAATTCCTGCGCTTCATGCCATTATCTTGAGTAAGGGCACGTATAATGGATCATGAAGGGTTTACTGGTACTCCAAAGTCCTTCCTGGCTACAAGTATGGAAAGCTACTTCTGCTGGCAAAAACAAAATAATTCATCAGAGACATGTAGATAGTCAAGTAATCAAAGCTGGAGACAGCAGATGCCGGTGTCAGCATTACTGGTTTAAGTTGTGCAGAACAAGAAACTGACTGAGCTGTTTTGTAGCCATAATTTGCATTGATCCAATGTATGACACTGTGATGTCACACACTGTGTTTTTGATAACCATTTCTAACACTGTGACACCGCCATGTTTGGTTATAGAGCTATGAGGAATTGCATGACTGTTTGGGTAGTGACTGCATTATATCTATTTTACTCTAAACACTAAGATACAATATCAGCATCACTGCATGTAGAAGACTTATATATCCAGAGATTGTCGAAATAAAGTCAAGAGGAAAAAGCTGACTGAGGCAATGAATTAAGTAAGAAGTTGGAACTTCTTTGTGGAACCAGGGAAGTTGCCCCCTGCTGGTCAGCATTAATAAATACAGGTTTCAGATCTGTCTATCTTTCATATTAAGTTAAAGGTTTTGATGAATGTGCTTTATACAGCCAGAAGTCAGACTCTATTCATTTCAAACTTGGATTCCCCCCCGCTCTCATTAGCCATGCTTGTGCCCATGTCAGAAGCACAGGTGACACATATTGTCTTAAAGATGGTTCACCTCCCTCAGAGGTCCTAGTAAACAATGGGTTGTCAGCCACGCTGGAACTGCTTCAGCTATAATGAATACAGTCATTCTTTTTTTATTTAGTCATCCCTTAGTTTTCCATCCCTTCCAATGCAGACTACTTAAACTGTCAGTGACCTGACTTCTGGTTTGGCCTTACACCAGTATGCTAACCTGCGGCCTCAGCTATGTAATCAGCTAACCCATAGTTTGGTGTTTACTTCTGGACATTTTGAGGAGGAATAATCTGTTTATACTGATGGTGGACTCACCTGCTACCCCTTAGGGGAAAAAAAACAGCCTTTCTGGTGGACTTGTTAGTAGGTTTGAGCTGCATATGCTTCCCTAATCTGCTGAGAGGCTACTGGTACACTTCATTAAGGTAAGCTGCCTGGTCTGTGCTGTTGTTGAAGTTGCTGTTCGGTGACAGGCTGTAGACTGATGCTACTAAAACTTAATTAAGGTCAGATGGATGCCCCCTGCTGTTGCCATTGCTTGTTTGCGGAGCTGCCAGATTTAACTGGTAAAAGCAGATACTGGCAGTGCCTGTTTGCTATCTACCACAAGTAATACACTGACAACTGTCAGTGTATTATTTTTCTGCTGAATAAAACTTTAAAAATATGGCAAATCTACCACGGGATCTGCAGTTCCATATGATTTCTTAGACAGTAAATGTAATTGGAAGGTGTAAGTCACAATAAATTTAAACTGATGTGCTTCATGCGTGTTTTTTCGGGTGAGAGTTCTGGCTTTGGCTGCCTCTCAGTGTGTGGCTGGAAACCAAATGGTACAAAAAGTACCCAAACTCAAAGATAACAATCCACCCAAATTAATTTTCACCAACCCATTTATAGGAAAACATTTCCCAGGTGGGCAGAAATCCAGTCTGGCAGTCCTGATTATGTGTTACTTCATACTGATTTAATGGAGCTGATTTTATTTCCCTTGCTGCTTGCAGCCTGTATTGGGATGCTTACACGATACACATTTAGTAAAATGCGTAAGCCCACATTTAAGTGTTGTCTTTTAGAGTTATATGATATTGCAATTGCACTTTGGTGATATTGCTGATTGCTCTTCATGAGTCTGGTCCAAATGTGATGGATGCTTTGCTGTAGATTTAAACTTTAATACGGATGTCTTGCATCATAAAACCTTTCCCAGTGATGCCGGCCTTTTAACACAAGCTAACACAAACAGCAGGTCCATTCAGCTCTGTGGCAGAAATATTGGCTGTAGTTTTGTGTCACTTTGCATGACTGCTGTGTGGTAGTTAAAACTTTTACGTTCAATCTGCTGCCCATCATCACCATCATTCAGCATACTGTACATAAGTAAACAATTGCATGGGTTTTTTGCTATAAATGGCTGATATAATCAAAAAAGTCATTACTTTTTACTTTTAGATAGCAGTTTACTTTATGATGGCTGAAGGGGTTTTGTTTTTGGAAATAACCACATAGTAACTGCAGCTGTCTAGCTCTATATTTTACCATGGTTTGGTGTTTAAACTTTAATTATTACCAAGACAGTCTCTTCTCTGCTGAGTTTGATGAATGCTTGCATACATATTTACAGCAAATGTAGTTGAGGAGCAGTAACGGACTTTAAACATGCTTTTTGGCATTTGGGTCTCTGCATACGTTTGCATTTGAGGTGGATTCTGGCTGGATTCAAAAGAGTAAAATATGTGCAGAGAAAAACAAAAAAGCCATATTTGTCATACTTCACATTCCTGCATTTTGTGGCTTCATGATAGTAAAGATGTTTTCCTGACTTATCCATTCCTCAGATTGTATCTGTGCAGACCAGAAGGAATGTAACACTGTAGGTTCATAGGCATTTGAAGCCTTTTAAAAAAAAAAATATATTACTATGTTGTATAGCTTTTTTGCCTTGTGTAGACAGCTATTTTACTGAGATGTTCTTCACCTATCACAGTACATATGTGGGATTTTGGCACCATCATCTTCAGAATAAAGCATGCTTTCAAACTCTTTCCTTTAAAATAACTCATATCGTAAGATAATTAAGTGCTAACTATTTATTTTGCTCCACTTTCCCACCGTTTAGATTAGACTTTAATTGTCAACTGCCACCCACAACAAACTATCTGCTCTGTTATCTCAGCCGCTCTTACTCATCACTCCGCAGGCACTATCAGCTGTCTGCGAAAGTAATTAGATCATCTCCAAAAACACGGTATCAAGCAGAGAGGCTCAGCCTTCCACTCAGAGATGAGAGAGATGTTAAAAGACGTGTGCAGTTAGAGGTCGACCACAACTGTGATCCACAGAGATGCGGTCCAGTAATTGAGGATACTTTGGCTGACACTCAGTCCCTGAGATGATTTACAGCGTTCTGATGGTTTTCCCAACTCCAGGGCCTTGGCGTCACAGACAAAAGGAGTCTGTGCTGCCAGTCGTTCAGATGGATGAGACGTGAATGAAGCTGAAAAGGAGTGAAAGCCTGGAGTCTAAATCTGTAATCCGCGCTGTGTGCAGCTCATTGATGAGGTGCAGCAATGAAATGCTTCCTCTGTAGTGTCTCTGACAGCATAGGCTGTTTGTGATATCCAGAGCCAGGAGTTTTTCCCAAATGAAAAACTTTCCAATACCAATTATAGTCTCAAGTGACTTTAAAGAGCCCAGAACCTTTTCTGGTCGAGGACCTCTGGCCACTGGCTTGATTTTATTTTATTTTTTGAGTAGTTCAACATCAGTTTTTATCGACCTGAGAAAGCACTTTGTTTGCTGTGTCTAAGCAGGAGCCCTGTACACTTATCTGAGCAGTGGTAGGAGGCAGTGCACCAACAGAGCTCTGTGCGTTTGTGTGTGTGAGAGAGAGACGGAGAGTGGTTAGTGTTGGTCTGTACGTGTGTGATTTTTCTTTGAGTTTTGGGCTGGATAAGAGAGGCAGGACATTAGAGAGCAGCCAAGAGGGCCTGGGTTTTCCTGGCACACAATAGCAGGAAGTGCTGCCACGCTATAAATGGAAGTTAAAATAGTGGCAAAACTCAGTCAGCAAGGCCTTTCTGCCACCAGCCAATAGGATTTATGGGCTCATACTACTTTTTTTTTTTTCCCCCAACTTCCACGCTGTGATAATGGAATAGAAAGGAGAACCAGGAAAGTTGTAGACTCAGGCCAGAGTGAGTTGTTATTCAACAAATAACTTTTGAAAGTTGACACTGGTGGATATGGTTTTGAATTGGACCTGCTAATGCTTAATTGGAGCCAAATTTCAGAATAAGCCTGACCACTTACTCCCATAAACTTTCTAAAGACGTTCTGGAGATTCATTGTTTCCTCCTGAAATGTGTTTTCTGGATGATGGAAAAGTTTTTTTTGGTTTTGTTTTATTTATTTATTTTTTAAGGCAGATTAACAACTTCCTGGCTTCATTTGTAGCTTTACAAAGCTGGCAAAAAATTAAAAAAAAAATCCAATAAACTTAAATCTTATCTCTAGCTGCAGTGTAATTCTGAGTAATTTGGCACAAATCACAGTTGAGGTTATTAAAAAGATCACATCCCCCGCCAAGTTCCTTTTAAATTACTAAATCTGAAAAGATTTATAAGCTCATCTCTCTTTGGCACCTCAGCACAGTGCACCTCCTTGAAGAAATTAGTTTTGAGCAGATACTAGCAATCACTAAAGGTTCCTGTCGTGTTACAGCATGGAAATATTTAAAGGGGTGGTCAAAATTAGGCTGGTGACCAGTTCAGGGTGTTAACTGCCTCTCATCCAGTGTCAGCATCCAGTGTCAGCTGAGACTACAATGGTAAATGGCCTGTATTTGTATAGCGCTTTACTAGTCCCTAAGGACCCCAAAGCGCTTTACACATTCAGTCATCCACACATTCACACACTGGTGATGGCAAGCTACATTGTAGCCACAGCCACCCTGGGGCGCACTGACAGAGGCGAGGCTGCCGGACACTGGCGCCACCGAGCCCTCTGACCACCACCAGTAGGCAACGGGTGAAGTATTTTGCCCAAGGACACAACGACCGAGACTGTCGGAGCTGGGGCTCGAACCGGCAACCTTCCGATTACAAGACGAACTGCCAACTCTTGAGCCACGATCGCCCCCGAAGTGGTTTAAAACAATTCTCACTAAGTTTAGGCACACAACTAAACTGTATTTTAAGAAATGTAGCATAGTTCCTTGAGCCCTGGTTTAGTACCATTTTGGCCCATGATAGGATTCAAATGGATAAATACAGTGAGATGAGAAACTGTTTTTGCATATTTATCACACTTACATGATTATCAAAACTGTTTTAATATTAGACAAAGATAACCCAAGTAAATACAAAAGACCATTTTTAAATGAATTTCTGTATTAATGGGGAAAAATGTATTCAAACTACCTACCTGATCCTGAGTGAAAAAGTAATTGCCCCCTAAAACTAATAACTGGTTGTGGCACTCTTGGCAGCAAGAACTGCGATCAAGTGTTTGCAAAACCTGGCAACGACTGTTTTACATCACTGTGCAGGAATTTTGGCTCACTCTTCTTTGTAGAATTGTTTTAATTCATCCACATTGGTGGGTTTTCTAGCGTGAACGACCTGTTTAAGGTCATGCCAAAGCATTTCATTCGATTTCGGTCGGGGCTTTGAGTAGGCCACAAACCCCCCCAAAAAATAACTACATTCATTTTTTTGTTTTTTGTTTTTTAAGCCATTCAGAGCCATTTTTCCACAGTCTCCTTCCTATTGTTGAATCATAACTGTGACTTTAGTTGTACATTTCTTTAGATGCTCTTCTGGGTTCTTTCGTGACATCCTGGATGAGTCGTCAATGCCTCTCCTGGGAAAGTTCACTATTGTTCCAAGTTTTTTTCATTTCTGGATAATTGTTCTCACCGTGGTTTGCTGGCGTCCCAAAGCCTGAGAAATGGCTTTGTAACCCCTTCCAGGCTGATATATGTCACTGACTTTATTTCTCAACTGTTTCTTTAGATCATATCATGATGTGTTGGTTTCTGAGATCTTTTAGCCTACTTGACTTTAAAGCTTAGGGTAAGGTTTAGGGTAATTATCTTAGTGGTCTCCAGAAGATAAGGCGCTAGAAAATATATTTTGTTACCTTTGGACAGATATAGGCTATAATTTTCTCCTTTCTTTCAGTCTTTCTGTTGAGATAAGGTTACTGTATTCTCGGGACACTTTATTGAATATATAGACATGAGGTGGGGATTTTACAGAATGTCCAAAAACTGTGGTCACTACTATTTCCAGAGGATATTGGCAGACGGGTTGCTGTTTTACCCAGTTTTTATAACTCATAGCAAATACTCCTGAAATATAAATTAGCCTAATGCTGAACTATGAGGAATCTGCTTGGGCCCTAGGACCAGTTACTCTACAGCAGAGAACTCAGTGGACCTAAAATGTTGGATACAAGAATGTGGGCTTAGACACTAAAAGGATTAAGTATGCAGCACTATTTTATAGAGATCTGCAGATTAACTCAGTCCCAACAAAACATAAAAGGTCTCTGAGGGAAAAGTGGGTCACTGCAGTTGCAAAGAAGATACTATAAGTAAGAAAACTAGTCACAAGGTGAAGTTAAATTTAAAAGATGGCACAGACCGGATGACAAAATGACAAAAACAAGAAGCCACTGGCTGCCTGGCCTCACTGTAATGTTTGTAGACATTCAGTTTACTTCTTCTTAGGCATGCTGATAAAGAAAGTTTAAAATTCATCACTTCTGGAAAAGACATTACATCCCTCCCTGTCTTGTGCTGTGTGGCTCTTTCCCAGGAGTCCATGAAAAACTTCACAACCTCCCCTAAATGTCAAGGGTAAGCTTAGTGAGAAGAGCAGGCAGGAGGCAAGAGGGCAGTCAGCTAGGGAGCGCATAGCTGAACATTTTCTATCCCAAGTATCTCAGCAAAAATGTGTAGTCATCAGTTTGAGGAAACAGAGACTTCCCTTATTGATGTGCTATGAAATATAAGAACCTTATGTGATATAACATTACATGTGAGTCAGATATGCTCTGTGCAGAATATATGGAACACCTTGTCCATTTAACATTTATTTTTAGCTGCAGATTTTCTGTAAGTCAAAAAGTGTGTGGGCAGAGATCCTTCTTTGGACAGCAATCTTTAGAAGTAAATCATGTGGATTAAACTCCTACCCTCCGTGAAGCCGACAGCAGGGATAATGGATCATTTACAGCGCACTCTCTGGCTTCAAACTTGGACCTTGTTTTTGACACCGAACACAGTATTTCCTTCACATTCCTCTCCAATGCTCCCCTTCAGTCTTTATGTCAATGATAAATCATTTTTATTTCCTCAATTTCATACATTTCATACAATTTCACATTTCCATAATGTTCAATTGTGCATTTGTGATAACAAATTATCCTAGCTTTCCATAAGAGTTTCACACATGCACTGTACAAAAGCTGCTTTTCCATTAGGAGCATATTTTGTCGAACTGTTGTATGACAACCATGCAATTGTGCATTAGGGCTACATGCTAAAGTCGGTTCTTCTCACGTTACAGGAAGACACTAACTCTTGAGAGAATCTGTATGCTAACAGTTCTGCCAGCTGATGAGAATTAAGATGTGGGCATGACAGATAAGGTTAAGAAGCAAGGAGAAGGCTGCGTACTTCTTTTTCTGGCATTCTTTATATTCAGGGGCGATCGTGGCTCAAGAGTTGGGTGTTCGTCTTGTAATCAGAAGGTTGCCGGTTCGAGCCCCGGCTCGGACAGTCTCGGTCGTTGTGTCCTTGGGCAAGACACTTCACCTACCGCCTACTGGTGATGGCCAGAGGGGCAGATGGCGCGATATGGCAGCCTTGCTTCTGTCAGTCTGCCCCAGGGCAGCTGTGGTTACAACTGTAGCTTGCCTTCACCAGTGTATGAATGTGAGAGTGAATGAATAGTGGTATTGTAAAGCACTTTATAGCGCCCGAAAAGCGCTATATAAATGCAATCCATCGTTATTATTATTATCAGATGAATATTTCAAGCCGCTGTATGTTGCTGGAATGTGAACTTCTTCTTTCACTGGCTAAAGTTTTTAACTTTGCTCTTTGGATATAAAAAGTGTATTCAAATCATGTCAGAAGATTTCAAGAAATACAAACTTTTTCAGATGGTTATCTTTTGGCAGAAACTCAAAGCATGCATTTACCAAAGAGCAGCAATCTGCTGTCTAAGCTGAAACCTCTCGACAGTTTCTGTCTGTGGTAAATCTCACCAGTAGCTGAGCTGAGCCAAGGGTGGGTGTGGGTTTGTGGGTCAGCCTGCCAAGCAGCGGCTCAGCTGGCATGTCAGCCCGCTCTGAGATAATGTCAGCACATCTGAATGGTAATAGTAACCAAGGACCTAACACAGCAGAAATTCTGATAACATTAAAATGTCAGTAGCTTTTTGTAAAAATTCATGCACTATGAAATCGATCAGGACACGTCAGCGGAGCAGGACAGAAGGAAATGCCACGAAAGATCATCTTCGGAATCAGAGTTTCTATTAATCTCTGGCACTTTTTTACACCAGTAACATTGTTATGTATTTATTTGAGGCCGCATTCCCAAACTAACATAGACAATTCATAGAACAACAACCAAAAGTCCAGCATTCACTGTCCTCTTGTCTGTCCACTGTCTTTGTAACAGGCTAAATGTACCATTTTATTCACAAACCACCTGCTCATTTTATCCTAATTTATCCTTCTGTGACAAACCTGCTTGATATCTACAACAAAGCCTAGAGCAATACCTTTGCCGAGATATATACTAGTCTGTGGTGTTTTTCCATTGCCCCACAGTTTCACCACCAAAAAACAAGTTTGTCTGTTTCCTTTGAGTCCATTTAAAAGGTTTCAGCAGTAGTAGAATCCAGAAATGCATAGGAGGAAACAGCCAATCAGTTGTGGCAGGCTGTTCCAAGTCAGGTTACAGTATAACGTTTCAGAAGGCTTTGACTGAAAACCCAAGGTACGACTTGTGGTGTAAATCTAATGCAGAAGTCAGCCTTGCTGGAGCTTTCTATCAAGTAGTTTGTGGCTGCTGTTGCTTTAAACATGACAATACCGGTGATAGTGAAAAATAATGGTGAAGTTAGAGGTGGCAATAAAAATAGAGCAGGAAGATTCATTTATAACTGAATTCAGACAGGACAAGAAACTGTTGATTAAAAATTTCTTTTGCAGAGTATCCAAGGCAAAATTTCCCTAACATGTTTTTTCAATGGTGGGACATACCGGAGCTCCCAGAGAAACCATGCATACTCCCAGGTTTGAACTTAAACCCTCTTGCAACAGTGTAAACCACTGAGACATCTGCCTTCTGCTAAAGATGCTGAAAGCTCAGGGAGATGTCAGAATGGGGAAATTAATTTTTTTCTCTCTTTTATTTATTTATTTTTTTTACTACCGAGAATAAACTGAGAAATATTTTATAGAAACGTTTTGACATGTGCAGCCTTAAACAAGTAAGTACTGGTTTTAAACTTGAGAATAATCTCCGCATGTATTTTCCCATGAAAATGTGGAGAGACAGAGCCATAACCGGGGTTTAGAAGACTAGGTTGTTTTTTTGTTTTTATGTATCATATTTCAAGTGCACTACCTGTGCTCCAGTGACAAGAAAAAAAAACTATAGGTGCTATAGTTTTGATACAGTTAAGTTTATTTTCTATATCTCCCTTTTTATAAGGAGCAACTGTGTATTCAGAATTATGAAAGAGCAGAGTGTTGTGTGTATAAAGCAAAATAAATACAGAGCTATTCCTTTGCTTCCAGTAAAATGGGACTGTGGGAAAGAGTTCTTCTGATTCACTTCTTGTGCCTAAACCAACCATCATAAACCTCATAATCATTCCTCGTGAACTATGTGTCAGCCTAACCCCTTAATCACAACCCAATCAGAGGCACCGTGGGGCAAGCCATAACTTCATAGAATTCCCAAAGAGTCTTTTCAAAGTAAAAGCCATCTAGAGAATCCCACATTTATGTATGCTGATTTATACAGTCTTATTTTGGAGGAGGGAAAAAAACAAGACCTATGTGAGCTCATAGCTGGTTACGGTCATGTATATACAGGCCTGTGAACATTTAAATTTCCTATTCTGCACAAAGACCCTGACAAATGAAATTACACATAGTGAGACATAACAGAATGGGCTTTACATAAACAAATGAAGCTTTGGTGTAAGTCCTGTTTAAATTAGCCTTAAACCAACTGTTTTTGATTATAAAAACTTAATGTTCCAAAGCCATAAGGATGGTACTAATTTAACAGGTCAAATTAGTTAAATGAGAAACGACGCTTAACATTACGTACAGCAAAGACTGGACTGAATCTGCAGATGCGATAAAATCGCAGGTGTAGTCTCCGAGTTCACTTTCCTGAGATTCGCTCGCATCTGGGATCCACACATCTTGCCACTATTCAAACAAGCTGATTGGATATCTACACAAAGCATGACACCGTGATTGGTAATGTTGCTAATGCACTGCGAGGAATCTTGGACAGGTTGTGGAATGATAATCATTATGCCTGCTGTGACTCACTCAGGATAAACATTAGCTTAGCTGGTAGATATTTCTGGCCATGTGCACCTGTTTGCATGTCACAAGCTAATTCATAACTCTTTGAGCGCCGCTTTATGTAAGGAACACATTTCAGTCTTAAACATGTCCATATGGACAAATATTCTTGTTGGGAAGAGTTTGGTGGATTATTTTTTTACTCTCCGTGCTAAATTACCCATATGGAAAAGATATATATAAATCTTATAAAGTTTGTATCTGTCTTGTGTGAAACTTGTATGAAAAGCATATAAGTGTGAAAACAGATATAAGATCCCTTGAAAAATTATATAATGAAACTTGTATGTTTTGGATACTTACTAAAACAATGTATGAAAGTAATGCGAAAGTGGCCACTTTCATGAGTAAATCATGTAAGCCTTATATGATTTACTCATGAAAGTGGCCACTTTCATGAGTAATCACATATAAGTTTTTACTATTTCTTTTCTGTATGGGTATCTCCATACCACTGAGGCTGCGAGAGGCTGTGGATCTAACACGAGCCATAAATTTGCACAACAGCTTGCACGAAGGATGGACATTCAAGTAAGGACTTAATAACTTAATTACTGCAACACCACATGCTGCTCAGATACATCTCTAGTGTTTCACAGCCAGGCCTTGTAAATCTTGTGTTTAATCAGCTTGTAAGGTGCTCAGGACATCAAAAGCTACTGCAGTTATTCTACCATGTGTGAACACCCGACTCCACACCGTACATTACTGGCCTTGTACTCGTATAAATGACGACTGAGCTCATGCTGTTTTGTAACTCTTTGTTTGATTTTGTGCCAAACATTTCTATCATAAATCTTGTCCTTAATTTTAGTCCAGATCCAGTTCTAAATACTGTTTTCACAAAGATGCAATTTAAATCATTGAAAAATAATTTTAGACAGAGCCTCAGATACAGTACAGGCATTAATCTGAATTTCCTGTCATTGAATTGCCAATAAGACGGCATATTAGCACCTAAAAAAGCAGCTGAAATTAACCAACATTACCATTTGTTTCAAATGGGTTCAAACAAATATCACAACCCCTCTAAGGTGGATATGGTTACTCTAACATATTCATGCTTACACAATGCATTCCCAAAAAAGGCAGTGTCCTAAACAGACCAATACAACTTTTTAGAGGCTACTTTTTGCTCTTAAAAAGTTAAAAATAAAGAAAACAAATGTCTATGCAAATGTTACTTTAAGTACCACCACAACAATCAGGTCTTTTTTTTCATAAGGTTCACTGTTTAGACCATCCATCCATCCATCCATCCATCGCTTATCTGGGGCCTTTTCCTCCCAAGCCACCTCCTTCATCACTTCTGATGAGACGCTAAGGTGTTACCAAGCCAACTGACACATATAATCTCACCATTGTGCCATATAGGTCTTTCCTGGGTTCTCCTCTCAGTACTACATGCCTGAAACTCCTCACCTAGGAGGTGTCCAACACAAAACACCTCAGCTGGCTCTTTATGACATGAAGGAGGAGCAGATTTCCCAAATGACCAAGCTGCTCACCCCATCTCTAATGGAGAGCCCAAAAAGCCTTTGAAACAAGTTCATTTTTGCTGCCTGTCTCCACAATCTCATTCTTTCAGTCATTATCCAGAGTTTGTGGGAATAAGTGGGGCGATCGTGGCTCAAAACTTGGCAGTTTGCCTTGTAATCAGAAGGTTGCCGGTTCAAATCCCGGTTCGGACAGTCTCGTCGTTGTGTCCTTGGGCAAGGCACTTCACCGACTTCCTACTGGTGTTGGCCAGAGGGGCCGATGGCGCGATATGGCAGCCTCACTTCTGTCAGTCTGCCCCAGGGCAGCTGTGGCTACAACTGTAGCTGCCTCCACCAGTGTATGAATGTGAGAGTGAATGAATAGTGGAATTCTAAAGTGCTTTGAGGGTCTCGGAAAGTGCTATATAAATGCAATCCATTATTATTAAGTGGGGTGGGACTGTAGTTTGACAAGGAAATCTACAATCTCATTCCTATTTTACAACAGACCAGTACAGCATTCACATCAGCAATCTCCCGCTTCTTCCCTCAATCACTCTTGAACAAGTCGTTGAGATACAGTGGGGCAAAAAAGTATTTAGTCAGCCACCGATTGTGCAAGTTCCCCCACCTAAAATGATGACAGAGGTCAGTAATTTGCACCAGAGGTACACTTCAACTGTGAGAGACAGAATGTGAAAAAAAAAATCCATGAATCCACATGGTAGGATTTGTAAAGAATTTATTCGTAAATCAGGGTGGAAAATAAGTATTTGGTCAATAACAAAAATACAACTCAATACTTTGTAACATAACCTTTGTTGGCAATAACAGAGGTCAAACGTTTACTATAGGTCTTTACCAGGTTTGCACACACAGTAGCTGGTATTTTGGCCCATTCCTCCATGCAGATCTTCTCGAGAGCAGTGATGTTTTGGGGCTGTCGCCGAGCAACACGGACTTTCAACTCCCGCCACAGATTTTCTATGGGGTTGAGGTCTGGAGACTGGCTAGGCCACTCCAGGACTTTCAAATGCTTCTTACGGAGCCACTCCTTTGTTGCCCGGGCGGTGTGTTTTGGATCATTGTCATGTTGGAAGACCCAGCCTCGTCTCATCTTCAAAGTTCTCACTGATGGAAGGAGGTTTTGGCTCAAAATCTCACGATACATGGCCCCATTCATTCTGTCCTTAACACGGATCAGTCGTCCTGTCCCCTTGGCAGAAAAACAGCCCCATAGCATGATGTTTCCACCCCCATGCTTCACAGTAGGTATGGTGTTCTTGGGATGCAACTCAGTATTCTTCTTCCTCCAAACACGACGAGTTGAGTTTATACCAAAAAGTTCTACTTTGGTTTCATCTGACCACATGACATTCTCCCAATCCTCTGCTGTATCATCCATGTGCTCTCTGGCAAACTTCAGACGGGCCTGGACATGCACTGGCTTCAGCAGCGGAACACGTCTGGCACTGCGGGATTTGATTCCCTGCCGTTGTAGTGTGTTACTGATGGTGACCTTTGTTACTTTGGTCCCAGCTCTCTGCAGGTCATTCACCAGGTCCCCCCGTGTGGTTCTGGGATCTTTGCTCACCGTTCTCATGATCATTTTGACCCCACGGGATGAGATCTTGCGTGGAGCCCCAGATCGAGGGAGATTATCAGTGGTCTTGTATGTCTTCCATTTTCTGATGATTGCTCCCACAGTTGATTTTTTCACACCAAGCTGCTTGCCTATTGTAGATTCACTCTTCCCAGTCTGGTGCAGGTCTACAATACTTTTCCTAGTGTCCTTCGAAAGCTCTTTGGTCTTGGCCATGGCGGAGTTTGGAGTCTGACTGTTTGAGGCTGTGGACAGGTGTCTTTTATACAGATGATGAGTTCAAACAGGTGCCATTCATACAGGTAACGAGTGGGGGACAGAAAAGCTTCTTACAGAAGACGTTACAGGTCTGTGAGAGCCAGAGATTTTCCTTGTTTGAGGTGACCAAATACTTATTTTCCACCCTAATTTACGAATAAATTCTTTACAAATCCTACCATGTGAATTCATGGATTTTTTTTCACATTCTGTCTCTCACAGTTGAAGTGTACCTCTGGTGCAAATTACTGACCTCTGTCATCATTTTAGGTGGGGGAACTTGCACAATCGGTGGCTGACTAAATACTTTTTTGCCCCACTGTATTTGCATCTCCTCCACTTGGGGAAGCAACTCTTTCCAATCTAAAGTGGGCATGCCAGTCTTTTTCAACTGAGAAGTATAGTCTTGTACATGTACTCCCAGCACAAGCTGGAGGTGATCAACGAAGCCAAAAGAACCACATCATCCAAAAAGCAGAGAAGAATCTTTTAATCGCTTAACGCTATGCCCTCCACACCTTTCCTCTGCCCAGAAATGATGTCTGAAAAAATTACAGAACCCAGAAATCCCTGACAATGATGGAGTCCAATCCTGGGTCTGAGTTATTACTGGCAATGCAAACCAAGCTCTCACTGTGGCTGTACAGTGTCAGAATAACCCATAACAACAGATCATACCCTGTACTCCAGAAATCCCACCCCCCACCCCCCACATCAGCGACACATCAGATGCTCTCTCAGTCCACAAAACACATGTAGACTATTGGGCAAACTCCCACACACCCTCCATTATCCTCAAGAGGATAAAGAGCTGGTCCAGTTCAGCGACCAGGACAAAAACCGCATTGTTCTCTTGGATGGGAGTATAATATATTAGACTATAAAACACTCTGCACAGTCTCTGAGGAGTATATGCTGACCTCTGGGTTGAAACATCTCAGGAAAGACATCAGGAAACTTAAAAACAAGCATTCAAAAGACCAAACACTGAAACTGAAACTTTCTGAATTTTAAATTTAGGGGGATTCAATATTTGGCATCACTGTAGTAGTTTTATTATGATTGTTCTAATCGGTTGTTTTGAAATGGAATTTTTTTTTTTACAAAAAACATATTTATCTGATTTATGATGACATTTTGCAAAGTTGAAAAAATGACTGGTTTGATCTTTAAGGACATTTTCTTCTAACCTGGGATGATGCATGTAATATTTTTCATTATTTAGATTTAGAATTTGAAGTAAAGTGTAAATGAATAGTAAATATATACTGTGATACTGTTTTTTAAGGCTTTTCTTTCATTTCTAAATGACACTGTTCAGTAACAAATGAATCATCTCACACGCTATGCAAACACCTTACTGCGTCATAACATGTGGCTACTTGTTTATTATAGAGAATGCACACCAGCGTTTATTTTCACAGATGACTGAGTTTGTCATGGTGATGCTTTTCACTCCTTTCAGTCGCTGCAAAGTGATTAAAGGCGACACAAAGGACCATCCTCCCACAATAACTTTGAACTTGCCTCAAAACAAGTTTGAAATGCCGGTTCTCACGAACGACAGCCCCAGAGGTGAAGTTTGTGAATCAAGCTATAGATTGCGAATGTGAGCCTCCCCCCACCCCGGAAGAAAGCGCTAATTAGCTCAGATGTCCGGGCAAATACACACCCCGTTGCACCCCGGGAGATGAGGAAACAAGTTGTTGTTTTACATCCACTGCTCATGCTGCATGAACAAGTTTTACCTCAGTTAAATTAATTAAAGTAATCTGTTCATAAAAAGACATATTACCTCATACGCTGCAACAACAGCTGAACAGTTTATAATTATGAGCTCATAACGTTATTTGTGGCAAATAAGGGAATCCCTTGGCTCTCCCAGCAGAGATGAAGCCATGCGGAAGCTTCTGTTCCTGGACTGGATCCGACACAGCGGGGACCACTCCGAAGTTGATTCTGATTGCACTGATCAAAAGAAGCACCGTGTCCCGATATTCCACCGGAGGCAAAGAAAATGAGACTTCAAAGACCTCCATACTAATCCCATTTGGATTATTTCATTAAGGACTCAACAATATTGGGTGCAAAACGAGACGAGGGTTGTCACATCGCTTGGTGACCTGGGGAAGGATACAGGTGTCTGTCCGGCATCTGTTTGAAATCACCCCCGCATCACTTCAGACTGCACAATACAAGGTCAACGCACAATCTCTCTTTTTATTTATTTCTCTTTTTTTGCATGGATGCATACATAAAATGCTGCTCCACAGTTATAGATTTTGGCAACTGCTCACTCTTCCCATTTGTTTTGGTTCATTGCACAGGTTGCTCTTTGTTCATTTAATTGTCATTCCTGGGGAACATTCCCCAGCTTGGTTTAGATTGGTTCATGATGCTGGAAAACAAGTAAGATATGATCGTAACCAGGCTGCAGCCACATTTTATGTTAGATGTGGAAGTGATCTCAAGCTAGGCTATAATTGGATCAAACCCCTTTGACCCAAAGGTGGTATCACTTTGCTTGATATACAGTCTATGTGTTTGTGTGTGGAAAAATGTGTAGAGTGTAATTGTATGTTTATTAATCATGATGAAAGCATCCCTGATGTCAGCTCTCAGACAGTATCATGCACACACACTATTAAGGGGGAAACAGGGCTTTATTGTAATGGTTTTAACCTTTGAATTGCCTTTCTGAATCCTGTTTAATGTTTCCTTTTTCCAATAAAACATTGTTTTGTCTTAGAGTCTAAGAAATACACAACTTATTTTTTAACCTTTCCCATTCAAATGCTAAGAAAAGGACAAGTAAGAACATACCTATTCATATGTGCACAACCTAGTTATGTCATTTTATGACTTTTACACAATGCAAAAAATGGTCAGATTTTGTGATCTTTTACAGCTTTTCTCAAACGTTTGTTTCCACAAACATCTTCAGCTTGATTTGTTAGTGTAACCGGCAGTGTTGGGGTGCCAGGGTGCTCCTGTCAGGTTTTTATAGAGTTCATCTTCATTCTGTTTTAATTCGTTTATATGTTGAACATTAATCATTTGTTATAGGAGGGGTTTAGCCTATTTAAGGAGCCAGTTAAGGCCAGTAACAGGCCTCAGTTATTACTTAAAGTGTTCAGTGTGTGATTTGTTTGTGTAGTGATAGAAAGATGCCTTTCAAGCTGTGTTATTCCATTTCAGAAGGTGATTAACCTTTCCATTTGTTGTTATTGTTGGCAGTGTTTAATCATTGTATTTAGAGGGTTGAGTGAACTATTTATGTTATGGTAAGTATTCCACTCCACCTCTGTTTTCAGTCCCATTGCAATAGGTGTAAGTCAAGCGCCAGTCTGCCTTTATTAACATTTGTGAATTTGAACATTCTACTGTAACAGGACTCCAGTGCTGCAGCAATTTGGTTGTGAAATTTCTTCACCTCCAAGATCGTCACAGATTGCATAACATTAAAGTCTGGTCCTTTACTGCTGAGGCAGATAGTGGATAAAAGTCACCAACACCGTGACTCTGACTCAGTCGTAAAACCTTCTTTGGTATTAGCGTCAGGACAAAATCTGTGTTCTAGGAGCTTCATGGCATGGCCCAGTGTTTTTGCTCATATAATGTAAATTGTATGTTAAGCTGAAAACCAAACCATTTTCTTTGATGTATTGTCTGTTTGGCGGAAATATCTTTGCAGTTCGTAAGAGTGGGCAGTGTAACTGGTAGATTCTTTGGGTGCAAGTCCCCAGTTGGTATTGTCAGAAGATTTATGACAATATGCTTCCTGGTTAAATATTGTCCTAACTTAGTTTACTTGGACTGAGGACTGTTGATACCCCAAGTCCAGATGAGGACAAATGGCTTCTGTGATACAGACTGTGATTTATTTTGGTAATGGGTCATCTGCAGTGGTGAATAAATTTGGTTTTCTCAGTTCTCCTTTTAAACCTCTGCCTTTTTTTTGCCATGGCAACCTTTAAAAAACACACACAAACGTTGTACTAATTTGTGCTAGTACTGAGTTTAGCAATTTCCATCAAGAGAATTGTTTAGAAATGTGCACTATTGATAAAATCAAGAATTCTGTATGTAAATATGTAAATTGCTGTGGGCTTGGTAGTTTGGTATGTTTTTAAAATTTATCACAGATACGGGTGATGAGATGAATGTAGAGATTGTGGAGATTAAATTGTGGTTGTGGAGTAAAGTGTTTTGCTAAGTTATTCAAAGACAGCTACTTGTTGATGAGGGATTTTATTAAAGAACCTTAGTTCTCCATATGTTTGTCTGCCAGCAAGTATTCCCTACCAGTGTCAGTTTTATCAGGAAGAGACCTATGTTTGATTCTTTATTTTGGAATAAAAACACATTCCAGTGTCGGTGTGAATGCTTCTGGGCACCAAGTGGAAATGAGAGAAACGCTTAACGGAGTCTGCTGTTAACTTATCGTGGGTTTGGATAAAAACAGCTGTGTATGAGATTAAATAAATGCAGTGGTCTAAATTTTCAGGAGGTTTGCTGTGCCTCAGTTGCTAAAGGTCAGCAGTGAAACTGAGTTCAGGTTAACCATATTAAACTGTAGCCAAGAGCCTGGGTGGCTGTGAAAGCAAAGGAATAATGCCTGCAATATTCAGTTGAAATAATTCAGAATATGCATGTGTAAATATACCAGTATGTAGCAACAAAAGTACTTTTGAGCTGTGGCACTATTTGGTTGATGACCACAAAGGGCTCTTCTCCTCTATGTCTGTTTTAACAACCTTTATGACTGTCACTCATGGCTATGTTGTAGCGTTTAGGTTCTCCTGTCAAACTAAAACAAGTTCAAGAGCACCGTTTTAACATGTAGTGACAGGAGACCCGCTTCTTTTCAAAGATTCGGCACTTTGGGATTCATAAGAGCCAGCTCTCATAAGGCCGCCAACTTTTAGCCTAATTTAGCAAATATGACAGTTTTGTGTTGGTGAGTTTTTTCTTTTCTTATTTTGTGGTTTTATAAAAACCTTATTTTTATGCATTTACCACTAGTAGGGTGAACATGAATGGAGTAAAACCCCTGGTTTGACATTTTTTTCCTCCACTATGGAAAGTGGCTAAAGGTCACTGGCTACCATTTTAGCTAGCTTTTCATCCTTCTTACTGTTTGGCTGGCATCATTTTTACTTTGAGTAGCAGAAGGTCGTGGTTGACCTGCAGTTATCAGCAGGACAGGTGATGCTGCAGCACTTGACCCAAAACTGGACTCTGTTCCAGATTAAGCGGGTAAGTGGTTGGCATCTACAAGGATGTCTTTGAAGATCTGTTGTTGACCCTGGTCTGGCAGATATTTTCATTTTCCATTCTGCACTCAGCTTTGCAGGCTCTAATGTCATTGATATCATGCAGCTAGTTGCTCATACTGCTTCAGTTTTCTCTCATTTCTTCACTTTTTCCGGACAAGGTTGCGTCCTAACCGAACGTTAACAGTGAGTGTTTCTGAGCGTCTGCCCCTCCCTCCTTGTTTAGCATAATTGTATGATCCTAATCTGTCTTGGCACTTAACTGGCTACCGTATTTTCGCAACTATAAGGCGCACATAAAAGCCTTAGATTTTCTTTAAAAAGTGCGGCGCGCCCTATAGTGCAGTGCGCCCTGTGTGTTGTAAGGAGGACGTAGTAGAGAACACCATGAGAACGCTAAAGGGTGAAGTGTGGGCGTTGATCGTATATACCGGGACAATCGCACATACCTGTATAAAAGGACAGGTATGTGCATTATGCGGAACATTGTTGTTTTAACAACCCTGAAAATGGCAAAGAGACACGCTTATGAAGCACAGTTTAAACTGAAGGCCATCAGCTACGCGGAGGAACATGGAAATCGAGCAGCCGCAAGAGAATTTAAGATTAATGAATCGATGGTTCGCAAGTGGAGGAAGCTGGAAAACAAGCTCCGGCAGGTTAAGAAGACGCAGCTGAGTTCCCGCGGACATAAGGCAAGGTGGCCTGAGTTGGAGGAAAGACTCGAGCAGTGGATCATCGAGCAAAGAACGAGTGGGAGAAGCGTTTCGACGGTCACCATTCAACTAAAAGCGGTTTCGCTAGCAGAAGAAATGAAAATTGAACATTTCCAAGGAGGTCCGTCTTGGTGCTTTCATTTCATGAAACGGTGCCATTTTTCCATCCGGACCAGGACTACGGTAGCGCAGCAACTTCCAGCGGATTATAATGAAAAGCTGGCCATCTTCCGCTCCTACTGCAGCAAACACATCGCCGACAAACACATCCAGCCCAGCCACATCACAAACATGGACGAGGTGCCGCTCACTTTCGACATCTGAAAACTGAAAAGAAGCACACCAATGACTGTTTGATCAATGTCAATTTATAAAAATATATTCATTCATATATTCATATATATATTTATATATCTCAGAAAAACAAAACTAGTGTGACAGAGTTCCCTGTTCTCAGTGTTTTTCCAAAACCTCCCAGCTGTTTGACAAGTTGAGAGGTTTTCTGGTAGTTGAATCCTGTCAGTACTTTATTTATACAGGAAAAGTGTATGTGTAGTGTTAATTTTCTGATACATATTTATCCTTGTTTATTGATTAATCCGCTACACTTGATCAAGTTTATAAAATAATACAGCACCAGACGAATTTAAGTTTATTGGCTTTGAGGTCATTGAGTACAACATTTAGCAAATGTAACATTGCAACTTTAAAAAAAAAAAATGTATATCTGACAGACAGTATGATGTATGCACAGGTCCTGGCCTGTATTTTAGGTTAAGAACAGTCTTAACATTAACCAGCCACAAGGGAAAATCTTATGAAATACTGAACTGTATATCTGACTATAAACATTTATATGCTAACATCCATATTACACTCCATTTAAACCCAACTGAATATACATACATAGCATAAATACACGTGGATGAAATACGTTCTTGACAGCTTACAGGTCACTTGCCAGATTTCTTCTTTGCCTCATGTTCAATGAAACTCTCTTTAATGCAGTTAAGTGTTAGCTGTGCTTTAGGACATAAACCTAGTCTAACAATAAGCTGAAGAGCTTTGATGTCTCTAAGAGCTTCAAAGATGAGAGGTTTTTCCTCTTAATCATTAATCATACCCTTGAAGCGGGAAAGTTTTTGAACTGAAATACAAAAAGATTATTTTTAATAAGGATGATAATGTGGATTCATCTAGGCCAAGCCCCCACTGGGATTTCCAAAAAATAAAGACTGTACAAGTGGACGCTGGAGTCCAGCATGAGCAGAGGGGTTCCGCTATAAAAACTCAGCTGGGTAATTGAAACCCAATCACTATAAACAAACTGGTGGGATATTAAAAAGTCATGTAAACAGTGTAACTGTGACAAACAAGCTTCATCTTATATCATCATAAACTATCTGGTCACTTTTGCAAAATCCTTTCTATCTAAATAAAAGTACTTACTCATGACATACTACGTACATCCAAGACTAACTGTGACATCCAATCTCCTTTGCTTTTGTTTAGCCTTAAATCACTGTTAACTAAATAGTTTGAATGGATGGCAGATGTTTGCCATGGCGGACATTTAAAACTATGTAAACCAAGTAATAAAGTGGGAATTCAATAAGTGCTACGAGGTCGTCCTCTCTTTGCGTTCCTTCTTGCAGTTTTATACAGCTCAGCGAGAGCATTCCAGTTTCCAAAAGTTTGCTTGCTTTTTGAATAAATGTAAAACAAACCCAAAGACATAAAAGAAGATCTAACCCAAAACAGCACTTCTCAAAACCCTGAGGGGGATCTTTTATCTCTCTCCTTTTTTTACCGGCATTATTAGCATAAGGTCATTATATTCCCAACATTGTCAGGAAGAGAATCCGCGCTCCTCCAGGAGTAAGTTTAATATTTCTTAATTTGGCCGATTCTTTTGGAATCATCCAGAACTGTAATCTGATTAAAACTCTCGTTTGCGTTTGAAGTCTGTGAAAATGAGGAATCAATTACAGAGCACACACCCATTTATTCCTCTGTTCCTGGAGAAGCACAGCCATTTGCCTCATTTTAACTGTGTCAGTGCTCTGTGATTAATTAGCCACAGTGCAGGCACACACATCTCAAAAAGCCTCCAAACACCCTCCAGCTTGTTAGCACAACCTGCCAACTGCAGTTAATGTTCCCACCTGTTCATGTGAGGACCAAAACACTCCCCCCCTCTTTCATCTGTGTGATGTTCATCATGCTGAGTTGACTGCAGCACAGAGAGGGCAATCATTTCCTAGTCCCGTGGAATCACTTAATAATAAGCTATTTTGGCTACTTGGCCCCCGAAACAATGGCTTTTATTACAGTATCAATATGTTCTGTGAAATAGAAAAATTCTTTACTCTAATGTGTTCCAGAGAGTTATTGAAATTAATAGGAGTTTTTATTCCACCTGCTTAAACTCACAGCTTACAATGACTGCTCTTTTCCCTTTTTTGGCAGTGCCTTCCAATCTTACTGGCTCCAGGCTGGATTCACCACTGGATCACTGAGGCTCATAATGTATTGGTTTGGCAAAACTGTAGATGACTTGCATGTTCAGAAATGTATAACAGAGTTTTAGCAAATAAGAGGACATAACAACCATGGCCGTCTATAGTTGGTTATTGTATCTTTAATAGCTTAGCTAATGGAGCTCTAATTCGGAATGTTATCCAGAGCAGCCATGTTACTTGAGTGTTTTACTCTTTATATCCAAGTTGCTAAAAATTACTTTACAACAGGCATCTGCTTAAACTCTATTCATTTCAAGCGTGTCACATCTGGAGAAAAACTAAATGTGGTATAATCAGTGTTGGGCAAGTTACCTTGAAAAAGTAATTAATTATAGTTATTAGTTACTACTTCAAAAACGTAACTGAGTTACAAGATTCTAAAACAAATTAATTACTTGAAAAGTAACTATTGGTTTACTTAAAAAAAAAAAAAGTCTAACCCCCTGGGGTCCAGGGTATAATTGGCCATTTTTAACTACTTTTGATGCTAAACCAACTCAGAGCGCACCTATAGCTCACCAAGATGTGCTGGGAACCCTTACGCTGTAGGCTTGTGCAGGGGCCTGGGTTCAGTTTTGCCCCAGACAATTTCCTGAGTGTCATTTCCCCCGACACTCTTTCCTCTGGTTTCCTGTCCACTCTCTGCACTGTACCATCAATAAAGGCAAAGTGACAATATAAATCTGAAAAAGAAAAAAAGCAGCTCCAGACATTTTGTCACTTTAATAAGACAGCAGGGTGAACGCCTGCCACAGACTCTAGAGAAGCCACTTCCACTGAGAGATTACTGAGTTCCTAAGTATGTAAATAAGAGGGATGGATGCATTAACACCTTCTCAATCTCTGTTTGAAAATGAGCTTAGAACATCCTGCGGTGGTTTAAACAATGCGATCAGTGTAAAACGTTTCTTGGCTACTTTCAGGTCTCAGATAACTTGAATTTATCCGACTGTCCAGGCAGTCTGTCTGTTTTTGCTAACACTTCGTCAAATCTCTGCAATTACCTGGTGAATATACTATTTTTAGAAAATAGAAACTAATATATTTTTCTCTCACATCTTGACCTGAACTAAAATGTCATCCTGATGATATTCTGTTTTTCTGACGCTCACGCTCACCGACTGCTTTCTTACTTTGGGCTGATTGGTGTCATTGGTAACTCCTCACTGACCTCTTGAGAAAGGCCTGTGCATATTATTCTTCTGATAAGACCCAAGGTTGCTTGCTTGTTGTTTTTCCTTTACATGATCGCAGGCTCAAGGGCTTGGGAGCAAGACATCCATCTGAAGTTGTTAATGGCACCTTACATAGAAGCTGTGCAGACACCTGTGCGTGTAGATGGGTGAATTATGCACTGCAAAGTGTTTTAAAGTGTGAGTTTATGTCAAAGGAAAACAAAACAAAATATTTGAAATGCCTCATCCTTCTCTGGACCCCCCTATTGGAAGGAAATGAAGAATTTCCTGCAGGGTCAATTCTGGTCCTTGTCAACTATTTTGGGTATCTCTGCTCTTTCCTGTTTCTGTTTTCAGAGTTTTGTTGGTGCAACATAAAAACCTGCAATACAGCAGCAGGTGCCATCAAAGGTTCAAAGGGACTGACCTATAATTTACTGGGGGCCTTTTTCTCGGATCAACCGTTAAGACGACCCCCCCCAACATACACACACACCTCTGACCACCCTCCACATGCACTCATACACACATAAAAAATAATGAACACAATGAAAGGACTTTAATCCTTGAACTTGACAATAGGATTACAGTGTTGAAGAGCATTGCCATCACTATTGTACTTCCTGCCCCCTCCGTGTCATCTGAACTGTTTCAAATCCTTTCAAAAGGCAACGCTCTGCGGTGGCACGAGCCCTCCTGCTGCTGTCATCCTCTGAACTGTACCCTGATGTCTAACTCAAGCAGACAGCTTTACTTGGGCAAAAATTAATGTCTGCACTACTGGAACTTATAAACGATGCGTTTTAGGACCCTTTCTTCTCCTAATTGGTAATTGTGAGAAAAGGAGAGGATGACTCATATCAGAATTATTCACATGCAGCGGCTTGGTTACTGTGCTGTGACACTAGACAGCCTGCAGCACGGAAGAGGAAGCTGCTTAGATTGGTGGGTTACCACAACACCTGTCTATTAAATCTGAGTTTTAACATCAGCTTGAAAATAAATATGATGACCGTCCGCATGTTTTTTATTATCAACAAGTCACACAAAAACAAGCAATAAATGCCTCCAAACTATTGCCTGCTTATTCAAACTTGACTTTTCTGAAAAGTGAGCATGGATGAACTCCAGAGTGGCACTGGGTTGCTTCTTTGTTACCAGAAATACGGACAGCTTCATACATTCTTCATACACTCATTAATACACATTTTTAATGTGCTACACTTTAATAAGTACAACTTTATACCTTCTCAAATTCACATCAAGGATGTGCAGCCAGGAAATCTGCAACGACTATGATACTCAGTGTTGGGGAGTAACGGAATACATGTACCGCCGTTACGTATTTAAAATACAAAATATGAGTAACTGTATTCCGTTACAGGTACCGTTTAAAAAGGTGGTATTTAGAATACAGTTTCTTTGTTGGGTCAGGACTGTTTGGGTTTTGTTTGACAGCTACGTTCTGTAGTTCCAGGCGGCAGCGTTGCGGTTGCCATGGTTACAGGGTGAACGCTCTCGCTCGGCGTGTTTCCTGGGTGAGAGAGTGCCTTTTTGTTGTTGTGCTAAGCTAATAGGCAGAATGCTACAGGTATAGCTCTAAAGAATGTAGCATCATGGGCAGTGTAGTCCGTGCTGCAGGGAGAATGGACTGCCATACTCGTTATGTGTTTGTGAGCACGAGGTGGGAGTAAAAGGAGAGTCGAAAAGTATCAGAGTTATCATCGAGCAGAAATGGGAGCTGGAAGCATGTAAATATAATAATAACCAATGCAGCCAACAAGAGTACATGACGAGCCAAGTTGTAAGTAAGCTATTAAAACTCGACTGTACGCTTTGTTCGCGCTTTCCTCCGAAACTTACTTAAGTTCTAAAATTCCCTTGGAGCAGCCTTTCAACACCTCTCTCTGTCTCTCGCAAGCAGAGTTGACCCACACAACAAAGTAAAGCTATTTTTCGGCTACGAGCCCGACACGGAACCCGTATTAGTCAGAGGTCCCTTTACTACGGTTCGGAGCCGTGGACCTTCAGTAATAGTAATAAATCACACAGCAATAGTACATTCATGTAGTTGTAAAATGCATGATAATATGTTAAGTAATCCAAAGTATTCAGAATACGTTACTCTCATTGAGTAACGTAACGGAATACGTTACAGAATACATTTTAGGGCATGTAATCTGTATTCTGTAATGGAATACATTTTAAAAGCAACCTTCCCAACACTGACGATACTATCATGTCAATATGAACCAAAATCTGTGAGGACCTTATTAAAAATCTCTGCACCAGTTCTGAACCCGGTACTAGTGAGGTCTGGCTGATGATGTGGTCAGTGAGTGTACATGTGAAGCTCTGCCTGTCTGTCAAATGTGGACAGTTTTGAATTCTTTTCAGTGCTCTTGGAAGGAGACTGTCCTCTAGAAAAAAGTTAAATGTTGTAAAGTTAAAGACAGACTTTTTTTTACTCATTTCAATCTGAAAATGCAGAAAAAACAGACGCTAACATCCTGTTGATTATCAAGTTCATTTTACTCATTTCATTTTTTAACTTGTTTAAACTCAACCCAGTGACTTTTTCAGTGGTATACAGCATCCAGCAGAACATATTTTACATCATGTGCTTTCTCACTGTTGGAAATGACCTGGTTTAGGTAAGAAGGCAGCGTAAAAACAGTATGGAGCTGTGAATTCACAAGACTATACCTGTGCATTTCTCACATTGTTGCAAACTGTTGCAATCGGACATCACGCCGGCAGTGATGGGATTTCCGGCTCCGAACCGGCTCTTCAGGTTGTTTTGTTGCTTTAATTAATTTATTATTAACAATAATATAAAATTATGCACAAAAGGAATTACTAACGTAAAAACAAGTGGTTTTATTTATATATGTTTATATATAAATATATGCGGTGGCCCCTAGAGACAAAACATGTACAAACTCCAAAACACATTTCTAGCATGAACTGAACTTCCAAAGCAGAGCTACTAGATCACTTAAATTACACAATTGAAAGCATGTGTGTATTGTTTGTATATTTATACAAAGGCACTCATATATATACAAATAATTTAAAAAAAAGTTCATTTACCTGTTATTACCACACACCAAATCCGGTCGTTGGTACTTGCTGGCTTGTGTAGCCACAAGATAACAAAGGCTCAACACTGCGCCCAGCATCCTGGAGCACTTCTGTTGTCTTTTGTACGTGTTTTGAGTTTTTATGTGCTTCTGAGTTTTTATATGCTTCTGAGTTTTTACGTGCTTCGGAGATGGTACGTGTTTTTACGTGTTTTTGGAGTTTTTACGTGTTTTGGAGTTTGTACGTGTTTTTACGTGTTTTGGAGTTTGTACATGCTTCAGAGTTTGTACGTGATTTGAAGTTTGTATGTGCTTTGTCTCTAGGGGCCACCGTAAATATACTTTTATTTATTCACTCCACATAAAATGTAATAAATAAATCATATAATACAAAAATCAACTATTCACATTTCAAGTTTTAACTATTTAAATTTTCAGCTTTTTCCTTTCACAAATTTAAAGTGAAAAGAACACAAAACACTGCAAACCACAACACAATTAAATATAAATTATAATATGAAAACTAAAAGAACATGCATATTCTCTGTCATATGGACCTGCATGAATAAACTTTCTCAATCCTTTATCATCTGCAACCGAAAATAGTTGTGGATGATTACTATACCTTTCTAATGTTGTTGTCCCTGCCTCTCTTTCTCTCTCTCTGGCTCTGTTCCTGTGCTACTGAGTGTAACTACCGCCCCTCCCCCCTCTGCCCAGCGTAAAGCACAAGGCTCGCGTGCAGAGTGAAGCGGAAAAAAAGTGCGAGAGAGAGGCTGAGAGAAAGAAAAAAAAAAAAAAAAAAACCCACGTGACGGCTCGCGATAAGGAGTCGGCTCGCGTCGTTCACGTCAAAGAGCCGGCTCTAAGAGCCATTTCGTTCGCGAACGACCCATCACTACACGCCGGCTTTGCACTATGGAGCTGGAAGGAGTTAGGGGTTCAGTCTGACTGCATCAAACTTTTTCATTTTACTTTTGGGACTGAATTCCACATACAGGGTGGGAATGTTAATGCACAGCTGGATGAATACACTCGTGGTTTTGGCTTTTTGTGGAATTTGTTGACAATAATCCTGACATACCACACAAGCCACATGGTTCACGGTTCAGTGCAGAGCACTATACATATATCATTATGCATTGTATTTTGTTGCAGATAAAAGCTGTGTGTCTCGCTGAAAACCAAGATGACTACATCCAACGAAATGTTTGTGCCTCAAGATAACAAACTCTATTGAATTTAAAATGGATGCCCCAATTTTAAAACTTGGATAGCCTGCCATACTTTAGAAATTACTGTAGCTGATGTAATGCAGATAAAACTGCGGGACAAATATAGTCCAGGGATTCAGTTGGTTTTTTACAAAAATATCTTCCCAATGTGTAAATGAAGCCCAGTGTACAGTTGGTAGGCAGGCACATCACAGCTGTTTTTTGTAGTCATTTATTTGAAGATTTTGCAGAACTCAAGTTTTATTCAAGCCCATAGCATAAACATTTTGAATATAAACATGGCTTATAAATTTAATTTCAAATCGAAATAAGCCAGGATTTGCCACAGTCTTAGCTCTGCATGTGAAACAGATGTGCTCTCACTGGATCCTGGAATGGTGGATCCTGCCGGACCAGAAGCCTCGAGGATGGTTTTCTGTCTTTTCACATTACAAACATAAAATTAAGACATTGCACAGGGAATATACTCTCAGGGCTGCGTTCATGCTGTGCAAGTTTTAATGTTGCTACTCTCACAGGAATCTAATGACATCATCACAGACTTGATTTATGTTGTGTTGTTTGCTACCGCTGCAGACACACACCGTCTCACGTTTCTCCTTTTACAGTATATCAGCCCTGGACGGAGCCAGGAGAGAGAACTGTTCACATAGCACCCATGTGTCATCTTTAACTGTTTACTTAACCCTCTTCACTTTAATTCAGTCAGTCAGGTAATCTTAGTGACAGACTTTTACCCCGCCTGACTTTTTCATGCTTTACTACTTTGTCGCTGGCTGGATTGTGTTTGCGGCAGGAGCCCTCAATGCCAGTTAGCACTACAAAGAAGTCCATGCTTACCGTTTTTAAGGCCAGAGTGGAGGAAAGTTGTTGCATAGTGGAAAAATAAATGTAAAGCAATGACTGTTTTCTTCCACAGTTTGTGGATTACAGATTGTGACAGCAGCACATTTTTATAACATGAAAGTAATAGTGGGACAAACTCAAGTGAGACAAATGTGGTTAACTTTAAAGTAAACCTTATGCATAGTGTGTTTCGAGAGGAAATCCAACAATACTTGGGGGGGTTCGTGCAAGTCAGCACTGTGAAATCTCCTTGATAACTTGGTGACAGGTCAGTAAATTATTGGTTGGCAGCAAAATTATTTAAAGGGTTGAACAGCATATCTTCATATTGCTAGATTACTGGCTCTTTCATAGCTGCATTCCTGCCTTTACTGGGATGTCCTTGTGGTAAAACTTGGCCTTAAATTGTGCCTGATGCTCTCTCCAGCCCTCTCTCCATTTTGGATCAAAAATCATTTTAACCAATAGCCTTTGCAAGCTTAATTAGTGTCGCAGGTTTTTAAATCTGCCATGGCATGCTGGTGGCGATGGGATGATGGGATGTGTCAGTTTTACCACTTACAACTCTTTAATTTAAGAAATAGTCACACGCTGATGGTTTAAAAACTAATAAGGTGTGCATGTATTTTTTTCAGCTAAGCTTGAAATTTTATGCATGTTTTATTATCAGTGTATTAATGTTGCACAACCACTAGCCCTACCATATACAGAGGTGGGAAGTACCTAAAATTTTTAGGCATCTGTACTTTACTTGTGTATTTATTTTTAACTTTTCACTTTTACTCCTTAAAAAAAATATCTCTACTTTTTACTTCTTGTGGTTTTAAAGTATCATTTATAGGGTTTAAGCTGGAAGGAGCGCAGGTGTCCATAATTTATGTTTGCGCTACTTCAGAATCTAGCTAGTGCTACAGAAGGGGAGGAAGCATGAAGGGATGTTTTTTTAAGTGGCAGGTAATTTCAAATTCAACGTTTCTATCAGCTGAACAAACATCAGCAAACACACAAACTGTTTTTGAGCAGTTTGTCGGTAAAGGTCCAGCTGCTGTATTTCACAGGGAGAGAAAAGAGCGCGAGAACAGAGAGAGGAAGACGAGAGGTTAGATTTAAAGGCAAAGAGTGACACTTGATAAACTGCAGATTTAAAGGTTACATGGGATTTTATTTTTGATAAATTATGCGTTTTCATTTTGTGAAATGTCCTGCAAAACAAATAAAGCTTTACTAACTTTGTGTTATTCAAATGCTGCCTGAAAATACTGGGTAGTTTTGCATTAGTTTGCATTAGCAGTAGTGGACATATATCTGCATTTAAGCTGATGATGCTTAGGTTAATTCAAGTTCCAACGTTATCCTATCTGATGTAAAGACAATATAAACAGTATGGTGTCACTGTAGGGCATAGACATCAGCCATGATGGCTCATGAAACTGCTGATATCACAGCTGATCACAGCCTATACACTGAGAAAACTTACTGAAGCTCACAACAGAAGTTATTGTGAATTGTGACTCTTTTCCCCACTCTGAGCCACTGCACAGATCTTATGGTTTTCCGACCTGCTGTATCCCTCTGTAACCCTTGGCTGTACTCGTTTTACTGTTTAGGTGTAGAGGCAAAGTCACCCTCTACAATGTAGGCAACAGAAAATAGTGATTTAAAAAAATTCTCTTTCACTGCTTGTGTCCTATATGCAGATTCAGGAGGTTTAGTTTCTTCTCCGTGCCTATATGTTTTGAGCAAGCAATGAGTAATTGTACCAGGCATGTTTAACTGCAAGGAAAAATGGCTGCTGGTGCTAGCACTGCTAACATCAGTGATACTCAGCAATGTGTTACTCAGTGTTGCAATGGTATGAATCGTGCAAAATGGCACTGGTGTCCATCCATGCATTATCTTCTGCTTATCTGAAGTCAAGCTGCAGTTGCAGCAGGCTAAGCGGAGTATTTCAGAAATCCTTCTCCCCAGCAACACTTTCCAGTTCCTCCTTAAGGATCCGGGCTTTCCAAACACAGATTAGATGTTTAATTTCTCGAGCCAGTTCTGAGTCTTACCCCACATCCTCCCAGTTTGGTCTACCTGGAAAATCCCCAAAGGGAGGCATCTAGAAGGCATCATAACCAGAAGCCTGAACCTCCTGGATGTCTGAGCCACCCTAAAGAGGAAGCTCATTTTAGCCTTTTAAAATTGTGACTCTAACAATATCTAAAATCTCTTTTCTAAAACTGAGGGACTTGGAAATTGAAAGCTTCACCTATTGGCTCAGCTCTCTCTTCACCACAGCAGTTTGAAATATAATTTAAAATACATTAAATACATTTAAAATACAATTTAGTTAGAGAATACGATTGAGGATTGATTTTTTTCAATAGGTCTTAAATGCATATACAGTTTTTTTTTCCTCAGACAGTGTTTAACGTTCTGTGTAAAAAATGTACTGAATGTTGACTATTTCACTGGTAAAGTTGATGTAAGGAACTTCCTTATCAAAGAGCTAGTTAGGCATGTTGTAATTAGTGGCTTGAATTGGAACATTTAATACACTCATGTAAGGCTAAAAAAAAATCAATAAGATGTGATGATTTGTTTAAGCAGCCACATAAACCTTATTTTTAGACTTCTCCCAAAACTATGTGTGAGTATTGTGTTTTTATTCTTTTTTTCCAGCTTTTCTTGGGTGGATCACGTAAAGATGCCACCCTCATGGTTTATTACTTATTATTGGTGCCACGGCACAAACTCATCAAAGACAAACATTGTTTCATTCCACAAACAAAACCATCAAAAGCGGAGTCCTGGTGGCCCAGTGGTTTCAAACACATGGCAGGGAACCATAACAATCTAGCTTGAAGCCTAGTCAGTGGCTCTAGTGTCACGTAAACCCCATTCTTTGTTTCCATATTTCCTGTTGCTCTCCATTGTCATGTATTTAATTAAAAAGGAAAATGGTTTAAAAATGCTGAGCTGCTAAAAGATGTTTTTTTTTTCTTTTTGGTTCTTTTGAATCTAATAATATTCTGTTCTTAATACCTAAAATTCACTAGCTCTAGCCTCTAACTTAACCATTATTTTTGAGTTAGTCACAGCAGTTTAATGCCAAGTAAACGAGTTTAGAAGAGAGTTTAGAATTTTTACAACACATAATGTAAATAAATTAGAATAACCCAACACACAAATAACACTTAAAAAGCATCATTAGACAGATTTGTTCAATCCCTGGAACGGTTGTTTAATTTTAGGGATGCTTTTTGAAAGGTTCCTGATCTATTTTGTTGTAAATGGTTTAATCTGTTACATGTAAATGTCTTAAGCCCTAGAGTATTATGTGAAATTTAATGAGGCCAAAATGATTAAAAATAAATGAATAAATAAATAAAAATTGATTTTTAAATATCAAATCTCCTTATCCTTGGAGGTCCAAGGGAGTTCCAGCAAAACGTAGCATTCTTACTTAACTAGACACAAAATTATAGCTGAAGTTATTAAACCTATTCTTAAAAATATCAACTTTCATAGAACCACATTTATTGGAACTGAGATAAAACAGAACAAATCATTGAAATCATTGTTTCATACTAGAGCTGTAGGTGGCCTCTCCACTGAATGTTCTGCAACATTTTGAATATGGCATCAGGTTGTATTTTAATGATAGATACGGCCTGGAAAGAGTTAGGGGGGGACAAAAGCCCCATGCTATACCTGAAAGTTGAGCTTTAGCCCACTCTTTGTTCCTCTGCTTGTGTAGACGAACATTCAGAATCACATGGTTTTTAATATCGGAAATAAAGCTGTAAGTGATCACATTTGCGGAACTGGAAAAAATGACCGCTTGGCTTGAAAAATGCAAGAGATTTTCACACACTTTTTGTTAACTCATTCAGAACAGTTGCCAACACTTTATGATTAATAGTGCCTTATTTGCTTTATTGGTTTTATTTTTTTTTTAAGGTCCAAACTTTTGGCAAGTCCATTCTTAACTACGACAGTCCTGCTTTATTCCCAGTAGTTGTGGAACATGACCTAACTGTTCTATTTTGGATCCAGGTTGAAATCAGAGCAGCATGTCTGTGAGATGTGTGTCAGTAAGTTATGTGCATCATTTATCAGTCTAGGCTCGAGGCCATTGGGAGAATGAAACTCAACCGGACACCAGAGCTTAATCCACACAGGTGTCTTTCTCCAAACCGGCAGCTGCTCCTGACATGCAACTCCTCCATTTGGGTTCTGTTGGTGTCATCTGGGGTAATACGAGGTAATTCATTGACTTTGCATTATTGTGGCTCAGTAGTGTTGTTTGGAGCTTGGAAAAGTTCATTTGGCAGAGCTGAACTGCTTCTAAGCCTAGAAATATTTACAAAACAGCATATAGGCTTTAGTCACAATCCTGGCCAAGGCAGCAATTTATAGAGATTAGAGAGATGGAATTTAAAAGCAGATAACAATGACTGACTGTTTGCTGTGTTCAGTATCAATGAGATAAGTAATATTATTAATCAGTAAAATGAGTTTGAAGTTTTTTTTCCTAATATACCAAGATAACAAAAAGAATATGAATGCAAAGGAAAGTAATTTAATTCACCTTAATTATAATAAAAATCATATTCTAGAAACAAACAGTGTGCTTTTAGATAACTGAAGTCCTAATATATCCAGTGAAAATAAAACAAACGTCATCAACAGACTCACATGTTTAGACACTGCCCTGCCAAAAAAGTCAGTAAGCAAATAGGTAACAGTTTTCTCTCGGCTGATTAATGCAGCGATTAATGTTTCAGCATGTTATTTAAACCTGATACAGCGAGTAACTTCTCATTTCTGACGAAACCATGCCAGAAGGTGCATCCTGTGGTCATTCAGAAGTAGGGCTGCTCGATTATGGCAAAAATGATAATCACGATTATTTTCACTGAAATTGAGATCACGATTATTTGACGATATTTATTTCGTCCGCCAGAGCTTATATATATATATTTTTTTACATGCTGTAGTGCCATTTGTGGGAGCATTTCACGTTGCTATACATCAATACAACTGTTATAGCCCATATTTTTAAAATGTGTATGTATTAAGTCCATAGTAACTACATTAATTGCAAAAAAGTGCAATAAACTACAAAAAAAATTGAAAATCGTTTTTGTTTTGTTTTTTTACATATATTTCTACTTGGAGAAATTTAAGAGGTTTATCCCTCAAAACTTTAAATACAAAAAAGTTGCAAAAAATAGTTTACAACAACAGGAAATTTATTTTGAGTGTCTTCATAGTTTTATTTTTGGAGATACAGCAATTTTTATATACTGCAGGAAAAACAAAAAAACAATCCTATGATGCAAATTTGCAAAGAATGTGCATGTGCATCAAAATAAACTATTTCCAGCAGTGCAATTCGAGTTCTAAGGCCTACAAGTAAAAAAAACTACATTTTCCGCAAAAATGACGTCACTTGCGATAGTTCGCGTTGACGTCTTTTTCAATGTGGGAAGTGTTATGAACAGCTGATCGGATCGGCAAAGCGTGTTTCTGGAATATTATGTTTTTGTTCCTGCAAGCGCTTTTTATGCAATTTTTGCAAAGCTATATGTGGAAGGAAACCGTGACCGAGGACAAGCTGATGGCATCAGATGTAACTCCTCTGGTTTCATATGGAAAAAAATTTATTGTGCTAGCTTAGCGGTTCAGGTTCTACAGGGATTTAAAAATAGTTATACAAAACGAGCATGCTGCTCTGACCGGCTTTAAAGGGTTAAGAATAACAATGTATTGAATAATGACTTTAAAAAAATAATATAAAATAGTGTGCAAATACTGATAACAGTGCAAATGTTTGCAATATAAGAAATAAATGAAAAATGTGAACTTTGCAGTGTTGCTCTGTGGTGCAGCTACGACACCATAGCAAAGTTTACACACTGTGTCTACTTGATCCACGTCTGACTCCGCGAACCCATAATGTTTCCACACCACTGAAGTTTTTTTTCTTTACCTTTCTTTTCAACCAACGGCAGTCACTCTCCTCTCCAAATAACTTCTGCTTAGCTTTCCGAGCTTCCCTCGGGTCCTCTTAATTGTTGTGACGCGTGTTCGAAATGCAGAGCAGTGCGCTTGATTTGCCACACGGAGCAGCGCGAGAGTAAAGCATGAGGGAGGGGCTAATAATCGGCTCTGTCATTTTTAATGATCGTTGAAAGCCCAGATCGTAATCGTGATTAAAATTCGATTAATTGAGCAGCCCTATTCAGAAGGGTTAAATTATCACCCTATGTCAAACCCAGAAAATGACTGAAGTTCAGTTCAATTCAGTTTTATTTATACAGCGCCAAATCACAACAACAGGCACCTCAAAGCACTTTATAATTTAAAGTAGAACCTACAATGATACACACTGAGAAAAACTCAACAATCATAATACCCCCTATGAGCAAGCACTTTGGCGAAAGTGGGAAGGAAGGTCATGTGATCTAACAAGCCCAGATTTACCCTGTTCCAAAATGGTGGGTGCATCAGGTGAAGAAGTCAAGAGGATGAAGCGACAGACTCACCATGCCTAGTGGGGGCAGTGTTGTGATCTGGTGGTGCTCAGGTCTAGGTTCAGCAACATCATACGAGGCCAAAGGTCAACTACCTACCTAGTTACGATCAGTTATTTTTGTTTATTGCAATGATTGCATGTATAGGGGAGGTGAGGAGAGGTAAAACGTCTTCAAGCAACTTAAAGAAGTCCAGTCACTTTTCTTTTCAAGCTCCTTAGACTACGATGACCTGGATGACTGAGAACCTTCACAGACGAAGATGGCAGGAATATATTCCAAAATGAAAATGTCAGGAGTCATTTGGCTCAAACTGCGAAAGAGTGGTTCACACACGGACTAAACCCCAGCGTAGAATCTCTGGAATGTACTGGGGATGAATTTATGCAGTGGTGTCATTCTCCCAATATTACTGTAGTAAAGATCCTGGTGGAAAATTAATGCAACTCTGGATGGATTTTTTGGTCAGGGCAGTGTATTTTACATTTTGTATTTTTACAGTTGAATCATCGAGCACTGATTCAAACTCTTCATATAAAAGCCTAAATGGAACCAAAAACGGCAAACTCAACAAATTCTTTGTTGCCCATAAAATGCCCAATCTACAGTGAATGTTGATACGTTGGACGCGCAGCATAACAAAGTAAATGTGTGCCTTTTCATCCTCAACATCATTTTTCATTTCAAAGCCCAGATTAATAACAGTAGTAATAACAAAACCCACCACAAAACTCCATCAGCTCATGCTTGACTGACCCAGCACAGAGGAAATGTAGTTTGGACGATCTGAAAAACTCCCAGCGGTGCAGTGTTCCCACAGGGCCATGCTGCCATGCAGAACAGTAGCATACTGTGGCTGCTCAACCAACTCTGTGTACAGAAGTCATGTGCAGTTAACATTTCAGCAGGTTTGTTTTATATTGCTTTGGGGATTGAACTTAGAGGAGGAAAAATCCCATATGCATGCGGCATGTCCTCTGACCTCCACTCTTTTTACATTAAATCACACGTTGTATTTGCTTGCGGTTCCACTGAGACAGTGCCACATCCAAAGATGGTGAGTCGGTGAAGTCTATGGTATGAGATGCCTCCTGTGCTGTTCATCAATCACATCTTACATGATTCTCCATTACTGTTAGAGTCTGAGATAAGTATTCATGGGACTGCTGAGGGAAACCCGCAATTATAAAACAAATGGTATGGTTTCTTGAAGGGTCTGGTTACTTGGATTGGAACATTATTTTGCATGTTTCTTTGTATGTGCATGTGCAAGTCATTGTCAGATACTGGCTGCAGTAATGCATTAATATGAGCATTGTTTTTTTCAACAGACAACAAATTAGATTAATCGTCATTTAACTTGGTGTTTGAGAAGCTTTGATGTTTATTTTTTTATTTAAATATCTAGCTAAATAGAAAATTGATCACATGGCATCATAGTTGTAATGCTGTTCTAAAAACTTTGCACTTTTTTCCAGTTTTTAGGCTAAAAGAAGCAATTGGCTGTAGTTTGAAGGTGGCGTTATGTGCCGGCTATTTTGTGCAGGCAAGCAGTGGCTTCCCGCAGACTCTACTGATTGCAGAGATTAAACAGTCAAGATACACAGTAATGTAATAGTACGCTTTCAAAGTGCTGGCAGACATGTTAGCTTTTGGCCTGATTCTGAGATGCCGTTACACTCAATTTACAGTCTTCAATAAACAGATATGAGAAGGGTATTGATGTTTTCATTGAACTTTGTAAGAAAGTCAGTGGTACAAAAATAAATACGAGTCTCACAGAAAGTCGTCCAAATAGTTTTTACTGTTAAGATTTTATAAAATCTGAGTAAGAATAAATTTGAACTTTAAACTAACGTTTATGATGATAAATCAGAGTTTTTTGTAGTTTTGATTGATATTCTACAACAAACTCAGGCTCTAAATTGGTCCATATATTGGCAGCAGTGCAAGCCAGTTACTTTAGTGATGTATTTCCTCAGACGTGGTGCAGAGCCGTCTATTTTAAGTGTCAATAAACTGTGTGCCAATGCTATCTTTCACTGAATAACCATACCAGTTTGTCAACAGAAAGGGTAAATGCATTTCAGTCAAACCTCTAAAAATAGGCAGCTGTATATAAATGTATAATGCAGAAACCTGCCCCTTCAGCGTGAGACGACCAGAGACATTCTGTTTCATGTAACACACCTGCACAGGAAAGGGTTAAGCTCCATCTTTTCTTTTCTTCATTCATGGAACCGCAGACTAATTCTGCGTCTTTGAAACCAAATAAGCACTAATTTCACAGGGACTAGAAAAAGAGCCATTAACTAAATCTGTGTGGGGCCCTCTTTGCACAAGGCACGCGTGGAAGAGTTAAACTACTCAGGTGGAATGAGAACCAGAAGTGACTCTTTCAAGATGGGAAGCAGTCAGAGGAGAAAAAGCATTTGCCTCGATGGCAGGTTCTAGTGTGCTTTTGCATCCACCTGTTGACCCTGGCCCCGTCCTCTGCTTTAGCCCCGCTCGAGGGAGCCTGCATGCATCAGGTGTTTTCCATCGCACATGATGCATCTCTACTGTCCACTGACTAGCATAATGCTCCGTCTTTATTGGCCTCCTTTGCCGAAGCCGTGTTTTGTTTTTGACACAATTCTCTGGGCCTAAGCTGGCGTGCCAAGATCTCACGTTTCATTGTAAGGGCCTCCTGATCGTGTTTTATCCGGGACCCACAATATCGCTAGACTAGACCACAGGAAATCTCTAGTGTGCATGAGCACACAACTCCTATTCAACAGAGCAGCTTGAAGCTTTATTTTTGTACAAAGAGGGTGCCACACACATGCAGAGCAGAGCACAGCGCGCGTGTCCTTGTGGCATTGCATGCAGGCAGCCGTGCGTTTTGTGAATAATGAGTTCATGGGATCACGGCTGGTTTGGCTTCAGATAAAGCCATTTACTCTCTCCAAGAGTATATTTTGCTTTTAATTTAGTTAAGCCAACATAACTACCTGATCAAGCCTCTGATTCACAGCAGGCTTTGGCGACCTACAGCACAGGGCTCACGCATGGCGGCAGATATGGCTCCCCAAATGTTGTTCTAACATCCCTGAGAGTGTGAGGTGCAGCAGTGTGCTGAGCTTTTGGAAAAGCATTGCGGATTCAAGCTCTGAGGTACAAAGGAGCAGTGCGAGATGGTTCCCTTATCCAAAAACAGAAGGGGGGGGGGACAGAAAAGAGAGACAAACAGTGTATGAAACAATAGTTTGGCTTCAATTCCCCCTCCTTTTGGAAAACGTATTTTCCAGTTATTTCTCGAGAGCCTCATTTCCTCAGAGTCTGGTTGACCTTCTCTCACCCCTAGCCCCTCTTTGCGTTATTAGCAGCAGGACCGCCCACCCACTGCTGGTAGAGGAAACCCATTCAAACCAACAGGGGCATCACAATGCCAGCTGCTTCCAGCTTAATTTGTCAGATGGTTCCTTTCAGAGAATTTAATTTGAAAGAGATACAAGATAATAATCCGGTGACTGCTGCCGCTACTCAGGCGGCAGCCGAGGACCGAACTGCTTAGAGTGACAGGAAGTGAAAAAAAAGTGGTTTCCAAGAAAACAGAGGTTTTGTGGGGAGATTGAAGTTCTCCGCATAAGTTTGTATAAACAGGAAATTGAGTACTTTACTCTTTAAGTGTCTTACACATAGGACAAAATTGACCTAAATTCCACTGACCTGGTTTCTAGTAGAGAGAGCTGGCAACAATAATGTAAACAGCAATTATATCCTGCCTGTGTTGGTGCAGTTCAGTGTCAGGAGTGCAATGTTGTGTCTAGTCATGAAATCTGAAGCACCTGGGAGAAGTCTCTGCACACCTCAACTGTCTTCATATAGTTTTAAAAGGGAGTGTCACAAACGCCGTAGCATTACTACGAACCCACTGATTTACAGCCTCCTCTGGTTCCGCTGCTGAATGTGACCTTACAGTGGGGCAGCGTTTGGCCAAGTTTTCTTCTGTTTTTCCCCTTCTTACCGTTACCAGTTCAAGGCAAGAGATGGAATCTTGTGAAGGAACAAGACTTAATCCTTTTTCCAAAGCTGGAAAATTGACTGTGTTGCTTTGTTTGGCAACGAGGAGAAAGGCTCTTTCAAACAGTGGCTATCTTTGTAGTGCCCCTGTTGGAGGTAGATCTTTAAAGCGTGAAGTTGTGTGCTGTGTTATGTCCCAGAAAAGGAGCTGCTTGGATTTTAATGTTTTCACTGTGAAAAACAATGTGATGGCAAGATAAAACGCAGAAATAATAGAAGTTTTCTTCTTCTTCAAGACCACATGAACAAAAAAAGAAATGAATATAAATATAAAGAATATATGTATGTGTTTGTAACCGTGGCGCTTCTAAGCTACAGTGCAGCTGATGCCACTTTGTTTTAGCATTAAGTTAGCTTCTCGTTAGCTTCACGTTTGTTGAGCTGGTGGAGGAGAAGGTCTAATATTTCCTATTTTGCCCCATTACATATGAAATGGGGCTGAGATTAAATGAGGCGAGATGGGAAATATAGTAAAATAAGGCAGTGGCAGCAAATACTCAAGCCAGCTAGGAATCAGAATAGGGGAATCACTACTCCTGGCATCTGCACCCATGAGACATGAGCCCTAACCACTAAGCTACTGGGTCACACCAGCAGAATAACAGAGCAACAACTTTGTTTTCATTGGTATTTGATGACTGCTGACATTTTCCTCTTTTAGGAAATCCTCACACATACTAACAGAGAGAGACAGTTTTTACATATCCAGTGATTTAGAGATTAAGTCAGTTAACCCTTTAAGACCTACCATAGAACCAAGTCCGCCAGAGCTTATATTATATTTTTACATGCTGTGGAGCCATTTTTGGGAGCATTTCAAGTTGCTATACATCAATACAACCATTATAGCCCAGATTTTAATAATATGTATTCATTAAGTGCATAGTAATTACATAAATTGCAAAAAAGTGCAATAAACTACAAAAAAATTGAAAATCGTTTTTGATTTTTTAACATATATTTGTAGTTAGAGAAATTTAAGAGGCTTATCCCTCAAAACTGTAAATACAAAAAAGTTGCACAAAATAGTTTCCCACCACAGGAAATTTATTTTGAGTGTCTTCATAGTTTTATTTTTGAAATACACCAATTTTTATACACTGCAGGAAAAACGAAAATAAATATTATACTGCAAATTTGCAAAAAAGCAGCATATGCATCAAAATAAACTATTTCCAGCAGTGCAATATGAGTCCTAAGCATCCCAGAAACGACACAGAAAGTCATAAAGTCAAAGATACCTTTTAAAAAGAGCAGTATAGGCCCTGAGGCCCTGATCGCAAAAAAGACTACGTTTCCGCGAAAATGACGTCACTTCCGGTTTCGGGCAGGTAATGGCGGAAATGCAAAAGTTCGCGCTGACGTCTATTCCAACGTAGGAAGTGTTATGGACAGCTGATCGGATCGGTAAAGCGTGTTTCTGGAATATTATGTTTTTGTTCCTGCAAGCGCTTTTTATGCAGTTTTTGCAAAGCTATATGTGGAAGGAAACCGTGACCTAGGACAAGCTGATGGCATAAGATGTAAGTACAACTCCTCTGGTTTCATATGCAAAAAAAATTTTTGCGCTAGCTTATGTGGTTGCAGTGCTACTGGGATTTAAAAATAGTTACGCATAACAGAGCGTTCCCGCTCCGATCGGCTCTAAAGGGTTAAGCACGTTAACAGCGTAGTATTTACTGAGATGTCCTTCTTATCTTTGCTTCATATTCCAGATCACGTTTCAGCTCCAACATGAACAGATTTATATAAGAAGTCGTCTTTTCCAATTAAGAATGAGAAACTTGTTACACCTTGTTTAAAATCCTTAACAGGCATGACAGGACATGGTGGTTCATCAGCTGAGGTGCCTCTGACTAAATAGTTCCTGTTTCAGGCAGACGCTGAACTGAAGGTCTGCATGATAGGCAGCTTTGCACAAGAGGTGTGACTCATGCAAAGCTACTTTAGGTCCCAGAATAGAAATGAGCATAAGGTAACTGACAGAGGCTCGTTTAATATAATGAGCGTTACCAAACAATTAGTAAAGACCTGAAACAACAGATTAAAATAAGTGTGATGTCTCCCAACATAGGAAACACTGGAGAAGTGAGAACACGTCAGTTGATTATCTTCGGAGCTTGCTGAAGTGCAGAAGTGTGAGATTCAAATGCATTCACCACAAGCTGTCTTATCAAAGGTGCATAACTTCTTGAATAAGCACAGTAACAGCCTGCGGCAGGATTTTTGCATCCACTGATCATCACTGTCAGCCCAATGTCTCTCATCAGCTGTTCTGCTCAGTGGATTGATGTTGATTTTATTCCCCAGGGATTCATAACATCACTATTGGCAAAGCAGTTTATACATCAGCCAAGTTATACTATGTACAGTCCAGAGTTAGTGCACTTTTTTGTTGACCTTCATGTCTTTAGTAAGAATGTAGGCTTGCTTTAGAGCAGTGGTTCCCAAACTGTTTTTTGCTGGGCCCGCCTTTGTTTTACAAGAAAAATATTTGCCCCATATTTTGTTTTCAAACTCCATTGCGGTTTATTTCACACCTCAAACATTTGCGAAACAATTAAGCAAATACAAGTAATCTTCAATAAATTACAGGTAGTAATAAAATACACTACTAACTCTTTTACGCTATGTCCACACCTACACGGGTATTTTTGAAAACGCAGCTGTTTCTATACGTTTGGGCCTTTCATCCACACGTAAACGGCGTTTCGAATCACCAAAAACAGAGATTTTTTTTTTTAACTCCTTTTTTTGCGTTTACGTGTGGACGAGAAATACAGAGTTCGTCACGCAACATCAAAGGTATGTGCCTTTTTTACGTCACGCTGTGCGCCACGTTATTGTTTACATGAGATGAATTGCAGAATGGCAGATAGAGACAAAATACTATTAATCTGACAATCTTCAGGTTTTACACGCTTACATACACACACGCAGTTACTGTCCCTCCATTTAGAAAGGCAGAGGCTGTCATATGCTGTGGGAGTGTCTGGTTGGGCGTGGTCCAGGTTCCTGTCATTTGTCCCTGGGAGTGGAGTTGGCCAGCTCATCACCTGTTGTCAATCTCCGGGGCTCCACCTAGAGGGTTTTTAAGCCAGCACGGCCTGCCACTCCTCGCCAGTTCGTCCTGCTACCATCTGTGGTAAACTCGGCCTCCTCTGAGCTCTGACTCTGTATATCTGGACCTTGGGTTAATATGTTTTTGTTTCCTGTATTCTTCAGATTCTCCACCCATCGCACTCACCAGTAGTGCTGTTTTTGGTCTCCATCCTGTCCTCCCATCTGCTCGGAACCCGAGGATTATATACTCCACTTCTCCTCAGCCTGCCCTTCAGTCTGTATTCTCCATCTCTTCGAAATCTGGACCGGACTCTCCACTCTTGACCCTCTTTGGAATACACCCCTGGCAGCCTTTTCCCCGTTAAATGACTAGGGTCGCCAAGTAAGCCCAAGACTATTCACTGGCACTCCGTACCTTTGTCCCTTACTCGTTTGTTTCCCATTCAGTAACATTTCTCCCCTGTGTTTACAGAAGTTCCCGTTAGAAGTCTCCCCGTGCTCTATGCCGGTTTCTCCGCCCACGGATTTCCTTTAGTTTTCTGCGTATGGTTTTTGTTAAACCCAGTTCCGTTCATGTTTTGTTCTTTTCAATAAATTATACACAGTTCTAAGCAAGTTGAGTCTGCTCTTGAGTCCACCGCATTCTCGTCCGTGACAGAGGCGTCACGGTGTAATTATTTTACTTGTAGTTATTTTTTCCTGTGTAACTGAATATTAATATTCAACATTGCTATCAATACATTTTGCAAAAAATGCCTCTCTGTGCAAAATGGGTTCAAAAACATAAACAGCGGTGGGATACTGTTTGATTTGAACCGAGGGAACAAATCGTGGCAGGAACGGCCTGATGTTATTTGTATCCCGTTGTAACTTTACTGTATAAAGAAGTACATCTCCAAAATGTCAGGAGTAGTTAGTTATTACAACAAGTGTTAGTGAACTAAAAATCAAGAATGTGGGATACTGTTTGCCCGTGATTTAAACAGCCCAGCGTGTGCTCCCGATGCAGGGAAAACCTACCTTGGCACTTGCGCAGGTGAAACCAGAATGAAGTTGGTTTGCGTTTGTGTGGGAGCTCCGTCAAAAACCTGTCCATTATGCTAGCAGTGTCCAAGCGTTCTTCTTTTTTTTCCCCTTTTCATACTGCGCCCCCCCTGCAATGGCTCTGCGCGCCCCCTAGGGGGCGGGCCCCACACTTTGGGAAGCTCTGCTTTAGAGCATTATCTGCAAGCAGTCAACAAGCGATCAGTAATAACCATTTCTTGGTTCTGGACTGAAAAAACGTGGTGTTGATTCACCCTTTGATGAATTCCATTCTTAAATTGATGATTAAAGGACTTGTTGGTATCTTTAGTGCCAGGGTGTGCTTGCTTATATCCAAGCACAGGTTTGTTACCCTAAATACCCTAAATTTTGTCCACTTCACAGACCATTCAGTCATTTACGGTTACTCACACCCTTTAGGCAACTGGTTACAATTCATCAAAACCACTTCAACTGCCCATGTTTCAGCCTTTCTCTGTAGACCAGCTCAAGAAAGCATGTGTTTTGAATCTTTTGTATGATTTCCTTCCTCTGGAAAATGTCTAACTTCAGCCTGAATGAATGTGTGTGCTGTACTTTTGCACTGTTTTCATTACACTAAATACAGTCGTGTGGATCAACTCCCCGACAATGACTGAAGCAGACAGTGTGCGAGTTTCTAAGATTGCCGTTCTCTCAAGTGGCCATACCTCATCCCAATCATGCAAAAAAAAAAGAAACCGAACTGTAAACACAACCAGTAGAATCATAATAATAGGAAAAATATAGTCCATCTCTATTATGAATAGCAAAAATCTTTCAGCCAAAGGATGAGAACTTCAAATTGTATGAATACAAAACAGCAGGTCAAGCTTGCATAAACATCTGAAAAGTCCTACCTGGTGTGGTATACTGTTTACAGCTGAGCAAAGGCAAACATGGAAATGAAGCAATTAGGCAAAAAAAAAAAAAAAAAAAAAAAGAATCAAGCTGAGCCTCTCAAGAACTGTTTAGGCAGTGTCATAAAGGCCTCCTCACATCCTAAACTATTTGTCATTGTAATTAATTGTTGAAGCAAAAGCTGAAAAACAGTAATTTGTAACATGGGCTTCAGGCATCATAGGGAGAAGCATAACTTTCACACAAGGACAAAATTATACCCCACTTTTCGTGTGAGCTTCTTTCAAACAAGGCAGTAAATCATCAATCTTTCTCAGATGTTCCTCCAAGAAACTGAGGAAACGTAAGTGATTAAAAAATGGTAGTTCAAGAGCTGTTAGGATACAAGATGGAAAAGAAATAAGACGACAAACATGTGCTATTAATGACAAACATCTGCAATGTCAAGAAGATGTTGCTCTTCAAGCCTTGCATAGGAATCAAAGACACATGCGTGGCAGAGGGTTAGCTGCAGTAAGTTCAGCCAACGCTGCCTGGCACTTTGTACTGGGCATGCAAACAACCACGGTCTGCTTAAGAGAAATCACTCAACACGGGAACAGCTGCTCACTGATTCAATTCTAAACATACACGAGGGTTTGGTAAACTACTGTTATTCCAGAATCGGGTTTCTCGGCCCCTAGCCTCCTCCAGTCATCAGTGTTTGTACTGAACCACATAGTGTGTCCCCAATAAAGGTACGTAGTCACTGAGTATGAAAACCACAATGGCCTTCTCTTCTTCAGTATAGCAGCTTCTTTTATCCTCTGATATGAGGTTTAAATCTAGGGAAACACCAATATGTGGAGCTCTTATGTCAGAAATACCTAACATAGTTGGGTTGAAGTTTTATCATAAAGAAGACCAGAACTTAAGACCTCAAATGGGAGCTTTTAACAATGTAAAACAGAGTAAATGGCAACAATATTATTCACTTCAGCTAGTCCAATGTCTGCCAACACAGAGGCAGGAAAACAATCTAGAGTCATGTGGCAAGAAGGGTAAAGCAATTCACTGAGCCAGCCAATACATGCAAGTGTAAACCTGCTCTAGATTGCACTATAAACTGACATGATTGTGGAATTCTACTGTTTACTGACATAGAAGATTTTTTTTCCAATTTGATAAGGGTTCAAACTAAAGTATCTGTTGCCAGAATGTGTCTTCCTATTCTTGTATTGTTAGCTACACACTCACAGAAAGAAAATGTGCCGTGTGCGTTTTTTTAAACTGATTTGTGCATTGATTTTTTGTCTCCATGATATGGATTGGCCATATTGCATTTGCTGAGGGTTGGGAAAAAAGCAACAAAGAAGAAAGACATTTTAATAATCTTCTTGGCATACTTTGATTCATCAGTTTCAGGGTTGGTAGAGCTATAGATTATCCAAAATGCCATATGGTGAGAGACAGGGTACCCCCCCGAACAAGTTGTCAGACTGCTGCGGGCTTAAAACAGAGAGATGGACATTCATTCACTCATTATGATACCTATAGTCAATTTAGTCGCCTATCAACTTAACCCCGTGCATGAGTCTAGACTGTGAAAGGAAGCCAGAGTGTTCAGAGGGATCCAACTGACATGGGGGGAGACTGCAAACTCCACACAGAAAGGCAGCAGCCTGGAATCAAACCCAGGACTTTGTTATTATGACTCAAAAGTGCTAGTTTCCTGTGATAGATGACAAAAGGACTCGTATATAGAGGTTATTGCTCCACCTGAGCACTCGGATCGCTTTATACAACATGACTCATACAAGCACCTTTTTCATGCTGAAGTTCCTTTCTATCTAACATTTACACACATTCATACTCTGATGGATGAATCAGAGAAGAACTTGGAGTTAGCATCACGAAGACTAGACCAGCCAGGGATCAAAAACCAACCTTCCACTTAGTAGATGACTTACTCTACCTCCTGAGCTTTAGCCACCTTCCATGTCAGTCTAACAATAAAATTCATACTGTGAATCCATTAAAATTATAGCTGTACCTCTGCATCTATACATTTATATCTCCAAAGCTAAGCTAATGGTAATGACTGAAATACTAAGGTTTCAGGTACTAGCTTCAAAACTGGCTTCCTCCTCAATTTGGAGACAGAGCAAGAAGCTCATAGTAGAGACACTATGCTCTGTATTATAGAAAGCACCTCCTAGGTGAGGTGTTTAGAGTATATCCAACTTGGAGTAGACCCGGGACAAGATGATATGTCTCTTGGCTGACTTGGAAATGTCCCAGGGTCCCCCTTGGAAAAGTTGGAGATGGTGGCTGGGGGAGGTCATTGATGGATGGGTACTTGAGGTACTCATGCTAAGACAACGGTGTATTTATATTCACACTGGACAGACATCTGCACAAAATGTTTGGTTACCTTGATAAACCATTTTTGTGATTGCTTCAGCATTAGCATTTGTAATAATGTCTTTTGCACATGGTAACTTTCTTATTGGATGCCTCTAAGGAATACAGCAAAACCAGTCTTATGAATTCCCCCTCCTGATACACGGTTGACATTATCTAGATTTATTATTAACATCTGGTACTTTTATCCCTATCATAATACCTTCATGTCAGAGATATGAGCATTTTGTCTCTTTGTGATGGTCTGCCATGAATTCTTTTTACAGCAGACACAAGAAGCACTTACGATCCTCCTCCAAATGTATATACAGAGACTCTTGTAAAACTATTGCCACACCTGTTTCTCAGAGCGATGGAGTGGCTTCCCATACTTTGCCACTTCTATCCAACATATTTCAGTTTCCATCTGCTGCAGGAGATGGCACATGGCTCTAGACAGGAAAATGTTGGTTCCAGACAGATGTGGAAAAACAAATGCCAACTGCAATAATCTTATTCCGGATCGTAATATCTGCAACAATGCAAAAAGAGGGAAATTTATCAAAACACCCTGCAACATCTGTGCACCAAAAATTGTCACAACGGCCTCGACTGGTAACTCTTATTAAAATCTAATCTGTTTTCTATCAGTGTTAGATTGAACTCGATGGTGAAGGCAGAATCCACCTGTGACATTTGAGCTCCTTGAGAGCATGCTTTTGCAGAAGCAGTTTGAATGGCATCTGTTGTGAAATGGAAACACGCAAAATAAAAATTCTCCGAACTAGACTTAAAAATGTCCATGTCCTTCAAAAAAATGGGTACAAGTTTGTGCCTCACTTTGAAAGGGGCATTCATGCATGTAGGGATGACTATTGTGACAGTTTGATTTTATAGTTAGACCACAATAACTACCTAAAATGGGATAATAGAGCATTTTTCATTTTTAGTATTTTTAGTTCAGATGTATAAAAATTCCCCAATGGCTCCTTCTACAATTAAAGCATTATGCTAAGGAGTTAAAAGGTTTTGCGATGTTTCCACAAGGAAAAAAAGCTGATTTATGAGGCAAAAAAAATAGCTGAGTTGGAAAGAAAATCACACGATAAGTACTACTATTTGACACCAAACACAAGTATCGAAATTTTACCAAATGAACTGCCAGCATATGCAGCTGCACCAAACCCAAATGCAGCCAGTTGTGAAGACTTGAGTTGAGGATTACTCCAATTGCTCCATCAAAGATATTTAGTAGCCGGCAGCAGAAGCGTGTGGTTGTTCTAGCTAAAGAAGACAGTACATATCTTTCAGCATATTGAAGTGGAATTAAAAAGTGCATGCGTGCTCAGTAAATTCACTTAGATGAATGAAATGTGGCCAAAGATACACCATCATAAATCAAAATCTTAATAGAAGCTCAGGGTATGCACTTAATATGAAATGTTAGAGTTCCCCAGCCTGTGGAGAGCTACCACATAGAATAAACTAATGTTTGACTGCAGAGTGAAAATCCAGTCAAAACTAAGAGTAGGGTATTTGTTGCAAAGTATGCATGGCATACCCTGTAATCCTCTTTGTAACTTGTTAAACCCAAAACCTACACAACTCCTTGTTAGATTTAAATCCCTTCATTCATGCTGCTTTGCAGTATGGCATGATTGTTGGCTCTGCTTTACAATGCAGCAGATAAAGAAATATATAGCAGCGGGGGACCTATAAGTCTTCTGAAACACTGCGAATGCTTTATTCTGACATCCAGTCTCCTGTTCTCACTCTTTAAAACTAATGTGCAGGGGACAGCACAGGACTGTCAGTCCATTTCTGTAAAGAAATGCAGAGTTGGCCACCAGACAAGTTCCCCTTCAACGTCCAAACATCCAAAGCAACCTATCCCAGGTGCTTCGTTCGCCTCCTTCCTCTGAGTGGCCCACTTCCTCTCACCCCGGTGATCTCTCTTTCAGCTCTGAAACAAACCGCTCTACCAGACACGAGAGATACTGTTTTGTGCAGATATCATCCTCAACAAGGGCACAGAGCAGGGAAAGTTATCACATGTGCAAAATGAGTCTGAATTCTTGCCCCTCATATTCAGCAGCCAGTTTTATTAAAGTGTGATCCAGGGCAAAAAAAATCTTGCAGCTACCACATGCGGTGGCCTTAGTCCAAGGCAAACACTCCCACTGATGTGTACACCAAGACAGATGAGTATAGGACTCGAGGCCTGGCTAGCACAACGTAGCTCTATTCAGTATTTATTTTCACAGTTCAAAGCACTGGCAGCAGCCCACTTAGAGTCTGCAGTCCAGTCCAATGTACCCCTGATTGCCACAGTGAGGCTTCGCAGCCCGCAAAGTTGTATACTGTAGCTTGTGCCAGTTACTAACTCCACATCTGCAGGACCCCAAGAAATTGTGAGGCAGCTCATCCAGGAGGGGAGGGGGTTTGAGGATAGGCTTAAGGGTAGGGGGTAAAGGGATTCCTCTGAAACCACACTTTGCTGTGGGTTGAACGGCTGCTTTGTGCAGCTTGGCATGATCACACAAACCACATTAAAAGACAAGGTTTGTTATTCACCAGAGCACTGATAAGTAATGTCTCACAGGCCACCAAACTGAGCAGCAAACTTTGTGCCTTTGGCTGTGAAGTTTATCACTGCCCTAACTGGATACCGTTGACCCACCCACAATGGGGTCAGGTCCATAAAACCTGCATGATATACAAGCTACTGTATGGACTCGAGGATGCTGGGTTATATGGGGATGCAGATGTGAGCTTAAGTGTCTCATGTTTCTTGGGATACTTTTACTGTCTGGGAATTCCTCGTCTCCTACGGATTATTTCCTCAAAGAGGGATAAAGGTGGAAAATCTGTGAAATGATGAGGAAAATGTTGTGGAAAAACATTTAAAAAGTGATCGTTGGAGAGGATACAGAAAGCTCTGCTCACAGTGGTGTGAGCAGAAATCTAGGCCATTTAATATTTTATTCTGATCTTTTTTCATCTTTTTGTTTGTACTCCAAAAAGCATGGATTGATTCCTTTGTATTTTCATTCTCAGCGCAGTAGTTTACCAAACTATTGCCATATTGCAGCTAAACAGCCATGATCATCATCAACTTTGCTGAAGGGCACAGTCAGACTTTGCAAATGATGTACATCTTACTTGGTAAGGACCCTGTTAATCATTCACAGCAGCCCCTGGGAACAAAAATGAAATATGGACCTTTAGTTTAAAAAATATTGGCTTTAGTATTTGTTGCCACAGTAATGAGTAAACTGGGAAAAATTAGCTCAAAGTTCCATTTATTAGAGTCTCTAATGGGACAGTTGCATGAACACAATAAACAGAAATACAAATAACACACATTAAAGAATCCTGCAAGTGCCAAAAATATCTTATGCTTGGATGGCAATTACTTGAGTGGCATCCAGCATGTTAATTTAGAAGGTTTTTCAGTCAAATTAACCCAAATTATTGTTTCAGCTTCCAACTGATTTTATGCATTTTGTATTTTTTAACCAAACATTGTGTACTGTGCTTTTGCTGACTTGACCCCTGGAGAGCCCTTCTGTTGTATGTAATGGGTATGAGACTGAATCAAGGTTAGCCAACAAATACATACACTCTGATTTTATTGCCTGGCTACTCCTCGTGAAGTCCCTTCATTCCAACTTTCTCCTCTCAGTCTGGATTCTGTCAGACACAGTTGTTAGCCCCAAAGTCAAATGTGGCATTGGAGTTGTTATTTACAGAGGACTCATCAGCCTGAATTTGTTGGATCACCCTTATGTGCTTATTAGTCTGGGCAATAAGTAGTGCCCAGCACCAGGGACCAGTAAAGCTTTCTCACTCCTGTTATAGTTTTGTTTACTAGGATTTGTCCATAATAACTACAGCACAGAGCTTTCATATTGTTTGACTGTTAATAAAGCAAAAGTAACTTTGTGTCTCTTCTTCAAAATAGCCTTAAAATCATAGCGTCCTAGAGTGACTCCACTTATAAATATGGGTTATCGTCATCAATCAACTGAGGTTTCTACCTAGCATTTTCTTCTGTAAACAAACCTGCATGAGACTACCAGGGTGTTTTCCTCCATTACAGCTTGATCTGAGAGCTGAGAGAATTTCATTCACTGGAACTATTGGGTCACCCTAACATCTAACTTTTGTTCAGTTTAAGGAAAGGCCATCCCATTTATAACAAACTGGGGAGAATTATGTAACTGTCACGGCTGGGGCAGCAGTCGTGTGGTGGAGTGAATGAGGACCCAAGTAACAGACAGCGGCGGAGGTGCGAGTGAGTTTCATTTACAGTGAACAATAGCTAAGGTGAGGGCAGAACTGAACATAAACCTAAACTGGGAAAAACTAACAAACAAACCTGAAACATAAGGACAGTGGGAGATACACAGACATGACACGTAGAAGGCAGGGCAGAGAGCTGCAGCGAGGAGCAGAATAACACAGACGAACTGACAAGGAGCACAGACTGACACCCACTAAATATACACACACAAGGTAATCAGGTAATGGCACACAGGAGGGGAGCACAGCTGATCCTAATTCACAAGATGACAGGAAGACACAAGCTGACACAGTAATAACAGACACAGACTTTCAAAGTAAAACAGGAAATTCACCAAGACAAACTCAGGGACACGAACAGAGCACAGGAGGGAGAACACTAAAGCACTAAACACAAGAACCAAATCCTAAGCACTAATACAAAATAAGAATTAACACAAAAAATAAGATGAATCAAAAATGAAACACAAAACGCTGGGTCAACGACCCAGGACCATGACAGCAACATACTCTATATACACCAGTACACTTCAAAACATTTTTATTTATTGCATCTTGATATTAACACATATTTGAACCGTGCAGGACCAGATGGCATCCCAGGTCGTATCCTAAGAGACTGCGCATACCAGCTAGCTCCTGTGTTCACTGAGATATTCAACATCTCTTTATCTCAGTCGGTGATCCCCACATGCTTCAAAGAGTCCATCATTGTTCCTGTCCCGAAGAAACCCCACCCTGCTTCTCTCAATGACTATCGCCCTGTAGCCCTCACCTCAGTAGTGATGAAGTGCTTTGAACGCCTGGTCAGAGACTTCATCATTTCTTCACTACCAGACACACTGGACCCACTACAGTTCGCTTACCGTCCAAATCGTTCCACAGACGATGCCATCTCTCATCTCCTCCACACATCACTCACTCACTTGGACACTAGAAGGGGGAATTATGTTAAAATGCTCTTCATAGACTACAGCTCTGCATTTAACACCATAATTCCCTCCACACTCACCACCAAGCTGGAGCATCTGGGACTCAGCTCATCTATGTGTCAGTGGATCTCCAACTTCCTAACTGGCAGACCACAGGCAGTAAGGATGGGCGGACATGTCTCAGCCTCCACCACTCTCAGCACTGGAGCCCCCCAGGGGTGTGTTCTGAGCCCCCTGCTGTACTCTTTGTACACATATGACTGTGTGGCCACTACCAGCTCCACTACCATCATCAAGTTTGCTGACGACACCGTCGTGGTGGGCCTGATCTCTGATAACAACGAGACGGCCTACGTGAAGGAGATTAGGAATCTGGAGAACTGGTGCCAGAGGAACAACCTCCTTCTAAACGTCAGTAAGACAAAGGAGCTGATAGTGGACTTCAGCACTAAGCAGGAGAGGAACTACCAGACCCCCGTCATCAACGAGTGCCCAGTGGAGAGAGTGGACAGCTTCAAATACCTCGGAGTTCACATCACGCAGGACCTGTCATGGTCCTGTCACATCAACACCGTGGTGAAAAAGGCCCGTCAGCGTCTCTACCACCTCAGACGCTTGAGAGACTTCCAACTGCCCTCCAAGGTGCTCAGGAACTTTTACTCGTGCACCATAGAGAGCATCCTGGCGGGAAACATCTTAACCTGGTTCGGGAACAGCACCATGCAGGACAGACGAGCTCTACAGAGGGTTGTGCGGTCAGCTGAGCGCACCATCCGCTCCGAGCTCCCTGACCTGCACTCAATCTACAGCAGGCGGTGCTGGACCAAGGCCAGGAAGATCGTGAAGGACCTCAGCCATCCCAACAACAGACTGTTCTCTCTGTTGAGGTCAGGAAAGCGATTCCGCTCCCTGAAGACCAACACAGAGAGACTGAGGAGGAGCTTCTTCCCGCAGGCGATACGGTCTCTCAATCACACCACCACACAGTACTGACCCACACATATGGTTCTTACACACACACTGGACTTTCTGGACATTGTTTTTGCACAACACTGGTCACTATATTCTTCATTTCCAGTTAATACTTGTACAGCTGCTGTTATTGTGTATATATTTATTTATATTTAGATTTCTTCATACATTCTTATATAGTTCTATATTGTGTATTGTGTATTTTGTTGTACAGTTATTTTATTTTCAACTTTAATTTATATATTTTATCTTATTCTTCCCAGTTAAATTTACCCTTCATTCTAATTTGTGTTGTACAGTTATTTCATTTTTAACCTTAATTTATATTTTATTCCTTCCTAGTTAAATTTACCCTTTTTAATTTTTCATATTTATTTCCTATCTTATTCATAGCCTTTCCTTTTTTGTTTTCTTTAGGTCACGAGCAGTTGTCCAAGCATTTCACTACATATCGTACTGTGTATGACTGTGTACGTGACAAATAAAATTTGAATTTGAATTTGAATTTGAATTTACTATTGCCAATAGTAGCCCATTTAACTCTGTTTCCCTTATAAGTTATTAATGTTGTAATGAATGCCCATTTTAGATCTAGGTGATCCTGAACCAACTATTAGTGATGGTGCTCTAGCCTCAGTCTGCTGGGGGAACAAAGAGCATTTCTCCTCAACTCCCCCAAACTTCACTACTGTATGTCCTTATTTATTTATTTTTCATCTGTTCTCTCTCTCCCATAATTTGCATTACACCCTGTTTTTCATCACTTTATGCCCTTCTCTTTTATCATGTCTTTCTCCTGCCCCCTCAGTCCGTCACTGCAGATGGCTGCCCCTCATTGAGCCTGTTCTGTTGGACTATTCTTATTTGATGGGAGTTATCACCAAGTCTTTGCTCATAGGTGGGGCTTCATTAATTTGATATCTGGATTGGATACTGGTTATATATACGGGTCCAATCCACTTAATTAAATTCAACACTGTTCTCTGCTTGCTAGGACAGAAGTCAACAACAGTGTACCAGGTAGAGTGCTAACGTAGCATGGAGGAAGCTAACAGCAAGGGGCCAGCAATTTGGCAGCATTTCATGCTTGTGATGCTAACAAGCTTGCAGACTATAACTAGTGCTGATCTTCTCGGTGGCATGCTCTCCCACTTGCACTCTTCTTATGTTTGCTGTAACACTTAGTAGGAAGTAGGAAAACAATATTTGAAGAATGAAGGGATGATTTACAGTCTTTAGGCCACAGTGAGGAATACAGATTATTTTAACACTGGTGATGGTATCAGCAGATACCCAAACCCAAGATATTAGTGCCATGCTGGAAAAAAGTTTGATCCTTACACATACTGTGAGGTATTTTTAGATCATTAAGGTTCTACCTCTGACATAGTTGGGTCCTTATCTTTTACCATAGGAAGCTCCTTCAGATGACTGCTACTTTGAAGTTGTGATATTTAAATAGAATTAAACTGAATGCTCTGGCACCATTCATCTCCTGACAGCTGCAGCTCTGTCCATTTAGGAAGACACTGTGATGAGGTTCAGAAATGTGGCCTTTTAACCACATGCATTGTTCTATGCTGTTAGTAATGGTTTTGAACACGAAGCTGGTTGAATAAGCTGTGACGGCATCCTTTTGCTATTCTATTCAAAACCTCAAAGACAATTCCCTAATTACAGACTCACTGCTCCAGAATTGTCCTTCAAATAAATCAAAAGAAGTAAAAAGTGCTGAAAAAAAAAGGGAGGAAGCCCCCCATTTTTCACAAGATGACTCAGCGGGGGAGCAGATGATTAAGGACTTGTACCCCATGTCCGCCCTGTTCTGTCTGCTTGTTTGTTTGAGAAAGGCACCATGCCAAGACAGAAATCTCTGGGATTAGATGGCAATAAATTGGTGATGAAATAATCCTGTTGGGCAATCCTATTTCAAGGGCTGGGAAGTTGAGTTTCCCAGCACTGTGTGTCAAACAAAAGCACGATGGTTTATAGACACGATGAGTGAGCGTCATTGAGCCCTCCACAACAAAATGCAGGCGGACTGTGCTTGGTTCTTTGTTTGGTACACATGCAGACAGAGACAAACTTTTGATGGGGGATTTATTATGAGAGCAACTAAACCAGATCCAGTTACTCTAGCTTGAGTTTTAAATTGATGTGTCCATTACTTGTGAACATGGGAAAATAATGATCCATAGCTATGCTGCCAGCCCTGAGAGTCCACTTTTAGCCACAGAGGGCCCGCTGATGTTTAGTGGGTACTGTATGTTGAGTCTTGTAGAGCTAAAAGTACAAACACAAAGTATAGAAATCATTGGGAATACAGTCGGCATTTTTTCATTGCTCAAAGAACAGATTGTTGACCTGATGGAGCGAGGAAGGAGTGAAGGTTTCACTAAAGTAAATTATATACTTAATGGGCATCAAAACTGTGATGCTGGGGAAAGTTAAGGGAGAACTAAAGTCATGAGTTGTGAACATGTCTACAACATTTTGTGGCAAAGCTTCACTTAGAAGAGAAAAATAAACAAAGAAAAACAAAACACATTAAGTCATAAGAAATCCTTTTCTCAGAACCAGGGGCGATTCTAAGTTCAAGCTTTTACACGGGCTCAGCTCCTAATCACAATGTCATGCATGCAGTGCCTTGAAATCAATATTCATGGAATATGCTGTTTCCAAATGTCATCAACTGTTTTCACATTTGCAAACCTCAGTTCAACTGGATAAACATTACAATGTTACCTTCAAAAACAACCCAATTAATTGAATGTCCTATAGTAGTGTCTAAGAATAATTCAGAGTGAATAATCTGAGATTTCAATCTAATCTGTTTTAAGGTGGCACCTTTAAGACAAAGGCTCATTTGTGAAAAAGCAGATAAGATGAAAAACACTCACAACATTATTTCAGACTTTTAATCACATAGAGATAGCCCACCAAACCATCAAGCGCTGAAAGTAGCATCATTCACCAAAACTTTTTGGTGAATTTAAATGTTGAAGTGAATAAAAAACACAAACTGGTCCATATCGTTTTATTGCAATATTCAAACTGAATACAGGCTGCTGCTGGACATAGACAGATAACATAATTTCGACTTGCTGGATCTGGAGGTATACTGTAAACAAACACTGAAACCTAATTCAGTCAGAATAAAAATTGTTAACAAACTAAAATAATAACGCACATCAGCTCCTTTGCTGGCAAACAGAACAAATAAAAATAAGTCACAGCAATGTCTCCTCATTATCAAAAAAGCTTGAACTTTCGATGTATTTAAGTTGAAGTGTGTTTTTAATCGACATTACTGATTTGTGTCATGAAATTACCTCTTTATCTCCTTTCTGCCACAGCAACTAAAGTCTTATTATTGATGACGGACCTGTTTTTGTTCTATCCTGTACTGTTGTCAGTAGAGAAGTTAGGAAAATATATGCTTTAAGCACCCCCAAAATGGGTCTAAACTCAGCTATTCTGGGAACACTGAATAAATATACTGGTTGGCAACACACACAAAAAAAGCTCTGATTCATCAGCGCATGGACACAGAAAGTCAATGTGTCTGAGGTGTCTGGGATTGGATATGGCGGTGTATCCTTTGGGTCGTTTGGCTGTGAATTCTGTTGTGGGACATCCAGGGGTGGACGAGGGTTGATTAGTTATATGAGCTAATTATATGTGTAACAATAGCATTCACATTAATGTCAGGACCCAAAAGTGGCACTCAACTGTAAGGATTTGGTCAGTTTTATTCACATGACATGGTTGATTGATTTATTTTGTGTGCCCCAAATTGCATAACAACCCTTTGAATATCTGTTGTTTAAAAACCAAAACTCTGAAACCACATGGTGGTTCATCAGCTGGTCAGATTACTCCTCTGCGGATGGATGTTTCACATTTCGAGTGCCTCTATAACAGTATTTTGAAAGAACTCTGTCTAGCCTTGTCTTGCAATAATTTGACCATCTTGGTTGACTCTCTGCACTCAGATGACATGTTTTGTGCAGGCCCGATGTATCTCTAAATACCCACTATAGCACATTTGCAAGCTTTTGTACCCAATATTTTACACATAATGACAGTAAAACGATATAATTCTAGAGCACAATCCATTTGTCAAGTCTGGCTGAGGCAAACAACAGGAAGTGGGTTGATCCAGACCAAAGAGTTTACAAACTGCTATGTCAGACTAGCTTATAAAATATGCTCACTGAATGACAGCTGTGCAAAATGCACATAATTTTGCATGAAGCCAGTGGCCGACCCACAGCAAAATATGTGGCATTTAGATCAAGAGCTTGTCCTGTTTGCTTCTTAACAAAGCCAGCATGTGTCAGGTTCTTCAGGTCTGAAGCTTTACAGATTTCAGATAGCATGTGTTACCAAACACCATGCGGTTTGATTTGTACAACTCTGCAGGAGTAACTCTTGCACTCTTGCACTTATGAACATTCACATCATAATGCACATTGTGGCTGCAATTCATGTTTGGAGCATCAAATTTCAAGGAATAATGTTATTAGAAGTCCTCTGAGAAATAAACAGTAAAAGGCTATCTTGCAACTTAAACTCCAGTTAGCAGCCTGTAGCTGTTTGAAGCTTAGCATCTGCTTTAAAACGTGTTTATAGAACCGTCACCTGAAAACAGCATCCACGAGGTTGCTGTCTGATGCCGTTTCAGGCTACAAAAACAAATAATAAGAGGAAAAGATGCTAAAATCCACTGTATTCACAGATCTGGCCGCTAGACTCCCCATACCCAATCCAGAGAAGCCTTTTCAAGATGTAACAAAATTAGCCTAAACCACGGAGGGTACAAAAACCACCAAAGACACAATGAATATGCCTAATCACACTAATTTTTCATTCCCATTCTCACTTTACCCAGTAAAAACTTGATTCATTATTACAATTAATTATTAAATATATTTGTTTTTTTTGTTAATTCCCTATGACCATTTCATCTCCACAAAATGTCTTTTTTATGAGCAAACACAAGCTAAAACATAGTTTAAAGAAGAAACCCCTGCTTACACAAATACTCTTTCTTTTAGTGCACAAAGGATGAAACTGCGTGGCTGAAACGTTTTGTCCAGAAAGATATCAGTTGGACTGATGTGCTAATGAGTTCTCCTGCCCCTACTGCTATTTGGACATCATACCTTTTTTTGGCATGATACATATCTATACGTTCAGAGAGAATGTGGTCTCTGGCATAAAATAAGCCTTCATACTCATAACAGAAGTACATGACCTCAGCTGTCATAAAACCCATACTATGCTTACAATACTGTCATAAAGCAGATTCCCAAATGTACCTTATCCCACAGACTTTTCGAAGAGCTTCTTGAAATGCTGACCCCTTCTTGGTCCCCTCGAAGCAGGGCGGTAAAAAAATTGGCAGCAGACGTACCAAGCTCTATAAGCCGCAGCCTTCACGGGATTGTTATGATGTGTTTTTGAATTTATCTACATGTGTCCTCTGTGTTTGCTGCCATAAATACTATAGAGAGGTGCAGCTGCCCCTTGCACCACAATTCCTCATTCCCACCATCACCTCTGTATTTATGACACTACACTGAAAGGATGGCGCTCTTCCAATGGATGATCTAATGGAGCTAAACTCAGACCCACTGGTTCAGTCAAGTAGGTGATGACAAAACTGGCTCTTTGCTATGTGATCATCTAATTATGGACTTACATATCATTCAATAAGTCATGTGCGGGGAACAATGGGGGGGTTCATTCCAAACAGAGACATAGAGACAAGGTGTACATCTATATAAACGTGGAGTTCCTCTCATGATTCATGGACATATTTTAGCCTTTTTAAGCTGTTATTTTGGTCCTGCTGCACATTAATTGTGCACTAGTATAGGCACTCTCACCGCTTTTCCAGATACAAAAGGCAAACCTTCAAAGTAAAGAACTTGTGAACACCACTGAAAGCTACTAGAAAAGTCATGTAAAAAGGAAATGGTCTATTACAATCAAAATGCACTGAAAAGTTTCAAAGTAATATTACCAATGTAATGTGCTAACAGTATTAAGATATACTTTGGCCGATATTTTGAATGAAAACATTTCAGATTCACGGCATAAAAGCTGAGTGGGGGTTTCACATGAGGTCTTTTCCCACATCTAATGAGTGTGATTTCAAGTGTGTGCTGGCAAACGTGAGAGGAAATGAAGCTGGTGTCTACACCGCAAACAAGCCTTCAACTTCTAAAATGTTACCGCACATGAGCTTCCACAGCAGACCTCGGACACACCCGCACTTGCTTCCATTGCTGCGCGGCTGTACTTCCCCTCCCGGTGTGCTGAGGGTACATCTGTACAGTACAAGCTTCACATGCAGAGAGAAGTGTGGAAACGTTGAGCTTTCCAAAGGACTGTGGAAGGGAAGACGTGCTGACAAGTTCAGATTTGTTACTGGGGTTGGTAATCTGCACTTTCGCGGTGGGATAAAAAGCCTTTGTGGGTGTAAATGAAGAATTCAGACAGTTCATTTCTGCTGTGAAATAATGGACAAACGAGTCTATGACTCATCGTTGTAGTTTACTCTGGCATTTTCTTTCCTACCATCTTGAGTAACTACCTCAGTGTCATCTTATTCCACTTCAGTTCTAGGCGAATTTTGGTTAGTTTGTTTTCTTCCAGTTTTCTATTTGTACTCCATGAACAGATACAGCCTTTCTTTGAATTTTGCTTTTACTCTAAAAGTGAGACTTTTCCTCTTTTTCAGCAAAGTCCATACTTCATATTCATATAATTACATCCTTTCATGCAAGGAAACCTACCCACAACCACAGTTTTCTATTGTTGGCCAATGCTTCACTTTACTAAAGCAGCTGCAAGATGGGGGGACTCAAATACCTTTGCCAAAAGTCTGTCTGGACTATCGACTGAATGGACAAAGTTTCTATCTCTTTGTATTTTTGAGTTGTGTTTTTCTTTGGGTTTTTTTTCAGCAAACAAAGAAATACATTTTAAACTTGGTCAATTTAGGCATTACATGCTCAGAGACACTGACTAATTTTATTGTATGCAAATTCAATGAAATCTTAGGCTCCACAAATGTCAAACTGTCAAGATTGGGGCATGTCGAATTATGCAAAGACTACAGCACCCGGATTCCGTGTATTCATGGATTTACCACACAAAGTAAGATCAAGGGGGAAAAGACAAATTTGGGAAGTGGTGGTCAAAAACAGCCTGTGGCAAAAATTCACAGTGTCAGAAGGACACTACTTATGACCACTTTCTCACAATATGCTGCAACCATTGTCTGCAAACCAACAAATCTGAATATAATAAGAGAGTCATGTATGTCAAATATTCTACAACCATTACTTTCACATGCAGTTCTTCACAAAACTCATTTTTGGATCATCTACAGTGGCCTGGTGTAAATATTTTGCAAATTGGTGGAAATTAAAGGGTAATGGAGGCCCTAAGGAGACCTTCGATCTTCTGTGGCACAGTTGTTTATGTTTTTGTCTAAGAATGACTAGAACAGACTAGAAAGTACCATGACAGTAAATTCCAGTTGCCATGCCTTGCATGTATACCCTGGATGAGACCCAACTTCCATGATGCCAGGTGTAAATGGGGTCCTGCAGTCTTTTCCCTTCCATCACTTTGTTCTGTAACCCTTTAATCAGATGACATATTAAGGTATAATATATATACTAAGATGAAAGGAATCGCGAAGAGTACTAATAACTGTAGTCATGAAAAGACAAAGAAAACAGGCAAACATTTGAAATGTGTTTCATCTACATGGCGGTATAATAGTACCATTTTTTCCTGATGCTTCTGATTGTAGCACAGGGTCATCTTTTATTATGAATGACTGAAGATTTCCTGAAGGGTCTGAAATCCTGCAGGTTCATTCACCGTCCGTACCACATGCAGTAATTAATGCGAAGAAAACGGTGATTGTGACGGAAAGCATTTGTCAAATCTTTATTATGTCAAAGCACCTTATAAAAAGAACCGAATCCAGCACAGTTCAGTCTCAAGGCAAGCATACATCCAATAACAAGGAGAGGGAGGGGTGGCTGGGGGCTTCTTCTTTTTAATAAATAACATCTGAGGATATCTGAAAGTTGTCTCTTATTTTCTTGTTTCTTCTTTTTCTTCCTTGTCATTTCTTTTCCAGTGAGGATGACTGGTACACATAATGTCTTCCAGCTGCAACCCCCCACCCCCTCTCCCCCATGCCTCCTCTCCCTCCCCCCTCCTTTTCTTATCTTTGCATGCGGAGAAGTTTCCACTTGCATGATAGTGCTGCCCCACTGCTCCTTCTGCCAGACGTACACCCGGAGAAAGATGCAAGTCAAAGTTCTTTCTTTTGGTTTTGTCTGCAGGAGCCATCAACCACATTAAAGACGCATTCATCAGGATTCGGTATTAAATTTCTGTAACAGCTTGCGATATGCACCCATATCTGCTCACCAGTCAGGATATTTTAAAGATAAAGACATGTCTGGCCTAATATATGTCACTTTCCTCCTTCATAAATAACTCCTTTCAGTTTGAATAGTTCCATTGCCAGGACGGAGATTTTGAGCGATGGTCTGCAATGGAATGCTTACAATTGGCCATCTTGCATTAAGATGTGTAGCACCTGGTTTTGACATATTACAGCCCTCCAGAACCCAAACCACAATGCATTTCACAGGCCCGCTGCACCAGAAACAGAGAAATGATGGAGGTGTTAATTCATATCTGAGAGGCAGTAAGTGTCAGAAAGGATAAAGCAGACTTCAGTAAAGCTTTGGTTAGGATGGTGCTGATAGAAGATGATCTCGTGGATCAGAGTAATGGCCAGCGTGGTTGTTTTCTGATGTAATATTCACTTACAGATCCAAATGCAACTTTAGTTCCCCAAAGGAAACAAAATTCGTAGCTGCTTTCCCAGATGTTACAAGTCCAGCTAGAGTCCAGGTATCCATAAAAAAAGAATATTTTCATACACTGAGTAGAGTTGGGAATGATTCAAATGTGTGTGTTGCTTCAGTGCTTAATGGTGGATGTGCCTGACCTTTGGTGTTGGTTGGTTGGTGCAAAAGTCGCAACAAAAGCAAGCTAATAACCACGGCAATGATCAACTTTTTCTTCACTGTAATGTCGAGTAATAGGCTACAAAGCAAGTACCTCAAACCACAATATTTTCACCACTTGACTTGATTGTTAGTGGCATTGCTGAAATATTGCAATAAGAGAAAATTGATTTGCCCGTAGGGTTGTCACAATACTAAAATTTCAACATTAATATCCAGGAAAACATTTTCAGTGCCACTGGGGGAAAAAAGTATGATTTTTTAAAATAAAGATTAGGCTACTGTTTTATGTATTCAGCTACAGCCCTGTTTCTGTGCTGCTTGCAACTTGTCACTATATCTTTGTTGCTTAATTAATTTGAGTGGCTATGGAGGGTTGCCACTGTTTCTGTCTGGTTGCTCGTAGACTTTTCTCAGCTTTGTTCTGGAACTTTAGTGAAGGCTGTGTGCCTGCCTGTCTGGAGCTATGCTGTGAGGCCATGTGTCAACTGGAAGAAGCAACGACTGCACTGTGGCAAAGAAGTATTTAATCCAATAGTAATTTTTAGAATCAGTTAGTATCCGAGTATCAATTTTTTGACAACCATACCCTGTAAATATCCTGCTTACAATACTGAAAAACTATCATCACTTTCTCACAATGTCGGAGCTTGAAAAGTTTAATGTTTCTGAACTCCTATGCACCAGTGAAGCAAAGCTATAAATACACAGTTCAGTCTGGCAATGCATGATGCCAACTTATTCAAAGTGAATGTGATTAAGGTTTTTAAAGGTTCAAACAGAGCAGTGAAGGTATTTATTTCAGTTTTAACTGAAATGCACATGGATGGTTACCATGCCAGTGCCTATTCAGCAAATGCCCTCATGCACCCATCCACTCTTAACTTAGAAAACCGGCAAACTCAAAGCAGTAATGTGGCTCTTACTATATGGATAAGTTCCCATTTATGTATTTTAATTTCCAAACGTCGTCTCTGATTGCACAAGAAGCATCAGGCTTGTTTGCAAGTTTCAAACAAACTTCTCCAGCATTTCTTTTCATGTCTTCTTAGCACAATTATCTGGCTCAATATTTGTATGTTTTAATATATCGAAAGCATAGTTTCCACCATTGTTAAATTGCTGTTGTATTGTTCTTCATCTAATTTCATCGCCTAGAAGCAACCTAGTGGCTGAGGATGTTGCACTTTGGAAATCAGCATCAAAGACCGGGCATCATTTCAGGCAGCAGACATGATTTACACTTAAGTTGCATGATTTACATCTAGAAGGGGAACAAATTGGGCTGGAATGAGGCGAACGGGACTCTTAAGACCAGACTTTACTACTTTTTTCTGCTGTCATGAACACAAGACTCCAAGTCAGGGGAGAAATAAATATTTTACTGCAAAGGGGGACTCTAGTCCTCCATATGTAGATTTTTATCCAAACCACAGATTTTTACCAAATTTGAAGAAGATTTTTTTTTCTTTGGTAACCATAACGTTTGCCGTCTTTATTTTTCCATATGGTTTTCTCTGCTTTCGACAAGGTGCCTAATGTTAAGAATTTCCTACCAAGTGTGCTTTTTAAAAATATGTATAACTGCAATTGCTGAGACATTTTTCTCTGATTATTTTCTGAATCTTTTGCTACAAAGGTTTTTAAAAACGGTGCTTTTCACAATTCCTAGCACTCAGAGGTTAAATATTAATGACTGAAAAACCTCAACAACCCAAATATGTTATTTTTAATAAATACAGAGGGATTAATTAAAGACCAGAATGTTTGATGGATACGTGTTTTGACCCTGGACTTGTAGTTGGTAAGACAAGTAACTGAAACTGAAAAATGCGATAGTGCACCACAACATCAGTGAACTCAGAAATATTGTGCTTAATCATACAACAAACTACTTAGGGCAAATGTTTGACAGTCCAGAAACCCTTATTTTACAGTAGCTTTTCTGCCGCATCCCAACATGTATCATATGTGGTAAAATAATTGTGTATACCCTGCTTTGGCAGACTTAATTAACATAGAGAGCATAGAGAGAAACTTCTGCATCACTCAGTGGTGATGTCTCATGAATAACTTTGTATGCTTTACTTTTCCACTGCTGAAGACTTCTCACAGAAGGAAAGGAAAGGATATACAAGATTGAACCAATATGAATTTTTAGTGCTTACAGTAGTCCGGCCAAAACGTGTGCAAAATAAGCATGAATCACAACTGTTCTCATACCAAAATGTTACCACAGACGCATAATCTTTCCATGCTGCAGTGTATCATCGTCTTCAGGCACGGGTGCACCCATTCCCCACCATGCACTGAAACACTACAGAGCACAAGCCCCTCGCTGTAGAAAATGAAACGGGGCCTTTTTGCATCCCGCCGAGTTGTGGACAGATGTTGATGTGTGACGAACATCGCGCGCTGCTCTGATGCAGACCTGCCAGCGCAGTCAGTCTTCATCTTGTGGAGGGTCCTCTCAGAGATGTGTTACAGCATGCAGTGACAGACCTCCACCAGAGTTTGGAGCCAGCCCACAGTGCCAGATGTTGTACGAAACGATGGGGAGAAGCCAGGAGAGGAGTCGTGCTCCATTTGAGATACTGTGATGTGGGCGACGTGAGAGCACAGCACATGAATGCATCGAGTCCCGTGTCTGTTTTGGCAAGAGCAACCGTAATAGCTTTAAGGCATGACGGCAGAAAATTAAAACCAATAGAGAGAGATAACTGTCAGAGTTCAATCTTTGACCTTTTTGATATTTATACTTTGAAATATTGTTTCTCTCTGTTTGCAATGAGTTCAGTGAGGTGGAGAAAATGGATTGGTCCAAGCTGCTTGTATCCTGGAAATCAATCACTTCATTGCAATGATGCTATGTCACATTTCTAGCAGATACATTTGTGCAGCTGCTGTCGTTGGCAGATTCTTTATTCCACTGTAAAATATACGGCATCAATGTTGACTAAACTACAGCCTGCTCTGCAGTTTGTAGTAGTTCTGAGCAAAACCCAAAATAAACCTACAGAATGTACAAGTTGCCAACTGAAAGGTTGTTCAGGAGAATGTTATCGTCACATAACTTGCAGTCATTTGTTTGTACTTAAAGCTGCTAAGTGACAAATACCGAAAAACCAGGAAAACATTTTGAGAGAGGCAGATTTGTAATGAATATTATTGAGGGAGATGAATCGCTGCCTTAGCTGTTGTGTCTCCGAGATGACTGAATCTTTCCAGTCATGGTTTGTTTATTCGTCAAATGTACTGGACTCGCAGGAATATGCCGCAGTATAGCTGCACTTCAACAGACACTTGATAAAAGGCAGGTTTTCTGTACGACATTGGCTCAGTGAACCAAAAACGTCAATGCAATAATTCTTTCCATTAACAACCCCATAACCTAATACATTTGTGTCCTTTCACGGTATAACATTCAGTATTTAAAGCGTGAATCGCTTGCCCCGCGTGACCCCAACCCCAGACTGTAATGCAGAGAAAGCTGCTTCTCCCTGCAGGCTTGCTGTCTTCCAGACAAGAAGTATTCTCAGTAAACAATTTAGAAAATGATTAGCGGATATGTGATACGTCTTGGTGGTTCCGATCTGAGAGGATTATGTTCGAAGGAGACTTCATTGCGGCGGATTTTTATCTCTTGTATCATCTCACAGGGTCATTCTCATAACAGCAAGCATGTTGAATTGGCCACAGATGTGTCTCCCTAAATGATAATCCTGTCACTGATGACTGGGGAAGGGCACAGATCAGTTGATTAAACAGGGATTATAGCAGGTTTGGAGAGCGCTGACAGGATTAAGTGACTGTCAAACTAATGCGACCCAATTGGGTAGGTTTGATGAGTTTCTGAGGAAAAGTGGTGATTAATATTGTTCAGATGTAAATGCTTAAGGCAAGGGGTTAAGGGAATTGCCCTAAAACATTTTGCACAATCTATTCACACTAACAAAGCCCTGAAACATTTAATTTTTGTCATGGGGACATATAACTCATACACTAATTCAATATAAAAGTGTCTCAGACCTCTTAAATCCTCTAAATTATAATAAAAGTGGTCGCAAGGCTTCTCCCCAAAAGTGTTGCCTCTCAGTTGTGTACCGTGAGAGAGCACATAGCTGAAAGCTAAAACCACAGTTACTGAAGAAAAGCAGACAGTAACACAGGGGAGCCAAGGCACGAAATGGCCAATCCCATCAATGTATATTTAGGCTTGCTCTACTTTGTTTCCCTTCTCTGCAGGTGCTGGCCTCACCTATTAGCTTTACAGCCTCACCAAGAGCCCTGGCCACGACTTAACGCGAATACCTAAAAGCCCTATTGATGAAAGTCAAAGAACCGCTTCACCACTGCTGCAGGTTTTTAATCATTACCTGAAAGTCTTGTTCTGATCACTTGAAGATATGCATTTTGTCATGGTTCTTAAAAGGCAGTGATAAACTGATCCAACGTTCATGTAGAAGACATTCCCATCAGAGCTGTGTTGCTGGATTCAACCCACTAACAGCAGTTTTCAGCTCGTAAACATTTTCTTTTCTTTCATTTGGTATTGTGCACTGTCAGCTTGTCCCCCAGTTGTATTGTTTTGAGGTGTCTGAGGAAGAACACACAGCACAACAAGTTTCTCCTACCCAGCTGACCCCACCTGCCAATTTTGTCTTCCTGGGGCTTTGTCCTCTTTCCCAAAAAGAAAATCAAATTGTTGGGTTGCTGTTTTGACACTGGAGGAGATCCAGTACCCATCACAAAAGCAGAAGGGGAAAGTGGTCAGAACGGGACTTCCCAGGAGTGAGTTAAAAACGGCAACTGCATTGGGAGCAGCAAGCAATGCCAAAAAGACCAGGGTGTCCTGCTCCATCTGTTTGGATTCCACAGGATGGAGGACGTGTTTTTTCTGACAGATGTGGATTCAACACTTTTCCTGTCATGTTAAAACATACTAGTTTTACGTACTACACCTTTAATAACAATTTGAATAAAATTACCAACAGGAGTGGTTGTTTAGCATCTGTCATTTACAGTGTCTTGTAGCCTTCTGCAACTAGATTTTACATCAAGACAGTTGGGTTATTAACACCTGCAGAAGTTTTGTCAATCAGATGTTTTACCATAAAAATTACCTAACTTGAAAGATACACTATTTACCTCATATGAGAAAAGCATTGCTAGTCTCAGAGTTAGAGATGTTTAAATGGCAGAAGTTATCACTTCAGGAAATACAAGTTGTAACACAGATTCTGCTGAAGACGGATTTAAACGTTTCAGGGTTTTATTTCTAATCAAACTTGATGAATGCAGCAGACTGCTAAAGATTAACTGACTGAAGATTTTAGCATTTAGGAATTCAGTTTCACAGGAAAGGTCACAGACCTGTTTTCTTAAAAATTTTTATGAAGCGTATAGGTAGTGCCTTGTGTATATCCATTTCAGCCTCATGCAAAGTGCTGTTCATTTTGGATTTGTTTCATGGGCTGTCTGGGTGGTGTTCAGTGAGTTGGACTGACCCACATTTCCCAAGTGTTCCTCCACACCATCAAGTCTGTTCCTGTGCAGCTCTGAGCAAACAAAATGAGATGAAACGTAATTTCAGTCGAACAAGGAAAGCTCCGATGACTACAGACTGTAGCTGCTGCCCTTCCACTCGTCTGAATGGCACTGGACTTGATAGAAGTCTTTAGATGCCTCACGGAGCACTGGGCTAATTTTTTTTCTACAAATTTGAGCTGAAAACACGCAATTGCTTCGTAGAAACCCACAGATTTGATATTTATGCCAGTTTATTTTTGGTCTGAACAATACAAAAAGTGAGAGAACGTTTGAACATATGAAGCAGTTCAGAAGGAGTTTGTTAAAATGTGGGGATGTTAAGATGGTCACGAGTGCAATGCTTCACAGATGTTCCGCAATGAGCACATATCTTTCAACAAAGGCTGTTTACTTTGTCCATAGTCTTTGCCCTGTGACAAATGGCCGATCAATTGATCACCGAGACACGTTCAAGTGGAACTTTGTCAAAGATAGAAATATCTCATAAACATTTGGTTCTTGTTATTTCGCTGGGAGCCCTACGGCAGCCTGAATTGGCCACATATCCTCTGGATTGTTGTACATACGGATACATCTGGCAGGCGATTCTGAGAACCACCCAAAACAAAACAGCCAGGAGCTCCACTGTTCAGCTGTGAAATAACCAGCTTTAGCAGTTAAATTTATTTTCAGAGAGGAACAAAAATGCACACACAGCTTTGATGATGTCACCTGTATGCCAGATCCCCTGCGTGTGCCTCACAAGGGTTTGGCCATCAATAAAAAGGGTCCATTCTGGTAGTGCATTGATTGGAGATTAAGCAAACACCATCACACCGGTGTCGGGAACAAAACACTTCTTTCCAGCTCAATGGTTGTTTGATATTTTTACCAGACTCCTGCTCTGCTTCCAGGCTCAGCCTTGACTTCTCAGCTGAACTCTGCAAGATCATACAGAGGGGTGTAGCTATACAACCCGAGTAAAATTAAAAACTAGAAAGAGAGGAACTCCTGTTATCTAATGACCTCAACTGGCTTCATAATCAGTGTTTGGTTTTCCTTTAGAAAAAAAGTGCAGTTAAACAAGTATGGAAAAGGGGGATAAAGCCGGAAAACCCCACACCCATTTGGAAATAATTGCAGCAGCTGCCATGTGAAAGTGCTTGGCTATGATACCATCACACATTGCTGAAAGCATTGCATCTTGGGAGACAAACCTGGGCCATTTTGCAGAAATTTGTTTACGAAGTGGCTTCCAAAACAGGAAAAGAAATCTAGTTATTTTGCTATTGATTTCCTTGCTTCTTGGATCACTTAATAGCAACACCATTATTATTTCATCATAGGGGTAATGACATTAGTAGTCCAGGGTTATAGAAGAAGTTCGATTAATCAATGATGTTTGACATTTTTGCACAAGTTGCAATCTGTAGCAATTCCTATGAGCCTTTTCAGTATAAATGGCAAAAATTAACAGCTGTGTCACCAAAAATATGTTTGTGCTGAGTTGAAATATTACTCTAGCTGTGGAGAAAAAGCAATTTAAAGGCCATCTTTTTTGGTATTTTATCTTCAGCTACTGTGTGGATGTTATCATGGCAAAGGTCAGGTTGAAAGATTCCAACTGTGCTCAGATTAAATACTGTATGTAAACCTTCTAAGAAGAAAAGCTTAATTCATCCACCAAAACAGGAAAGGCGTGTGTTTAATAACATATGACTACGTTCCATTTAATTAGCCTTATTTAAGACTGCAGGTTTTGCTCATTCTGCTGTATTGTCATGGTTTTCTTGGCAGTACTGATGAAAACTGTTTCACTTTATGGGCACATCCCATTTCAAAGAAGCCCTTACATTTATTACCCATGATGTGTATGTACAATATGTAATTTGGCCCTCAGGGTTTATGCACAGTTGTGTGAAAAACTAAGTACTGTAGATCCTCCCTGTTTTCATGGGAATTAGGAGGGTAGGTAGCAGCTAGGTACTGCTAATCACATGCACCCCTCACTTTAAAGGCTTGTAAGAGTTTGACAGTTTGCTGGTTTGGAGCATTTGAGTGTGTGTGTTAACACAATAAGAAAAATTTTACGTGGAGCGGAAGTCCCAGAAAATTGACCCCAACGTCAGACTGTGTAGTTGCAGAGAAATTGCAAAAAATCCAAGAGCTACATCTCAGCCTCTACAGGCCTCAGTTAATTCAGTTCGATTCAGTTTTATTTATACAGTTCCAAATCAAAACAACAGCACTTTATATTGTAAGGTAGACCCTAAAATAATACACAAAGAGAAAAACCTAACAATCATATAACCCTCTATGAGCAAGCACTTTGGCGACAGTGGGAAGGAAAAACTCCCTTTTAACAGGAAGAAACCTCCAGCAGAACCAGGTTCAGGGAGGGGGCAGCCATCTGCCGTGACCAGTTGGGGTGAGAAGTGAGAGTTAGCATGTTAATATTAACCTCCTAGAACCTGGTGTCCACATATTTGGACATCACATTTTGATTATTTAGACCAAAATACTCAATCTTGCTCTACAAGGGCCTGATATCCACTTACGAGGACATTATGCTGCTACTGTTCTATCGAAATTTTAAATGAATATCCTCATATGTGGCTCTCATTTTTCTTAGAAACAAAAATTAGGTTAAAAAAATCAGGTAATTCTTTGTTTTTACATTCATCAGGTCCCAATCAGCCCAAATGTCAAAGAGAAATTTAAAATGCATGCCATAGAAAAGTTCGAGTCTTAGGAGGTTAAAGTACATGATTGTATAATTAGAAAAAGACTGAAGAACTAATGCTTGTGATGGAAGGTTGTGAGAAGAAAGACTCTACAATTCAAATCTACAATAGATTGGATGAAAAACAAAAGATTCAAGTTGCTGAATCTTCTGGTAAAGGTGGTTCTACAAGCTATTTAATCATGGGGTGAACTTTTTTGACAGGACTAAATAAAATATAGTAAAAACATTCTTTGGTGTAGGACTTCATACAATTGAGAATTACAAAACTCATAGAGAGAGGTCTAGATATTCTGATTAGATGTCTGAAAGCAGTGGTATTTCAGAACCATACAGTAATTCCATACAATAGTTTAAGGTTACACTAGTGAGAAATGTAGGGAAAACACTGAAAAACCAAACACTGATGACTGGATAGAGGAGCTGCACTAAAACATAAGAGGTTGTGAATGAATTGACATACATTGTTGTCCTAAAATAAATGGAAATGCCAATGTCTCAAAGGAATGGCTACTGCGACCAGTGCTGTTTCAGAACCAACCAATGAGGGGAGTTTGCAGTTGTGACTTGATTTTTTTTTAAAGGAAAAAGAAAATCGGATTGCTGCATCTGTAAAAGCGTTGGACCACCTAATGAGCAAAATGGCTTCTTTCAAATAAAATCTGAGTGAGAGGGTTTTATTTTTCCACCTCTAAAGTTATTTGTTTTAAAGACTAACAAAGCTCAGAAAAACAGGCAGATGTGAGGGGATGTATTTTAGAATAACAAGACTAGATTCCTATCTAAATGAAAACAAATGAGCCATAACTGCATAAAAACACTAAAAATGTTTGGTGGCTTTGCTCCAAGAATGAGTTTAAAAAACTCTGTTTTACCTCTACAAGTGTGTTGCTGTTTCCCAACAGTAACTCACTTGTGTCACTGCTGCAGCATGACTGGCTTGATGTGTTTTACTTTGGCTGTCATAAAGCAGACAGCTGACTTATTGGAGACAGAGCTGTTACGTATTAAACAACTGCCAGCGGAACACAATGTCTCATAAATTAGGACTACTGCTCAGATTTTCTTTAAGAAAAATGCATATTATGCATATCATCTGACCTTGAAATCAGTGTTTGATTCCCCTTAAGTAATGTCTTGCATTTACCTTAATACTTTTGGCTCTCACTGGGAATACTTCATTAAAGCCACGTACCGAAAACCTACTAAACCTTATTCTTTTTCCCCTGCAATGTGAACTCAACTAAATTAGCTCAGTTTTCTATGTAGTAGAAGAAATTAGTTACTATTTCAACAGCCACAACAGACAAACAATTGCTAATATCTGCATCTCATATTGAAAATGTGTCATGATACTTATGCTTCATATGAAGAATACAATAAAGAGACTTTGGTGAGATACATTTTGAGATTATAAATCAGAATTCCAACGGGTGAATGTCAAAGTAAATGTTCTGGAAAATCTACGCGCACACAGAGCTCCCCTCCACCCCTCCAATTATTTAAACCATCTCAATAGCGCAGCCTTTGTGAAAAAGTTTCACTGTGGTGCACATTGAATCCAGGTGGACATTAAAACATACGCCAGAAGTAAAAACTTTTGACTTTAATGCACATAGCGCTCAACTCCTGAGCTTTATTTCTCCTGAGTTTTTGGAAAAGTAGTCCAGATACTCAGTGCAGTCCCATCTATCAAAGCAGACCTCATCCATCTGCAGCTGAGAGATATAACTGACACTCTTCATATCAAAAGTCACTTCAGGACTCCAACTCAATGGAGCTCACTTTGAGCTGTGCAGACTTTGCCATCCCTCCCCGTATCCTGTCAGGCCCTGAGCCATTACAGATTTACACCTGGCAATTGGGAGATGAAAAAAAGAAGAATTAGTTCCTCCAAGTTCAGAGTCCAGTGCTGAAATGGATTTTTTTTTATCCTATTTCCTTTTCCTCATATCACATCCGGCTGTCAAATACCATATTATGCAAAGCCGTCTCAGGAACTAGCACGTGCACATGGTGGATAAATCAGCAAATTTAAAAGAAAAAAACTGCTGGGATTGTAAGTTGTTATATACAGCTCTGACTTTCAAAAAGGTGTGGGCGATTATATTTCTTTCCCAGCAGTCTTGTTTTCTGCATCACAGAAGGGAAGGAAGTAAAGGAAGAGAAAAACAGTCATTTCTGTACTAGCACTTAAAAAAATGACAATTAATGGAGACCAGTTTATTTTTTGAGGTTTTACTTATTTAAACATTGAAGCAATTGTTCAGACGCAGCATGTGTTTTGTAGCTTTTGGCTCTTTTCTTTGGATTGCAGTGCTAGTTTCTTTGGGAAAATGGCTTCAATAAATACATTTGTAACATGATACCATTGTATTAAGACATGCAGTCTGTGTGCAGAAAACCCAGGCACTTGTCATCAAATGCTCCCAATGGATTCACAGGGAAAGTAAAACACAGTGATAAGGAAAAATGATTTTGAAGGGTTCTCACCGGCCGCACGAAGCAACTGTGTTTGTGATCACGGCAGCAACACATGCTAGATCAATCCATCATTATGTACTTTATAACCTAACCAGAAAGATGGAAGTGCTGTCGGAAGATCCAGCAACACCTTTTCTTTAAAAAAAAAAAAAAAAAAAAAGCCGCCCACTTACTGCTGTGCAGCCCGCGCCTGTTTTCTAAGTCAAGTTCAATAGAGACACACTTCCTTTACTTGAACCTCGTAACATGGTGCAATTGGTTTTTGATCAGGGCCAATGTCAACTGTGATAGCAGGCCTGCAAAAACATTTCTCCTTGTTGGGCGATTGGGTTACGACGAGTCGGTGCAGAGTGGGCTGTTGTCTCTATGAGCTGACGTCCTCGAGGTTGCTGGGAGGCTGAAGGGTTTTACAAGTTCTTCTCATGAGGACGACTCATAGCCTCCAAAACCTTGTCTGGACCTCTGGATACGATAAATTGCTCCTTTTATTTTGGCAGTTTTTTTAATGCAATTGTTATTGATGTCCAAACACATAGTTCAAGGTTACACTATTGAGAAATATAGGAGAAACACAGAACAGCCACATGTTGAAGACAGGATAGAGGAGGTGCACTAAAACATAAGAGGTTGTGGATGGATTGGCACAAACTGTAGTCATAGAGTAAATGGAAATGCAATCAATGAAAGGGACAGATTGAGTTTTTAAAAACATTCTTAGAAAAACACTCAACAGCTGCTTTTCAAAAGTAATGTTTTTGTGATTAAGTGTGCACATCTTTGACCACACATAAATGCAGTATATTGCATGCTGCAATCATTACTGGATGGGATTTTAAAAGCAACCAAAAGGTCAAATTCTACAGAGACCCTCATGCAGATCAAAATATTTAATCAGCAAGTAAATAATATTAGTGCTTATGGTGGTGTAATCAGCATTAACCTGTTGCAGCTTTCCAGGTCAGAGGCTAGTAGTGCATTTCAGAGTGTTCTAATTCACGGAGGTTGGTTTGGTTAGGGTGAGTCGATGTGCTACTGCATAGTTAGTCAAGTCAAATCCAGTCCATTTATTTATGAGCACATTTAAAAGTAGCACAGGTTGACCAAAGTTCTGGAAAAAATGAAAAACAGTCGCCATTCTCCTTAAAAAATCGAATCAAATGTTAACAGTTCATCTAGCACAGATCTAAAAACAAACAAACAAACAAAAAAAAAACCAATAAAAATTAACCTTTCTGTTCAGTTCAGTTCAATTTTATTTATATAGCACCAAATCACAACAACAGTTGCCACAACGCTCTTTATATTATAAGTTAAAGACCATATAACAATAGTCAGTTAAACAGTCAAAGGACCCCCTGTGACAAAGTTCTTGGTGACAGTGGGAAGGAAAACTTGTGTTACCTTATGTCTGTCACATATTGCTTTGCATCTCATAAATGGTTGGTATTGTGAAAATTCCTAGCTTCAATAACACTTTTTAAAATTTTTCCCACCAGTTTTTTTTTTTTTTGTCTCAGAGCTCTTTGCAACAGGCCTCATTACAGGGGATGTAAGGACAGCTCACAGTTTTGTAAAATAGGAGAGATGGCTAGCAGAGGAAATGTGCTCCCATTCTGGTCAGCCTTACAACAGTTTATCACACAAAGCAAACATATTTGCTTCTCTAGCTATTTAATTACACCACAGTTTATCTGGTTTTCATCAAATTTGTTCACTGTCAATTGACAATATCAAGGAAAAAAATGAAGCGGTTTAAAAAATCTTCTTTACATAAACAAATATAGAAAAGAATTCGCATCATGTTATTGGCGTATTATGAAGGAAGAAACTTGTATCCAAACATATTGGACTCACTAACATTTGTGTTGACAGCATTCAGTTCAAATGGCATTTTACCAAATGCCTCAGAACAGCATAGCAGATTATAATGCTTATAATGTTTGTGTGTATTCCCAAACATGATACACACAAACATTTGAAGAAGAAGTTAATCAAGTACAAGGAAACATAACTGAAGTGGAGCTTTACATCATAAAATGTAAGGAAGAGGATTCGCTTACAAGGATTATTTATATTATAACTTGTATAGCACACTAGGAGCATCATTGTACTTTATTAAAAGCACCTTATCTAGCACTTTATTCAGCATTACACCTTGAGCATAGATTTGCGCATGAAGAACATTTGAACAGAAGAGTTTATTTATTGAATATTCATTGTGTATTTTAAAATCAGTAGGTAGCCTATTGGTTCCAGGTCCAGCACAGTTGCTCCTCATTAAGAAGTGTGGTGGTTGTCTGTGAAGAGGAAAGGTTGTTAGTGAGAGCAAATAAGGTTAACCATTGAGGAGAGCTGGGGCAAATGTGTGTGTCTAGAAATAAAGATGGTGCAAAGACGTGGCTCTGAGATGTGATTGCTCACCTGTCTTTCCCGTGTCCTTTCCCAGGTGTTTGGACAAATGTTTACATGGGAGTCCAGACACCATTTAAAGGTTCAGGGAGAGGCCATGGGTTAAGGGAGAGAGGGGAGTCTCCGTGCTTGGAGTTTGGGGGGGGGGTTATAATAAAGGTATGGTGTAAGGAAAAAGTGTGAAATATTTAATAATATGAAAATGGAAAATGTACGTCTATATTTATTTATTTATTGAAAGTGATGTATTGTATAATGTGGTAGAAGTTTGGGATTTGAGAACTCACCTGTTAGTGGAATAAAGGTTTAGCCTGAGACAGCTGAGAGTATGTAAGGCTGCAAGGAGTGATTGTTTGTGAGGAGAGAAGGCTGGACATGTGAGTGATTGTCGTGTCCTGAAAGCGCTTTGGTGAATAAATGCCTCTTGTTCTACTATACATGTCTTGGTATGCCTCACTGTAAATCCAGCCGTGAAAGGTCACCCTGTTACAGGGAGCAGGAGTCGATGCTAAGGGACAAGACCCATGCTTGCGATAAACAGATTTAGTGTTTGAAAGTTTAACCCTTGGCCTTGTAAACCCTAATTGGAAAACTAAAATGCCAGTTTTATATATTAAAAAACAAAAAATAAGCAGATATCCTTATCAGTTGTTATCTATCATCCACATGGCCCTTTTTTGGAGTATCTCTCTTATTATTTATCCATGTAGATGCTGAAAATGATGGCCTTACCATGTCATTTAATCTATTAGATTCTCTCAAAATGTAAATGAGCTCACTCACTACTTTAATCACACTCTGTATCTTGCTCTGGACATTTAGCAATATTCTCAGAAAAAAAAGACTATTTTCTGATCATTTTCAGGAAAATCTAAACTTTCAATAATGCATTATACAGCAGTGGGGAATACATTTCACTACAGTAGATGTTTTTTTCTGAAAGTGATGTAACTATATTTAAGCATATAATTCCTCCACAGTTATTTTCTTCAGTGCCATATGCAAACACAGTGCAGAACAGAGGTCTTGTTGATAGTTTTACATTTTCATTGTGTATGACTTTGGATACTGTTGTTCACCTGAAAAAGAGCGCCTCAAATAAGACTCCCTGGTAAAACGCACAAATGTGTACCTTAAAGCAACTGCAACCTAGAGAGAAAATCTTACTCATTACTAACTTCGTTTAGCCTTGAAGAAGAGTTTGCTGTTGCTCAGAAAAGCTGAGCCATCTTACTATTCATCACATCACTGAGTAAAGAAATTATGAACAACCCCAGGTTTCTCATCAACATTGTAGCAATACTGAGAAAGAGTACGAGTTTCTGTTTCCTGGGACTCGACAACAAGAACAAAAGCTTGTTGAATATGGATGTATGCTTTTAGAGTTTTCTGCCAGCAAGACTTTTTTGGCATATTATAAATTATGTTAAAGACCATATTTTTGTTAATTCCATGATGCTTTCTAAATGTAAACAAGTTGCTCTGGTATTATATGAATCTAATTCACTGACAATTGAACATAAAAAATACACACTGGCACAATCCAGGTCTCCTGGGTGAAAGTCCAGTGTTTGACTTTTCCTACATCTCCACCAGCGTACAAAGTAAACTTTGTTTTCAAACTTTCATATCTGTCAGTTCGGATATGAACAAAAAAAAATCCTGACTATTGAAGTGGACATTTTTGTGCATCTAGAATAAAAACTGAGCCAGAAGTACCCCACACACCTTTTGGAAGGACTGGGACTATCCCTGACTTGCAAATCTGATAAGGATCCAAAACTTATTGTTCTTCATTCCCTTTATCATCTGTTTCAAACCTCTGTGATTCGAGTTAAGTTCTCAAACCCATAGCAGAATGGAGGAGTTGACGTTATCGCTACAAAGGATCCACAAGGCAAAATATGAATTTGCTGTCGACAGGAGAAAGCCATGCAGCCTCACAGAACTTGATGGCTTCATGGATGTAAAAATAAAATTTTAAAAAAGACCGGCTGTTTGAAATCATTCAGAGGTGGTCTGGCCTCAAAGCCCTGAAATACATTTAACACATAATCAGCCATGGATGTTTTATATTCAAGGGAGAGGTTAAAAAACACAACAACTTCAGATAAGAGCTTTTTTTCCACATATGAATAATGTTGCAAGTACAGAAAAAAAGATGTTGCAGGTGTTTTATTTTGGATGTGGTAATACATTACAGTATGTTTTATGGCTTACTAGAGCAACACGTTGTGCAGCTAATCCATCAAAACTGCGAGATGAAAACATGTTTTTCTTGACGTTTTTGACACACACAATCCTCTCAGGAAACAACACAAAAACAACACAAAACCTGAGTGATACGCATTTTAAACGGTATCCGTCTGCTGGTCATAAAGTTGCAGGTGTATCAGTCAAAGCTGCGAGCAAGACAGGCTAACCTTTACTGAGAGGTTCACGACAACAGACTGTTTCTGAATCAAGTCCTGTGCATAAAACAGCACGCAGTCATGTTTATCCCATTACAACAAATCATTTCACATGGGCACCAAAGCCAGCATGTGGACATATTAATAATGGAATTCCTCTGTTTTGCTGTTGCAATTTATTGCTTTTATGGAAATTTCAGCCTTGCTTTGAGATTTCTTTGCCTTGAAAAACTTTATGTTTATCCCCTGCATCACCAGTGGCCTCAGAAAATATCCCAGACCTGAGTGCAGCCTCACTGTGACCCAGGCAGATACAGTATGTTCTCCGCAGGCAACCAAAGGGCTTCCCATACCAGTGAGCAGCTCCACAGCAATGAAAAAAAGGCAACTATGCCACACAAGTTGAAAGAGGGCCAAAACGACATTTCTGCAAAGCAACTTAAAAATATTATGATTGCGTTCATAAAGCTTTCAGTCATTTTGACAGGCACGAGCAGCTCAACAAGGAAGCATTGTCTGGGCTGCACAAAAACGTGGGCAACCCCTGTGGAGGAACATGCTCCTACCAATGAGCTGATAAGTGATATGAGCTGTGGAGTTTATGTTAGAGTCGTGCTGCAGTGCACATGGCTTCCCTTCACTGCTCTGGTTAGACTTTAAGAGGGAGACAGTATATTCCACCCAAATTATTTTAACAGCTCCAGTATCTTATTACAAAATAATTTTCCATCTCGATCTAATGTACATTTATGGACAAAGAGTTAAAATGTTGCTTTTTTTGTTCCAAAGTACCACAACTTCATGAAATGTGCATTGAGTACCGCCTTTATCAACCCCAAGTCCAAAAAAAAGTTGACACTGAATACAATGTAAGTAAAACTGAATGGTCTCTGTTGCAAATCTTATAAAACCTGATTTTATTCACAGTAGAACATGTATACCAATTGTTAAATCATTCTAGACATTTTACCATTTCATGACATAGCGTGTTTTTAATTTGATGGCAACACAGCACAGTACCACAACTGGGTATAAAAAGAGCATCTTTGAAAGGCAGAGTTTCTCCGAAATAAAGATGGGCAGAAGTTCATCAATCTACCCAAAAAAAGCAAATAACTTCATTTACAGATTATGGACTGCATCAGATTGGTGACCTGTCCAGGGTGTGCCTTGCCTTTGGCCCTATGGTAGCTCAGATACGCTCCAGGATGCAGCACTGGCCTGCCAGCAGTCCAGACCTATCACCAACTGAAGGATGATGTCATTGATGTTTTGCTGCCACAGCTCTTACAGCACTACACAGTTCTTAAAAAAACAAGAGGCTAAGTTACAACAAAAGCATGTTTTTAAAATGGCAGCTTGTGCAAAGAACAGCCAAAACCAAGAATCACAACGCATACTGTAGATCCAGTTAATGCTCTCCAAGAAACTCAGTCATTTGAACACCAAATGTCTCGAGGTGCTCTGGTGTTTCAGAGTACTCTGGCTTGTAATTCGCTGGGCATGAGTCAATGTGGCATGAGTTATGTTTTAGCACAAGCTGCAGGGAAGTAGTGAGTTTCACGTGCATAGAAGCTATATATAAATGAAGAGAGATAAATTAAAAATACTTGAATTATATTCCGAAGCAAAATCCGATAACATTCAAGTCCTTCTTGACTCTGTTAGCCATGACAAAGACTTAAACAAAAGTGAGTACATATAAACATTTTTGTACATCGACTGAAATATTTATCTCTGCTACACATACCTCTAGATTTTCCTATAATAATCTAATTCATCAGCCTCCCATGTCTGCGGAGGAACTCACATGAAGCAGGACATTGAGCAGAATCATAGCCATTCATTGTTTGAAAGTGTGCCAGGGCACTGTGGTGACCTCCAACGCGGCAACATCTGATGAAATATTCCTGATGAATTGCGCTCATGGCAGTCAGAGTCAGGTTTCTGCCATTTTTCCTGGGTATCATGTTTGCTGACTGTATAAATGTAGTAATTGAAATGTAAAGCAGGCTTCCCGTGGTACAATATTTACACAAAACTCCTCACATATGGTATGAATTGCTGAACAGCTGCTATCAATCGCAGGAGCCGCATAAGAAACACTCCAAAAATGAATTTTACATTAAGGAGGAGAGATGTACTGACTGAAAGACCCCAAAGATTTCAGAAATCAATTCGCGAATGTACAGAATTTTTGTATATTTTGTTGGATGGTAATTCAGAGCCCTTCCTCCTACATACAGGAGTGTGTGTGTGTGTGAGGGCACTTGAGTTTAGCTCAAACAAGAACAGAATTTCATGGATTTTTGACAAGTTGGTTCATAACTTTGTGAGGTTCAGCTATGATTTGAAAGAGAAGTAATTAAACCAGGGATTTAAAAGTTATTGTTGGAGACTTTTCTGTGGTTGTAACTCCCCTCTATTGCTAAGTGAAGAGCCACATGAATACGTGTAAGTTTCCAGTATCCAGACAGATCCAGACACATTTCCAGCTGTGTAAATTTCCAGTATCTCAAAATTTGCATGTGTAACACTTTTAAAGTTAAAAGTATAATTAAACAACAAGTTGTCAAGTTTTCTTAAGAGGTTCATGTTTATGGTATGAAGTCAGAAACCTGTCGTAAATTGTCCCAATTATAAAACTTACACTATTCCTCACTTTATCCTTTCTTTTTATTATCTTTTTCCTTCAAGCCTGGGATCTTGATGGTTCTTCACACAGTCTATGCTGCTCCTACAACTTTGTTCTGCTGGACAGAGATCTCAGATGTTGTGCCCCTTTCTTCATCATATCTTTCTGCAGTTCCCTCCATGTCTCCTTGATCTTGGGCTCTAGTCTCCTTCTTTACGTAGGGTACTACTCCGTGTGGCTGTTCATTGTAGGCAAGTGTCACTGTTTCCGTGGTGTAGATCAGCTGGTTGGTTTCAGTGATGGTCGCGGTAGGGATTGTCCAGTATGCTGCATTCATATAGTCTAGTTAACTTTCAGGGGGTACTTCACATAGTCTTGGTAGTCTTGAATGTATAACTGAAATAACAACAATGTTGTGAAGAGAAACGGTAACCAATGTTCCCAGATAAGGTTCCCATCTGGGAATGAAAAAACTTCTAATCGGGGTCTCATAATCCTCTCACGATGTAACGAGTTGCTAATTAATTGTGTTTTTAAATCGACACGTCCAACTTTGCCACAGGCTCAGCAGTATGAGGGCGGAGTCAGCGAGATACACAGTTAGTACAAAAAAACCTGCTAGCAAGCAGATTAGGTTCACAGCGCCTATTACCTCTAACTGACTAACTCAGAGTTTGCATTAACCCTCTTTCAGGAACTTAGAGCTTGGAAACGCTCCAGTGAAAGGCTCATTCTGTGTAAAATAATATTGAAAAAATAATGATTAGATGATAAACTCAGTCTTTGCTAATGTCAGAGCAGCAGGATTGCTTTCTTATATACTTCTATACAGTCTTTTTGCAACCAGAGGGACTTTAACACAACATCCATTTTTTCTTTTCTTTTGGAGGAAGGCCAGAAAAACACGTGAGATAAAATGGCCAATAGCAAACAAAGTCTAAAATACACACCTATTATCAGCTGTGAACTATGCTAATATGTACTAGCATGAATGCATGACATGTTGGCTTTACCTGCTAAATTTCAGATATTTTTCTTTAATGTTCAGTGGAAGTGATTTGTAGCAAAATCCATCGTCATTATTCTGATTAAATATGCAACTTTAGGCTTAGTTGAACTTTTTATAATGTAAGCTACCCTTTTCAAAGTATCCACTTAAGCTTAGCGAGCTGAAACTTTCCAGTGAGAAAAAAGGAAAGAAAGCCCAACAATTTTTCCTCAGCGGTATCAAAGCATCAGGTTTTATTCACATTTTGGTTGTGACCATTTGGAATCTGCCTTCTATGTAACTCTGACCCTTTTGCTTTCAGGGCCTGCAGCAGATTCTTTGACAGAAATAATGATTTCCCTCATTACCATCACAAGAAATGGTGTCCTTTCTTGCTTTATGGGGGAAATGCAGATGTGTGACAAAGTTGTCTAATTTCTATCCGAGCACTGCCAGTTTGTCCATTTTCTTTTACGCCTAATAAATCTGATTGTTGCTGATCTGCAGATTTCAGTTCCCAGTGCACATTTTTCCCATATCCAGTAGTTTTCACATTTGCAGTGCACCTGGATGCGTAGGGTTCCCCCTTTTAACAATGTCAACTAGACACGTTTGTCTTAGATCAAAGTGCAACAGTGATTTATCATATCCTATGGTGGCTGAGACAGAATGAAATGTTTTAATCTGTTACAATCTAGACGAGATGCATGAGAAAAAACTTGACACACAGTCAGCAAAGCCTGCAAGTCAGACATCAGGCCGAAGGTTTAATGATCACCGTATCTGTCCTTCATCTTTATAGTACAGATGTTTTTGGCAGTCAGAGATCTTAGGCAGATTTCATATTTTGACTTGTGTTTAGCTGGCAGGCTGCCTGCCTGTGTATTACCAAAGTGTCCATACACTTGTCAGAAAGTCTCTAATTTATAATTATATGTTTGTGCAAGTCCATGTATGACAAATAACCATTACAATAATAATCTAAAAAATTTAAATTAAAAAAAAAGTCATTTTCTATCATCATGATCAAGCCTTAGCAAAAAAAAAACTGGAAAATGAAGAAAGCAACTAGCCTGACCAAAGGTAACAATCTCTATTTAAAACTCAGTGGCACATTGTGATGTGGAACTATTTCTTAACTGGGGACAGAGACTCTGTTGATTTCTGTCCTCGATGAGGAAGTCAGGCAACCAGCCAACACTTCCTAAAGACTGGTATTGATCCTCCCCTCCAACTTTGAGCCTGAAAGAAAATAAGCTTATTGCCAAACTGTGAAACTATTTCTTTAATTACAAACTGACCTCTGGATTAAGCCCATCCTTTGTTGGTGCAGCTTGTGTTCCAGGAAACCACGTTACACTTTTTCACCTTGGAAGCTGCCGGTAGACCATAACACATCTGAGCAAGCCTCTCTCCTGACTCATTACATGCTTTGGGGTCACAACTGCATCAGTGGAAATCTGGACACAAACTTCACTCCTCTGAAATTTAGAATTTCCATTATGAAGGGATCTGGCTGTAATTCTTTGTGGCTGCAGCCTCTCTGCTGGGTATCCTGAAAGTCACCTATTCCTCTAAGTTTGCCATTTATTCCCCCCTTTTTCTCCTTGATGTGTTTGATCATGCAGCTGCATGCAGATCTGAGTCATGGTACAATTCGTCTTTGCAGTACTGTGGAAAAATTCAGATGATCAGCAACACATGACTGAAAATTAATCATATGAAATGTGGGGGGTGAGCTCCTTGCCACCTCATCCCAAAAGTGCTGCGCTCCACGTCTCATGCCACGTATGTACTCTGCAAGCAGCATAATTTCAATTATGCAAATTCACTCATTAAGAGGTTTTGTGCAAATTCATAGGGGATGGGATCATCTCCCGCAGGCTGTTTTGTTTCATCTGAGACATTCTCCTTTCTGTGAGTCATCACCACTGATAGAGCTGCGATGCAAGATGTGCACTGACAGTTGATAATATGGGTGTCTGCAGTGGTAGGGAGTGGTGAACTACACGGAATCAAATTGTGATTCAGCAATATTTATACACTCACCAGACACAACATTAGGCACATTTGTCCAAGTACTTGTTAACCCAAATATCTTATGGTTGCAGCTTGGTGCATTTATGCATGCAGACATAATGGTAATTATGGTCTCAGTATTTTAGAAACTGCTGATCACTGGGATTTTCCCACATAACCATTAAAGGGATTTATAAAGAATGGTCCCAAATGAGAAGCTATCCAGTGAGCAACAACTCTCTGGGCAAAAATGCCTCCTATAACCACAACCAAGGTATGCAGAAGATCATCTCTGAATGCACATCAAGTGAGACTTCTGTTAGCTGTCAACAGGAAACCCAAACTACATTTTGCACAGGCTCATCAAAACTGGACAATGAAAGATTGGAAAAACAGTCACTAGTCTTTGAGTCTCAATTTCTGCAGGAACATTTTTTTCAGTAGGATCAGAATTTGGCTAAACAACTTGAAACCATGGAGCCATCCTCACTTACATCAACAGTTCAGGGTGGTGGGGCCCTTAAATATTAACTGAGTATGGTTTGAATGCCCGACTATTGTTAGGGCCCATGCCCATCCCTTTATGACCACATGGTACCCATTTTTGGTCACTCAGCTGGTTTCTTTCACTCTATACAAATGTGGTTGAACGGGAGATTCACATCATGGATGTGCAGCCAACAAACTGCATCAACACCAAAATCTGAGAGCAGTATTTTCAGTACCTCGTTGAATCTAACCCACAACAAACTGAGTCAGATCCGAAGACAAAAAAGGGTCCAAACTGGTGCTAGCAAGTTGTAACTATATAAGTGGATGGGGAGTGTATTTGGATGGTAACTCAAGCAATTCAGTACACTTTTTGCTATTTTGTCTGAATTTAACTACTTTAATACTCCAAGACTGAGTATTACAAAAGTGACTGTCGGTAAACCAAATCTTAGTCTGAGGAAGAAGTTACGGGAATTTGGATTAAAAAAAAATAAGCACAAGAAAAAAAACAACAAAAAGCAACTTTTAAAGTTTCCACCTATCTATTTAGTCTGATTACGCTAGGAACAAAAGCAGCTTGTAGCAATTATTCCTAATTTCAAAAACTAGCGAGTGGCGATTTTCTCTTGGTTGGGAAAGGACTTCTAGTTCTTGAAGTCTATATGCACTATTTACAATCTCCAGAATTTCCCTGTTACTGATATTGAGTTGTATTTTTGCATTATTCTACATATATTTATCACAGTTCTTAGTGATCACCTTCATAAAAGCATATATGTATGAAAGACCTCTGCAGGCATGTCTTAGATGAAAATTGGTAGAGCTGAGTTCTATCAAACAAAATCAGATCACAGTGCTGTCCAAAGGGAATTCATTACAGAGAAGCAAAACTGCCAGTTAATTAGCCTATAGGTCTTCAAACCACATTGATGTTCAGTTGGACAGAATTTCCTAATAAAAATTCATGTCCCGGTGTATGTCTGGTGCCAGCCTAAACAGGACTGGGTGGTGGAAAAGGGACATTAAAATGGTTCTGAAAGGAAAGTGAAGGTCTGATGGAGCGGTGATGAACTCCAACACCGAGGATGTAATTCTCAACAATTAAAAAAAAAATGTACGCAAGAGGTTGAAACGTGCATTTAAACAGTTTTGATGATTGCTGCGGCACAGAAATCGAACCTTGACATACACGATTCTTTATGTCCTAATAACTGCCTTTGTAAAATCTTAAGACCTCAAAATTATTGAAATTAACTATTCATATGAAGGAATATCAAACTTTAAAATTTAATTTTAATACATCTGTGAGTGTGACATGGAGGAGGAAAATCTTAATGCATGATTTAGAGTCACGTGCAAAAGAGGCTGCTTAAAATGTTCATGACAACCTGTCCAACCATCTAACTGGTAACTTTCTTTCAGTTTCACTGTAGTTGATTCAAGATGTCAAATCAGTTTACTTATGTTACAGAGTACGGTGTTAAATTTTATCTATAAGAAATATCTGCAAACATGAAAAAAATGACTCTCCTTAAAACAAAGCAGGATAACAGAATAGCTAATTTTCCATATTGTGAGCTTTTCTTGGCAGTGTTTTGAGAAACAGCTGACATCTCCAGGGGTTTCACTCTGTAAAAGATTCTGTACATGAGGTCTTTAAACAAATCTGACAAGTATCTTCAACATTAACTACAAATTCCAGTCACTCCCTCACTCATCTGCTACCTGAAGATTTCCAAATGTTTCTTTTCATGGAGAACAACAGTCCTTTTCACAGACATCTGATCACAATAACCCCGAACAAAGCCTCAGATACACCCATGTCATATTTATACTGGCCCTGAAGTTGTACTGAAGCATATTTTCATTAAACCGATTGTAAATACCCAGAACTTTAATGCCTTTATAGCTGATTTCCATCATGAGTTGCACTCTGTTATATGGGCTGAAGTATGCATTGCAAAGAACATTGCAGGGAACAGCGCAGAGCATTGCGTGGGAACGACGAGTGGGACATTAATGATGCTTGTCAACAATAGTCGCAACTCTGCTTTAGATGGAAGGTCCTCATAATACCACACATCCTCTGGGCCGCAGGCCTCCCAGCAGCCATGGCCTACATGTCTTGCTATCACAGATGTTTTGGCCAAATACGCAGTAGCAACACACGGGGCTTAACATTTTCTTCCCCTGGAAAAAACATTCATGTCCACTGTCCACCTACTCTTAACATATAAAAATGTTTCCAAAATGGTTTTCATGCAGGCCAGAAACTGACAACTGCTGACAGACAATAAAGGTTAGAGGTCTGCTAAAGGTAGGAGAGTATTTATTTGCAACTTTTATAAGGGGTGGAAAGTACAACGTGCATTTGGTATTACATTTGAAGCCATGTTTAGTATTTTTCAGTCATTTATTCTTGTATTCATGTATTGTTGTTACAGATGTTACAATATAAAGCACCTTGAGGCAACTGCTGTTCTGATTTAGCGCTATAACTGAATTGAATTCATTTCCTTTTGTTTTGGGTTTTTTGTTTTTTTGGATTAGCTGATGTTGTTTTTGTTAACTCAAGTATCTGTTTTAGGAATATAAGCCTGACTTTAATATAGCATCTGATATACTTTATTTTTTTAATTAGCCATTGGTGAGTTTAGCTTATTGCTATGATCCAATTTGTAACTTTTCTGTTTCTAATAGAGTAACATTTTGATGTAATGGGCTATTTTTTGCTTCGAAAGAGTGATGCAAATCCACACGGGGCAAAACAGCAGGTGGAGACCACAGCGCAAATAAAATTGTGACCCTGTGCAATAAACTTGTGATGACTTGTGACCTTTGAAATGGTTGCTTTGACTAGATCTGTGACCACACTCAGTCAGTCGCCATCTTCAAAGTGACTTTGATGTGTTAAGACAGCGATCAAAGAGCAATAAGATGCGCACAGTGTGCCATCGGTTTACAAATGAAAGGGGTCAAGTTGGCAAGTACATGGAATCTGTTATAATATGGAAATAAACTGTCAAAAAACTGTGAAAAATCACAAATGTTTTGCACTCTACATAAATAAAATTTACAATCCAGTCTAGTCCAGCCAGAACCTCATAGATTTGGTAGTGGTTCTTACATAGTGCTATTCTGCTCTACTTGAGCACTCAAAGGACTTTATACAACATTCACTCATAAAAGCTCTTTTTTTCTACACCTATATGCTTTCTATATAACATTCACAGTTTGATGACAGAGCAACTTGCTGTTCAGTATCTCACAGCCCCAAAAACCCCTTTGAAACAGAAATTCAGAACCAGAAGGTGATTGCCCCGAGGATGAGGATGTTATAACTGCTTGCAATTGGTCACTAACAGGAAATAAATTAATAAATACATAATTTTTAAGAAATTGACTGCAGTCACTTGGCAACCAGTTACTTTTTTTCCTCTTTCACCATTGTTGCAATACTATTCTATTTTTGCTATGTTGTAACCATTACATGCTCCACATCAAATGAAGCTGGTGATCAGTATAGCCTTGTCCAGGTTTACAACAGGAGCGGGTGGAGAGCGCAAATAAAGCTATAAATTAAAATCAAAACATGGCCAGAAACACAAATCTAAGTGATTAATAATGTTCCTCTGTAACTGCCGGACCTTTAACTAGGGTGCTTTTTGTTAACAAGTTTGCCGTATTAATTTCAAAGCTGAAGAAATTAATTCTCCAAAAATGTCACGTATCCGGAAGAGGATTAGGGCCACTGGGGGAAAAAAGTGGGCGCGTCTTTTTTTTTCTTCTTTTCCAGAATTCTGAGATTAAAGTCAGAATTCTGACTTTTTTCTCAGATTTATATATATATATATATATATATATATATATATATATATATATATATATATATATATATATACATATATTAGTCATAGTCATTTCCATTCAGGGTAATCTCACATGCACAAGCCCACTATAGTTATTAAAAATAAAAAGAAGTGTGTTTTTCATGAGAACCAGAAACTTTTACTTCTTCATGTGCTTGACAAACTCACCTTTACACCATGACATGTGCATAGAAACAGTTGTTGCTTATCCATCTTGTATTTTGTGGCCAAAGAGATGAGCCTTAATTGCAGACACTGGAATGCTGTCAGTCCCACATTATAGCTCTCTATCCCACATTAGGGACATTGCTGTCTGTCCCTCAGACTGATGTGTCAACAAGCTTCTCTCGCTGGGAATATTAGAGGCAATTCTCCTGCAGCTAAAAGTGGGATTAATAACGTTTAAAACATAGCAGCTGTGTAAATCATTGCTGCATCTCATTAATTCTGTTTGTTTAATTGGCAAACAATGAAGTTTGCCCTCTAATTTCCTAACCCCAATTTATGAAGGGATTTAAGCTGTCAAGTAAGTAGTGGGTGCAGGTCAAGCAGAATGGACACGGATGTGGTATAGGACCCTCAAATAAACACAACTCACAATGACAGGTTGGACAGCATTGTGTTGCAGCTATACTGCACACAGACACTGGATGGTTACAACCTGCTGATATCCTGCAAAGCTGTAATCCCAGTTTCTCCAAAGAACCTTTAAAAAGTAACAAGGCTGATGGGCAAGAAGAAAAAGTATTTCTCTTTAGGTTGGATTTATGTTCCCACATAGAATTTAAGGAGGTGCAGCGTAAAGCTAATACGTGTCATGTTTTTAGTGGTATTATTATTTAACCCCACGTCTGGCCAGTTCTGTTGATGTAGCTATAGATGGAAATACAAGTCACTGTTTCAGCAGTGATATTTCTCAACAGCTTTTAGTGCTGTATACGTTTAGCTAATGATATCAAATTGGCAAATTTTGTACGCATCTAACAATTCGGTTAATGACACAGCGCTAAAAAACACATGCCAGACTGCCAATGCAGTAAGTGGACCTGGCCCCTTTTTTGCCACAGTGTGCAATATAATGAAATATAAGTCCACTATATTCTGTTTGTTTATGCTACGGAGTCAGTTGAGGTGGTTCAGGCATCTAATCATAGTTGATTCTGGACAGCATCCCTCGTGAGGTTTTCCAAAAACATCCAGCTCAGGAGATCCTGGAGCAGATCCTGACTTAGCTGGAGGGATTGCATGGGATTATGGAGATTATGACAACTAAATATTATAAATTTTTATTTCCACCATAACTTTCCAGAGTCCGTGAAATTTAGTTTATTAAAGGTTTGGCACCTTAGTGTTTAAGTTCATGGATCTTACAGAATTTCTGGCATCATGTTTCATTGTCTTACTGGTACCATAAACTTTATAACAGAGCTGTTCTTCAACCACTGTCACTCACAGCCAACTTTTTACACCCATATAGATGCCATGAATGGTGAAATTGGCCATAGAAACAAAAAAGTTTTTGTACCAGCTCTAAACTTTATTTCTGCCGTAAAACTAGGTATTTTAACACAGGGATCAAGTGTGATTGACTCAGCTTCTGAATCAGCGGGGTTGCTGCTTGGCATCAGGCTATTCAGCATGCTAGCGATTAAACAAAACTGAGTCTGACTACAGCAGAACAGAAGCTAAATCCTAAAATATGCAAAGATGTATCTTTACCCTTTTGTCTTCTTGTGTGCAGAATACATTTTATATATTGCTTAGGTACATTTAACATTTAACATCCAACATGTTTCTTTGAGTAACATAATATCACACAATCATCTGCGTGATTCTCAAATTTAATCCAGGTTGTTAAACGAAAAATGCTATACGCTGAAAAATAAACATGTTGCATGCCTGTTAAAAGTCACTGACTAGTTGTGAAATAATGAAAATAACTGTACATGCCTGTTTTTAAACCTTTGTCAAATGTCACTATCTCAATTACGTGAGAATTAAGAGAACAGAAATAGGAAGAGCAGTTTGTTTTAGTGGATGTTTGGTTTCCAGATGCTGTCGTTAGACATGGAGAGGAGAGTAAACACATCCTCATGTTCTAACTGAAGAATGTTAATACTCTCACCTGCTGCCGTGCTTCTCTTTGATGGTGCCAGCATGAATTGGCTCTCTTGTTGGCAGGAGTTGTAACAGGATGAGGCCTTGTACCCTGACTTCTGATTGGCCTGGTTGTGTGTGTGTGTGTGTGTGTGGGGGGGGGGGGGGGACGTCGTCAGCAGGCTTTGGTGCTCAGGTTGCTTGTTGGTCCAATACACAGAGGAATTGACTGTGGAGCTAAAAGTAGTCTTAAAATAAAACCTGTCACTTACATTACACACGTATTCACTCACTGATGAATGATAACACTGACTTAACCAGTCAGTTTAGGTCCACCTCCTATTTCTCTTTGAAGGCAGCTGTGATTGATATACCCCTTTTTTATGTGTTCACTTAGTTATTTTAAGTCATGGTGATCTCAAAAAATGAGGACAAATTAAATTCATGCAATTTAAAGAAGCATTTCAAAGGGTTAGTGAGCAGCTAAGTAGCCTACTGTCTCAGCATGGCCGCTAGCGTTATGTTAAAGTAGTTTTCTACACCTAAGCACCTTGTCCATCACACACACACACACACACACACACACACACACACACTTGGGGTTTGGTTCCTAGCCCGAGGGTACTTTGACGTTTCATTCTCAGTGTGAAAGAGCTGGGGATCAACCTTCCAATTAGTAGATGACCCGCTCTTCCTCCGGAGCCACAGCCTCTGGTTGTTGTTGATTGGCAATGACTTTCAAAATTATATATATATATACACATATATATGTAGTATGTTTTAATTGTATGTTATGTATGCGTCAACAGTAAATTAGGGTTCAAGCATACAGATACAGAATGATCATAATAATAAATGTAATGACTAGTACGCTTAACATATAAAAGTAGAGAGAAGAATCTGAGCAGGATGATTACAGAGAAGCTTTCCGAGGCTGGAAAACTGTCAGTGGACACATCACACATTCCTTCCTCTAAAACCACCATGACACACAGAGCCGCTGAGATCAACCAGCTCTGGGGAACCATATTTTCCCATGGCCCGATCTGAAGTCCGAGTCAGAGCGAGCACATGTGGCATTATGAGACTTGCGTGGCCCACAACAAAACGGCACAATGTTCAGTCAGCCAATACCTGCATCCTAACCAGCCTGTCAGTGCAAGAAAATCAACCTCAACTTGGACAAATAAAGTGGGGAAAGCAGCTACGGAGCATTCATTTTTCATTTTTGTTCGTGCTGGACTACTTTGGAAAGAGAAAGAGCAAAGCAGGGATGAAATAGTTATTAAAAAGACGTGTTGGTTTAGCAGCTGCTTTTGATGATATAATAAACAGTTAATATAAAATTAGATCAGACCCTGAGGGTACAGCTAATTACCTTATTTTTGAAATAACGATAATCTTCAGTAGTACATCAGGGCCTTGGTTAATACTGCTATTAATTTTAGTGATATTTTAGACTTCTGAGGTCCGTATGCTGCATATGTTTGTGTGCAAAAAAAAAGATATGCGGGGACGGAAGAATATTTTCCTTCCTTTTGATCTTCTTATCTTGAAGTCTTAATGTTATGTTGAATCAATGGAAAATTACTTGTAAATAGTCAAACATTAGCCAGTGAAGAGACACAATTACTGAACACGTGATTGTTGGGGTGGTTGTTTCTCCGAACTGTTGAGTGATCAAACGACCTGGGGTTGTTCTTGTAAACACTTCTTACCCATCGTGATCATGTAAAAAGAGCAGCGTTTGCTTACTCTGAGGTAAAACAAGCAATGACAAGTCAAAGGGGGAAAACGTACTGCTGCTACAGACATGCATGTTGGCTTAACTGGTTAACCTGAATGTGAGCTAGATAGAGTACTTAAAGAGTACAGAATAAAGTGCTGCATGAATGTAAGGTTAAAGTGTGATGCAGCCCACTTAAATGGGCAACCCCCTTGCCAGCCCTTGGGCTTGCATGAGGTTTTTCTCTTCAAACTGATCCATTCATTTCCACATGACCGAAAAATGTCTGCAGAAAAAAGAAGCAGCCTTAAATGCGTAGGAGGAAACAACAATACTGTACAGGCCAATCAGTCACTTCGGGCTGCATCAACACAACATTTAGTCACATTTCTAGGGAGGTGGATTTATAGAAGTGTAAAACCCCTGGAAGGGTCAAAGTTTGAGCTTTTTCCTGTTATTTGCCTTCCCTCTGTCTCCTTCTTATCCTCTGGATTTATTATCCGTACACGCTTTTATTGGGATGTGGAATGTTTTGTTGATAATGAACTGCATTGTGTATTATTAATAAGCTGTCCCATCGCATTTTCTACAACAATATGTAATATTTACTTTAGTATTGGCTTAGAACAAGTGGGCAGTGTCTAATTTTAGCTAAGTTAAATCTTACCAGCTTATCAAAGAAAACATGTTGAACAGAATAATGGCGCGGTAACAAAATACCTGCTTTTCTTGAATATCTGGTGAGTCAGTTGTAGAAAAGTACACCAAATTGACTCTCAAACTGTTTCCTGTGATTATCTGCACTTTCAGGCGCTCGGTTTTGTTGTCTGTATGTGGATACCCACGCCCAGATTCTGTAAGTGGGATAAAACAAACCACTTAGATTTTATTTGCACATATGATTTGAATCACATCTGATTAACATTACAGCATCTTTTCAAAGGAGCAAATGCTTCCTCTCTGCCTGTGATGTGCCAGAGTCTGACCTCTCAGCACAAGACCGTAAGGAAAGAACTCAGTGAGGAGGTTCTCTGGGTTTGTTTGGAAGGGGTGCAGCTGAATGGCTTTGACTATCTCCCACTAATGACTCTGATTGTTTTTGCATAGACTCGGTGTCAACCGCTCCAAGCCACATTATCGAGTTTTTGTCTGCTTTCCAAGCTTGGGCTTGCATAGGCCTCGTGTGCGAAGCCAGCAGCAGGGAGAATGAGGGAGATGAGACCTGACGAAAACCCGTTTTACCTCAAACTCTTCTGTCTGCAGATAAAACTCGTATGATGGATTGCCTCATGGCTTCAGAAGCTTCCAAAAAACATAAATAAATGCTGCAGTACTCAGGCTGCCTCGTGAAACCCCATGACTTTTTGGCATTCAAGGAGATAACGGGAATAAATTCATTCTGGTGTTCCTGTAAACAAGCCAACAAAACAACCATGATGCTCTGAAATGGCCACAACTCCCTACTTTGATTACCAACGAAACTTCAACTGGTTTTCTCATTTCTGGCAGGCTACTGTTACAATTAGGATTCACATTGAGTGGGTAGAATATGATCTGTACAACAGGCAAATTACAGCATAAACTGTCTCTGTATTAGCAGCAACCCTTCAAGACTGGATAGAGTTGATAAGTCAGGGATAAAAGCCAAGAGCCGTATCAAATTAAAAGCAAAGGCATGATTATTACTTGGCTACTTTGTTCAAACAGTTTTAGGTGAATTTATTACTATGAAAGTTCAGCACTGAAAACAGTGCTACTTCTCTCTGACATGGCTTTACAGACTGTATCGTAGCAAATCTGTAATACAAGTTAAGTGTCCAAAAGCAGCAAATAACCCACTTTGACCTTTCTAATTTTGGTCAGAACAATGCATTTTTAATAATTTCACGACTTAAGGTAACTCACATTACATTCTTCTGTTTACAAAGAACCTCCAGGATATTTTTTCCAGCATTCAAACCTCAGTAATATTGACAATCAGCTTCAACATTAAAACCATATGCGTACTGTTTTGTTTGTGCCTCTTGTGCTGCCAAAACAGCTCTGACCTGTTGAGGCACAGACACAAAACCTCTGGGGTCCTGTGGTGTCTGGTACTTGGATGCTGGCAGCAGATATTTTGGTTACTGTGGGATTCCAGGGTCATCCGGCTTGTTAGGGTGCATCTCGAGAACGCTTAACAAATTTCAGAGCACTTTTTGCTGAAGGGGCACATTGTCCTGCTAGAGGATGCCATTAAGAACAAGTGTGCTTGGTCTGCAGCAATGCATTGATGGTTCAGTCAAGGATACCAACATTCCTGCTACTGCCGGGTTTCTCCTGTGTTTTAAAACCGGGTCTTCCAGGAAACACCTGGAATGTCCAAATCCCTCAAATTTTATTTTGAATAATTGGAATCCATGAACGAGTACATTTTGCATGTTTGTCTAATGATTATCTACACACAAAGTCCACACACTAAACACTTTCAACATATCTGGCATATCTGTCAATGCAACCTGCAGATCCACAACCAAATTCAACAGGTGTGTGCAGCGGATCTCTGTGTGACAGGGTGTTTTGGGCTTCGGTCTATTTGCTCAACTATGAATCGGTCTGAATTGAAGCATCCAGACATACAAACGATGCAACTAACCATACATGAGTCACCACCACTGTCATTAATTATCTGAGCTGGAAAGTTTGAAAGCGGTTATAAGTCGGTGACAACCGGTGACATCAGATGCATCATGATGAGTGTGTAGGAACCATCTACAAAGTGCAATACTAGAAAAACAGCTAACACAAAACCAGTTTTTCACATATTACTGGTCTCCTTTTGTTTATCACTGGAGCTCAAGAATCAGCTCCCAAACTTGGTCTTTGAATATTGATAATTAGCATCAGTATCAGAATTTAAGAAACAAAACACTGTTCAGACCCGAATTTTAGTGATGTGGAGACTCCATGTGCACTGACATAAAAGTTAACGGAAAACAACTGAAATACAAAGCTGCAGATGTGGAAAATGAACTGTGTGCTGTGTAAGTTTTATATCTCAGCACAGTTTCATTCAAAACTGCAGTATATCAGAAATATTTAAACAAGCTTGCAATACATAACATATCTTTTGGCAGCAGCCATGTTGGGAAACTGACCTGCAGAACAGCTCAAAGAGCTGACTAAATGCTTCAGATTAAAATTTCCGACATTCCAACCAACTGTCTGATGGCCAGCTCACTTATCATTTAGCCGATTAATCACCCCAAACTCTGTGTCAAAAGACGACCAACCCGGCTTGCATCTAAAATCATTCAGAGGCAATAAATCTGAGATAAAAATGGGGCTCCATTGTCACACTTGAAGTTGAAGATTCATGTGACTCAAACTGGCCCAGAAAACTGTTTCCCATAAAATCACTGCAAAAGGCCAAGCTGTAAAACAATGACCATGACTCTTCGTGTTAGAATTTGGAGCATTTGGTCCAATAAAACCTGGAATAGCGAATTGATTGAACAGGAAGTCAGCCTGCTTAGCAACAGAAAGTCTTTTCCCTCCACTTTTCCTGTGTCAAAAAAACCCTGCATTGCAGTAGCTCAGGTTAAATACCAGGAACCACACATCCAGTTAGATGTTGTCTCCTGTTCTAGGGTAAATGTGTGAATCTTTGCACCAATTTTGGTTAAAATTTAATGTTTAGCAGCTAAATACTACAAAACATTAATTAAACAAAACAAAACAGTGCAACAATCATCACTGCAATGACACAGTGCAAAACACAACTTCATCAGATGTTTTTCTTCCAATCAAGAATCCAAAACCCAAAGAGATTTGACTTTGTGCAATCGAAGACAAAAATGCAGTCGATTCTCACATTTGAAAACCCGAAATTATGAAAATTATGGTATTTTTGCTAGAAAATTGCTCAAACTAGGCACTCATGTAAAGTGGATGTCTCCTCTATAATATACTGGAGGAAATCCTGAACATGCATCTCTTGTAGGCTTGATACTAAGCCGACCACAGCAACAGTTTTTCATGTAGAAATAACCTTTAATCTTTTCTCAACCACCCTTGGAACTTGAAACGCGTACCCCCTGTGGAGTCAAAGACAGACTTTTGGGGCGAGTCTTTCTTGAACATGCTTTCTAAACATCACATTGTCACTCTCAAAGCACAAAGACGCTATAATTTGTCGGTGCTTCTGGAGCTTAGCTGTTCAAACACGTTCACTACATAGAGATTGTGCTGGATCTGTAAGTTGTCCAATGATTAAACAGGTGTCAAATGAACATGACAGAGGATAAAATGTTGGCGAGCGTCGTCTTTGAAAAGTTGACCTCCCCGCTACATCCGCCCACGAGGCATTGATATTTTGACAGAGGTTCATGCTATAGAGAGCCTTGTATTTGATGACTCTGTGCAGCTGGAAGTCTTAAAATAACGATGGTTAGACAGGTGTGTGTGTGTGTGTGTGTGTGTGTGTGTGTGTGTGTGTGTGTGTGTGTGTGTGTGTGTGTGTGTGTGTGTGTGTGTGTGTGTGTGTGTGATTATTTTTTTCCACATGTCTATAGTAAGACACATGAGCATGAACACCTGAACCATAGCTCCCATTTATTATATTAGTCCAACAGTTGATATGAAATGACAAGTGTTTATATGGCATTGAAATCACTGCACTGTACTGTCATACAAATATATTTCATTTATAGCTGACTAAACAGTAACGTGATTTTACAGGATCTTATTTCTCTCCAGATTTTCACTTCTTACAGCGTGCAAAGAACAAAAAAAATAAAACCTAAATAAGACTCTAATATGACCAAGAATGCATAGTTTGACACATGCATTATGACATGCAAGAGACAAGTTCAGTTGTGCATTCACAGTCTCCACTCTTGCCATGCTGGCTGTCTCTGCAGTTTCAATTTGGGCTGCGTGTGTTCCCTGCAGAGGGATTTTCAAAAACCTTGCAAAACTATATTCCAGCCTTAAGATTTTTCAGCAGCTTTGTGAGACTGAGCTTTGGCACAGGAGTATTTAGAAAGTATAATTTTTCACCATCTTCATCACTGTGCATACCAGTATTTGTTTGCTGGCAGTAAACAAAAAGTATAAATAAAAGCTCTTTTTTTTTTGACAATGTTTGTTAATAAAGGTTTTACAAAGTAGACTTTGTCAAGGGTTCATCAAAGTCATAATAATCCTCTCTGACTGGGTAATCGCTGTGTCTTGCAAACGATTCTTATAACAATCCAACATTTATCATGAAATTGTATTTATAACTACAAAAACCAATGATATGGACAAAGAAATGGGTACAGTATACCCTGTGTGAATGGATGCTTGCTCTAAACTTTGTGAATTTAGTGAATTTACTCCACTGAAAAGCAAGTCTACAAGAACGGTGAAACAACACAGGTCAGTGATGAGTTTAAAATGTGAAGTAAACCTGATATTTTGCAGTAGGAGTCAAATCTTTTTAAGCTTTTTTCTTAAATTAGAGTGCGTTTATCAAGTGAGGGCATTTGGACATTGACAGTCATGATTGCAGACCACGCTATGAGGTCTAATGTTGAATTAGACACCTTTAGACAGTTTACACCAATTCACTGAACTAGTTTATGACTGTGGTTGTACCAGAAATCTGAATTGTAAGAGTCTGTATAACCTTGCCTGAACACATCACCTTTAACTGTATATGACCAAATTAAAATATTATTATGAAATTTTCCCAAACATTCTCCACATAAACACTTTCTCAAGAAGTTTTTACCATGTTGTGATCTTGAACTGTTGTCATGAATGGTAAGTTGTTCATGGTGGCACCCAATTCCACAGCCTTCATTTCACCCATGTGTTTTGCATATTTTCAGTCTGCGATCCATATCGCAAATAACTGACAAACTCACTCTTAAAATCGCTTCACCTGGTGAATTGTGCTTTTCAGGTAAATATTTTAAAACCTAAAAGATTTTAAAGCCTCTTGAATGTTTCATTTGAACATACAAAACACATTTATGTTCTGATTTAGTTTGAGTGCTCATCTGAACCATTTGTCTTTAGGTGACGATGAGCAACTTTGATTCATTGGGCTGGAAATGTGACTCCAGAGGTCGACTCTGTCGAAGCTGAAGCTGTGATTAATGGGCAAACTATCAGCACCCCCTCCTCACAGCCCATGTGGCACTCGCCTCAAATATTCAGCTTGAACTATGGGGTCTGACCTGCTCTCAGAGTTCAAAGGTCAACTATAACGTGAAATATGGATGGACCTCGTGAGACGCGAAGCACCCACCTCTCAGTTTACTTCAGTTTAAAAAGAAAACACAGAGTGGGAGGGCCAGTTTAGTGTGCAGTCATAAATTTGACATGTTTGATGCCACAGTCATGACACTGCAGTAAAAAATATTTACTTTCTCAGGCTGACTGATGGAAATGTTATTTACACATTTCATGGAAACTGCCAGGACTGAAAATTAGGTGGTTATTTAATAAAGAAAGGATTCAACTGCTGGGAGGGAGGAACACCAAAGGGTAAGTGATCATATTTGAAAGGCAAAAGCAGGCCAAGGCCTTCGGTCTGACCATCTCTGGTGATCAAATCAGAGCATCAGACAAAGAGAAGGAACAGCTTTTAAAGCGTGTTTTATCAAAAGCCATAAAAAGTGGTCAGGATAAATTGTGTCTCTGGGGAATCAGTTCAAAGATTCAGTTATAAATTTCAGCCCTCCCCTCGGGGTACACAAACATGCGATTGTCCATCTATGGAGCACGCTTTAAAAGTGCTAACGCTCTCACTTTTCAGAAGACTACTTTAATCTCTGAGTATTGTGGTTAGGAAGCTGATCTTAATAGCCACTCTCTGTTTGTTCTCACCATCTCTATAAATTAGTGAGACCCCATGCAGATTCATGATGGCTTCTTTAAACTGATATAAAAAAAAAACAAAAAAAACCCACCCAGCACGCCCCTGCGGGCGGTTTATCCTTCAAGCTCGGGTCCTCTACCAGAGGCCTGGGAGCTTGAGGGTCCTGCGCAGTATCTTAGCTGTTCCCAGGACTGCGCTCTTCTGGACAGAGATTTCCGATGTTGTTCCCGGGATCTGCTGGAGCCACTCGCCTAGCTTGGGAGTCACCGCACCTAGTGCTCCGATTACCACGGGGACCACTGTTACCTTCACCCTCCACATCCTCTCGAGCTCTTCCTGATATTGCTGTCATTCGGAACCGCTACATCGATCACTACGGCCGTCTTCTTCTGTTTGTCTACCACCACTATGTCCGGTTGGTTAGCCACCACCATTTTGTTCGTCTGTATCTGGAAGTCCCACAGGATCTTAGCTCGGTCATTCTCCACCACCCTTGGGGGTATCTCCCATTTTGACCTCGGGACTTCCAGGTTATACTCGGCACAGATGTTCCTGTACACTATGCCGGCCACTTGGTTATGGCGTTCCATGTATGCCTTGCCTGCTAGCATCTTGCACCCTGCTGTTATGTGCTGGATTGTCTCTGGGGCATCTTTACACAGCCTGCACCTGGGGTCTTGCCTGGTGTGATAGACCCCAGCCTCTATGGATCTTGTGCTCAGAGCTTGTTCTTGTGCTGCCATGATTAGTGCCTCTGTGCTGTCTTTCAGTCCAGCTTTGTCCAGCCACTGGTAGGATTTCTGGATATCAGCCACCTCCTCTATCTGCCGGTGGTACATACCGTGCAGGGGTATATATATATATATCCCCCCACTCTTCAGGAGAGTGACCTCAGATTCCTGCAGTGTTTTTAAAACAGGGAGTTTGGCTGAACCGGAGTGACTCCCAGGCGCTCGGCTCTCGCACCACTGAGGTAACAACACAGACAGGAGGCAGTGCCATGATGAAAGCCAGACGTGACGTCCCACCTTATCTCTCCTGGGTGTTTCCACTCCAAACATTGCTCCAGTGTGTAAAAGATAGAGGGCAAGACTCCATTTCTGCAATTTTTCCCTCCTCCTCCCCTCTTTCCTTCCTTTTTAACTGGATTCCTAGACCTCACTCTTTTGTTTTTCGTCAGGGTGTTACTCAAAGTTACTCAAACACATACAGTCCGAGCACTGACAGACAGGTATAACCTACAGATGACAACATCATGCTGCGTTCTCACACCCCAGCAGAAAAGCTACAGTACTTTTTTGCTGTTGTTCTCAGAAAGAAATGAAGTGTTGCTTTTATGGCTTTACCTCCTTTCTGCAAATGCCCGTGAAAGGTTCAGTTTTCATGCAGTTGAAGGGGAGGCATCAGTGTGTGCTGCTGCCATCTAGTGACAGCCTAAAGCTTCCCCGGTAAACACTAAACATACAGTAATCTCTACTGTACTATTACAAAAAAAAACAGTTTAAAGGTGAAAATGATCCATCGACATGTCTTTATTATCCTTTATTTTTCTGCAAGTTTTTACATTCCCACAGCATCCACATATAACCGGCCAGGCCAACTCTGTAGCTGTAGTGAAGTTGATGTATTTCATTCGAATTCATACAAACATTTCCACTATGGTGGGTGACCACAGCAATGAAGATTACTGGGGCCTTCCTCCGTCCATATGGCGCAGAAAATAGCACAGGCTGCAAGTCTCAGTAAACACCACATATTGGATTTTGTGTAAGCATATGTCAGGATTTGGCATTTTTATGTACTTGACCTTAAAACGGCTGTATATGCATGGTTAAATTATGTTGTTATACATTGCGCTCTGATTTATTTTTGCTTTCGCACCATAATGGGATTGAAGTCTGCAGGGCCTTACTATCTGTGAGTTGCTGAACTGTAGCACTGAAGTCGCACAGTGCAGCAGTAGCGTCATGATGAAATCTTAAAATAGTCCCAAATAGAGTTTTATGTTTTATCGGCGGGTCCTTGAGGTGTTAAGTACTGGCAACAGCTCCACACGTCATTTCCTCCTGGGAGCGATGTATCACTTCACAGTATCTCAAAGAACAACACGGGCTCAGATGCAGATGTGTGGAAAAGGGAACTGCAGCCACCACCTAAAAATAACCCCCAACTAACGCAGTGTGAGCTTCAAGCCGTGTGTTTACGTGTGTGCGGTAGCATGCTAAAGTGGGCAGGACTTTCCATGTGTGGTTGTGACTACTTGAAAAACTTCATCAATGTCAGCTTAGCAAATCCAGAACCTTTCCTCCCCTGCCACTTTTCATTTCTTCATCCCTGAGCCAAGAAAATGTCCCGCTTTTCAAAACGACCTTGAAAAATTAGAATTCCCATATCTGCAATTTCTAAATGACCCGATGTTAAATCATTCAGCAAGATACCACCTCACCCACTTCATCTATTTCTCATAACCGCTCACCTAAAACAAATAAATGATGTGTATCGCAGCGTAGGAACAGCAAGCTGTGCCTTTACCCCATGCCGTCTCCTCTTGTACATGCATTTCTATCCTATTGGAGAAACAGCAGTAAAATATTTTAAAGAACTTTTAAATCACTTAAGCTTGGCATAAATCATTAAGCTGCCCTCTAACCCTGTGGCACCTTGGTAAAGATTAAGATGATATAGCTGAAAAAGAAGGAACAGCACTGGCCCTTTCCAAAATGGAACCAAACCCCTGCTAAATGTGGAAAAAGACAACCTCAGACTGTGAACGATCGTGGAAACCTGAAAATACACTCATCTAGTTTTCAAAATGCAAAGACTCTGATCCTCCCAGTGTCTGAGAAAAAGGAGAAGGGAGTAGGGTTCTTTTTATGAGAAGAAATATTAAAAACATGGAGTTGTCGCCATTTCACTGCTCTTGTTTTCCACTTGTAGCTTTTATTTTTTACGGGACGGCCTGGCTGCAAAGGTCGGCTCCAAGGGTTTGGCGACAGAGGCTCAGAACAGGAGCGAATAAGGTCCCTGATGAGGCCTTGGCTGTGCTGTGCCGACTGAAGTACCCCAGAGCTCCTGCCATTTTTAGACAACACCCTGACAACAGGACTCGCAGGATAAGAGCGTGCGGTCTGGGGCTTGGATTGGGATTTTCAAGGACATGCAGTTCAGAGTGCTGGACAAACTGGAAATCCTGACTCTGCAGTTATTTGTTTGCAGACTGAAATGAACTGTTAATCACAAGCAGTGAGTGCCTGAAGTAGCTTGGCATTACAGAGTAGAACTACGCAATAAGCAGTTTAAAAGTGTATTAAAAGCTGGCAGATTTCAGTGCCTGTTCTGATACCTTCACTTTGTTCATTTCTATACTGTACATTTTCATTTCTCTACAGTGAAAGAAAAAGATAATCGTCCATCAAAAAAAAAAGTCAAAAAAATGCTCCTTTTCCTGAAAAATGTTGTTTTATTGCATAGTTAGCCCTAAAATATCAATATTGAGACTGCCCTATTTTACAGAGCCCTGAACTCCACTACTCCTATTCTTCATGACTGTACTCTTGTCCAAGACATACAAGGAGGCCACAGAGACTCCCATATAATTATTGGCACCGGCCCTCCTCCGAGTCCGAAGTCAGGCCCACAAATTTATACGACGCACCAATTGCAATGCCACGAACGTCTGTACGGAGATGAGGATAGGCAATTAAAGCAGCTGCTCAGGTCCCGTGGGAGCATGGCGCCGAGGTACCTGAGCAAGCAGAGAATTTACTACCCGAGGTCAAAGGTCAGGGTCGCACAGGGGTGATATTTGGAATCAAAGGTAGAGAGGCAGCTGCTGCGGGAATAACAAGGCCTCCCCCGGGAGGTCAGCAGTTTCAGACAGAGAGACGAGGGTCATAATTTCCAAAAGAAACGATGGAAATAATGGAGTAAATATTAGGATATTTTACAGAGTGTGAACCAGCGCCAGTGTATATTGTTGTTAAATTCAGGTAATTACTACCTCCCAGCCTCCTGCTGCTCCACTGATGGTACCTTGCACATTTATCACTAACCAGCAGCAGCTGCTTTCAGTCAGAGGCTCATTTGGATGCAGCACAGCACAGTTCGAGGTGTCTGTATGTGACTGATGGACATGTTGATAATCTCGCTGGTTAATAGGGGACATATGCGGGCAAATAGTTATTGTGCACATTCTGAAAGTAGAGTTACCCAGTTTTAATTTGTTCTCATTTTTTAAGCTGCTGTTCAGCTGACGAGTTTCTTAGATCACCAGTGTGTCAAATTCACCATAAAAAAGTCCATAAACTAATTTTTAAAACACTTTTGTTAAGATAACAAATATTTTCATAATCAGCATATTGATTGATTATAATGAAACTTTTTCTGCTTTCAGTTTGTTTACTCAAAACCCATCAACTTTCATACAAGCGTATTTCATCTGCTTGCGTCTTGGCCTTAAATAAACTCTTTTTTTTCATCTAAAGGATCTGTTTATAGTTGATGAACGACTGAGGTTTTGGTTGACTATTGCAGAAAATCAGCACAGACTTGAATCTTTAGACAGAACACCTTTACTTTTTAAATAGGCTATTAAGCCACAAAACACTCGATCCCTTCTAAACCCAACCTCCATGGATTTGCAAATATTAGATTTGTTTGAGACGTCTTCCAGGCTTCGATTTATGTTGCATCCAAGACATAAATGGCAAAACAAATTAGCAGTAGGGGCTGCAAATGTATATTAAACATGGTGGTGAATGCAGTCTTGATTCCTCCAAAGGTACATTCAGTGTCTTCAACATGTGCAGTCTGTGAATGCACACGAACAGGATACAGTTTGACATTTTATTAAAAAAGTTTCATAACTCCACTGATAAAACAGTGCCAGATTAAATTTAAATTAAGTTAGTTTCATCTTCAGCTGTTTGGAATAGTAAGAGTTTGGTATTTATTTATTTATTTGTTTAGGAAGAAGAGGAAGTTTTAGTGAGACAAATGTGCTCTGTTGCATGAGGGTGCACTTAATGTAAAAACACCTGAACCAATTTATGGCATGTGCATCAAATGTTGCCAGAACATTATGAGCATGCAGCTCTGACAGTCTTACTCTGGGTGGTAAATTCACAAATACACATCCCTGGGAATGTAAAATGAAAGACTCCTCAGTGTTTTCATCCAAATCACAAACTGCTGCTTACCCAAACGAAGTAGAATTTAATGCTTAAACCAAAGAAATGAGTGGCAGTAAAGCAAATCAGGAAACAAAAACTAAAGTGCAAAACATAAAAATCTCAATGAGACATGAACCAAGTTCTTCTATGTTCAAAAGGTAATTTGCCAAATTTGAATGTTTTTTCCTTTCTTTTTTTACGAGTGGATGAAATCTGAACACAGAGATCCAGAGGTCAGACAGTCAGTGCCCACATGTGTTCTATTTCTTTCAAGGCAATAATCACACACATCAAAATAAGAATACGCACTGTAAGCATCGGATCGCTCTGCACGTGTTCCCTGATTTGCGTCTGAGTATTTGTTTACTTCATTTATACATCTTTGCACATATTTCCCACTGTTTTATGTTCCCCTTCATCACTTCCAATAAAAAGATCATATTAGATTTTTTTTTGTAGTCTTGGGTCGTAAACTTTAACCTTCTATTCATGCAAACCTGCTCTTCTGACCTCATAGCGTGGTAATGCACTAACAACAACATCATACATTGAACAGTCTTTATGCATGCATCACTGGAGCACCTGTTAGACACAAAAGTTGCGTGCAAAAGCATGGACCGCATTCAAAAGCAGCCTAATCAAGCGCGCAGATGCGACGGTTTATTATCTGAAATGATACTTGCCGATGAGGCCATTCATCACATTTGTTGAAAATTAATTTAGCGAAAGTCAAACCTTTTTATTAAATCATTGCGTGATGTTGTGCAGATTGCACATATGGCTCCCAGAACACTTCACACGACTTTACATAGGTGTTACCACATTACGTGGCAGCACTACAGACGAACGAGATCTCGGCCAAAATAAACAGAGTCGTGGTTTGATTTATGCTGAGGTGATATATATCCTTAAAGCCGACAGCTCACACAGCAACTTCGCTGCCTGTTTACCGTGCCAGAGCGTTGCTACTCTGGATACTCACATGATGCAAGCTGCAGATGGTTCCCATAGGAAAATGGCAAAAAATATTTATTAAGAACAGAAACATGACTGGCAGCTACACTCTGCATTGGCAACGTTTTCTGGACCTTCCTGCTAATGCTTAGACTGAATGCCAAAACTTGAATGCAAAGGTTATTGCTGCTCTGTGTGTAGTTTACCTTATGTTGCTTCTTGTTTATTCTGCACATGTGACATCAAAGCAGTAAATATTCTAATTGTGCTCCTTTTGCAAACCTGAACTCAAACTTGTTATTGATGGATGAGTGTTTATTTGGCAGGAGAGATTTGCAAACCGAGCTTTGTCTCACAGGGTTTTGACCTGCATCAGTGTTTATGGCTCTTCCAGAAGCATACTAATTCTCCATTGGACATTTTCGCTCGAGTGTGACACACTAAATCGTTTCGAAAGTGTTTAAACTCACAGATTAATGCCAAAATAAGAACATATTCAATTATGTTCTGGTTCACTTCTGAAGACATCTTGTCATAGATGCTAAATGTACAGATTGCCAGCTGTCAAGCAATTCTTTAAGCTCCCTTTTTGCTGAAACGGCATCTTTTGTGATAATAAATCTTACTCACAGTAGGGTTCATATATATATATATATACATTATTATTATTATTTTATGTTTTTTCACAGCAGTCACATCTATCTTGCTTCCAAACAGACAACGAATATATGAAGATGTGTTACTATAGGGGACTGAAAAGCAACTTCACCACACATATTATATTTGCAGACAATCAAAGTCCTGTCAAAAGAAGGCTGTCCAGCACTGGTCTCACGAGCAGCGGTTTAAGGAGAAATGAGGCCAAACTGTTGGCGTGGGCTAAAATAGAGCTGCCAGCATTTTACTGTGGATGACTGAGTCTCATTTGCTGATAAGTCCCGGCTTTAGTCGCATAACAACAGGGTGTATGCAAGGAGACAAATTATAGACAGAATATAAAAGATGGAGGTAAAATCAATGTAGAAGCACCTTAAAACTCCATCCATCTATTTTTTAGCTGGTAATCCAGTTCAGGGTTGCATGAAGGCTAAAGCCTATCCCAGCTGTCACAAGACAAAAGACACCTTTGACATATTGCTAGTTTGTTGCAGGGTGATGTGGAGAGAGACAGAGACATTCATGCTCATATTCACCAGTTAAGGAAGCCAAGGTACCCAGAGAGAACCCACACAGGCACAGGGACAACATGTAAAGTCCACACAGGGCCCCAGCTGGATTCAAACTCAGGCTCCTATTGCTGCACACCACTGTGCTGCCAACCAGAAAACTGCCTTGTTTGTAATGGTGGTTTTAAGGCGGCGCAACCAGTAGTTACCAGTAGCTGGTGACTACTTCTTGCGAATGATCACTTGATTTAATACCACAGTAAACATTTTAGTAATGTTTTTAGACATTGGCTACAATATTATTGACAAGTGTCTATGATTGGATTTCTCAAACAAGAAACCTTATTTTAGTAAGTCAAGGCTTTAAAAGGGGACTTCACAGATCCGTGGATGATGTCTTGGTTATGATATCTTGATGTCTTGACAGCACATCCAGCTTTTGCTAATTGCTAATCTGACACTTTTACCAGATAAATTCTAAGAAGATGTCAATCTCATTTAGGATGCATCATTTAAGCTGACAAGCATGCATATAAAACTGTTTTATATAGACACAAATAGTAGATGTATTTCCAGGAATTTGACCTTTCTGATGCTGAAATATATATTGCTCTAAAACTGTCATTCTCTTTGCAATAACTGGGAGATATTTTCACATAAGAGCATGCAATACTGACTTTTTGCTCATAGTCAAAGCCTCAGTTGAAGTACAGTGGGCAGCTTCCTTGATTAGCTTTTGGTGCTGTTCGGGATTCCAGGTCATTATCTTTTTGTTTGTTGCTTCGCCACAGTGTTATATTTATGTGCTGATGAAAAAGGTAGGCATCCAAGCCTTCCACGTTGCTATCTAACCAGCACTGTGTTTACATCGGAAAATCAAGCACAGAAGACAAACAGTAAACAAACAAAGTTGCAGCTTTGGAGAAGGTCTCTGTGCTCTCTGGTTTGTTCTTTGACTTCTGACTGCCTTCCAGCTTTGTGCCTGTGTTCATCCAGCAAAGGATTGCTGAGTGTTGCGGCTCTTTTCCAGCAACACCCTGCTTCACATTCATACAGACGTTGCACACATTTACACCTGGGCGCTGCCCAGTAAAACCACACTCCTCTGCTGCTAGAAATTGGAGAAATGAGGTGAAAAGAGCTCTGCTCATGTGATCCCCGCTTGTTGCTGATATGAGGGATAATACTGCCCATTTATTTTCAAAGTTCACAGACTTGACCTCATCAGCCTCTTTCAGATATCAGTCATCTACTCACTACAATCCACTTGTTCAGTGTATTGGGTAAAACTGCACTGACGGCCCTTCATCTCACACAGACTTGTGCCATTGCACATGTTGACGTCTCCTGCTCAAAGGCTTTGTGCCAAGTTATTGTTTGAGCAGGTAAAAACAAGAGGCTAGCAGTCAATAGCAGGAAATAAAGTCCTGGCTGGCCTCGCGGCGCACAGCTTTTCGACAGCGGAAGCAATTTCAAACAGAGTTATACTTCTGCAAAATATTTGCCAGACAGAATCAAGTTCACCACAAAGCCAAGAATGACACAACCTTCCACAACCTGACACATTTTCCACGTTAAAATGACATTCTGTGAATGAACAGTTCAAGTTTAACAATTACTGACGACTTTGCTGTTGAATATCTTCTGCGCGTCTGATTTTTATTAACTAGAGATGCAGTTCGGATGCTTCAGCTCAGTACCACATCACAGTCTGTCTGTGGCACTGGCATGGAAGTTTAATCCTAGTTTATAGAGCAGATTGCACCGAGCTGAATTGCCTTTTTCGTGCATCCACACCGGGCATTTCTACAAATACCTTCATCTACACGGGCAATGAGCCACTGAAGAAATGCAGGAGAAGAAATGGTATACCGTTTCCTTTCTGCTTCAGCTTCCTTCCATTTAGAAAACATTGTTTATTGCAACATACAACAATAATTTCAGTGACAGACAGCTATGTTGTGGCTTCATCACAGAACAATCAGAAGTCATTTTGTCTCCTTCCTCTTCTTCTCTATGACAGAATCCTACAAAGCTCACCACAGTGTAGAGTTTGTTTAGTTTTCATGACAGAAAAATGCCTTTCTAGTCCAGATAAAGGGCCAAAAGGTTGAGGAAAAGATCTGCATCCAAATCCCTGCAGTTAACTGTGGACATGGTCTGAGAGCAACTTGCTGCAGAAACATAAATTCATCCAAAAAACAAGATCACAATTAAAAACAGAAAAAGGAAAAAAAATCACTGCCTATATGTGAAGTCTTGTGTCTGATACCCGATCCACTTAATAAAGGAATGGAGATAAAACGGCCAAAACTTAATCAAGGTCAGACTCCATAGACTCTTTTCCAAAAAATACTTCATGTATTTGTGATGAGGAACTCTTGTGGAGAAAAGCTGTTAACTACAAAATCCCTCTCACTACTGTCAGTGCTCAAGTAAATGCAAAACAGACATAAAGATATTTAATAAAGAGCATATACTGCACTGCTATTTCTAAGGGAAAATATGTGTGCATTTGTTAGCAGTTATAATCACACAGATGTTTCATTTTATTGAAGGCTAGCAAACTGACAGATGAAATGCGACTTTTACGAACATATTTGTGTTAAAAATACAAATATATTTCACTGAGCATGAACAGTGAATATGTGAAATACTGCTAAAAGCCAGAATTATTCTTAAGAGAATAAATTCGATGTCTTGTTTTTACAGTTTTTTAAAAAAATCATGAACCTAATTTTTTTCGGTGACACTGACATGATATAATGTGGTTAAAAACTCACCAGTGCCTCTCATTCAGCCTCCCAGGACGACATTCTGAGGTTTTCCGTGGTCAGGAAGGTCAGAGTGAAAATTTATTGGGGTTACTGACTTCCCAGGATTGTTGAACACTTCCTGACTGTGTTGTTACCAAGTTGCTCAACAAATGCATATTTCTTCATCTGTTGTAAAACACAAAGCTTAAGTTGGTGTTGCACTACACAACTTGAAGGTTGAGATGCATGAATATCACTATGTCTATTTCCATTCCTTTTTTAAAAAAAAATCTGAAATACTGGATTGTATTCCTGTCCTCTATAAGAGCTTTAAAACTGTCATGGGTGGGACATTTAAACTTTCTAATGAAAGCCAGACTGATGAGGTTATTTTAGAGTTTACAGATATATAGAATCAGGGAAACTTAAACACATCCCTGCCCTTATTTAAGAATTGGCAGATGTAGAGATGGCTTATTAAGTATCCAATTAAGGACCAATGTGGGCCCAATAAATCAACCTGACCCAGTGAAAACTTGAAAAGACGGGACTGAAGATGGAAACAGTATATGCTGTAGTGCGTGTGTGTGTATTAGTTATGTTTTGCGTTTTTTGAAGTTTTACTTATATCCAGTGCAAGGTGTTTTATAGATGTTGGATTATAAAGATGCTTTTTTGTTTTCATATTTACCTTGAATGGTGAAGAAACTACTAACCCAAGAATGAATCCCAGAATCCACATTAAATGACTTCCAATCCTCTTGAATTTAATCCTTTTCGTGTTCATGTGCCACGTGACCTGACCTTGGCGGTTTAAACATTTCAATGGTCACAGTGACCTACACCAATTAGTAGCATTGCTGTGTTAATTTAAGATTGTGGGCACAGCAGTTCTTTTTCCATCCCTTTGTACATCATTTAATAAATCTTCTTGAGAACAAAGCTCTCAAAATTACATTTAACATTATTTATTGAGTTTGTTAATACATTTGCTTAGTCCATTTGCTAACAGGATAAGCTTGTTCACTAATACAGTCATATAAAAAATACTTTCGGTACACTCCATGATTAAATAGCTGATAGAACCACCTTTCACAGTGATAAAATCAAGTAAGTAGTGACATCAAGTAATTATTTTTTGTATGATGGCAAATGCCCTGTTTTTTCCACCATGCTTTTCTACTCAAAAGCAATCAAAGCATTTTGTAGAGCATCCGTTGTTCACCTGTTCTGACAGGAACTTTTTTATGCTTTTTGAAACCAAGTGCTTTCTATTTAACAGTCACACACATTCACACTCTGATGAGAGAGCAGCTGAGAGCAACTTGGGGTTCAGTATTTCTGCCCAAGGAAACATTGGCATGTAGACTAGAACAAGCAGGGATCGAACCACCAACCTTTCAAATAAACAAATGAACTGCTCTACCCTTGGCACTACATCCACCGCAGTGTGACTTTATTAATCCTCTCACCTCAGTGGGGAGGAATTTTGGCCCTCTCTTTTTCATATTATTACTTTGGTTCATTGGGTTTCTGAACTCTCTTATGGTACGTCCGAGTGTCCTGCGACGCAATTAATAGCGACAAGAATGCTACAAAAAAGGTGGACGTCGAGGCAAGAATATACCTACTGCTTGGGATCTGTGGCTTTTCATCAAACTCGAGTAACACGGTGTTGCTTTTTGTAGCCATTTCCTGTGAACTCATCGAGTGATGCTACTGACCAGCCAAGTCTGATGAAGTCACATTCAAATCGCTTGGAATCCCGGGCAAGCAGCTACTAAAAAAGTACCTGGTACTCGGTACTATGACCTAAACCCTGAAAACTGTGGCGAACCGAGTAGGTACTAATGGAAAAGGAGCTCCTTATTCTTTTCTTTTTCAGCCATTCTGTTTTTGGTTTGTTGCTGTGCTTAGGTTCATTGTCCTGTCACATGACCCAATTTAGGTCAACATTTAGTTATCAGATGTGAACTTGACCAGATCCTGTGGCTTGAAAACAACCCCAAATCATCAGCCCTCCACCACTAAATAATTTAAGGTGTTTGTGTTTGTTTTTTGTCAAATGTGGAGCTCTACATTATGGCCAAACACCTCAACTTTGGTCTTGTCTGTCCAAAGGATATTTTTCCCTGAAGTTTGGTGCTTTGAACAGATGCAGCTGTGCAAACCTACAGTAAGCTCTGCTGCTATGGCAACCCATCCCAACAAGCTTGTTTTGTTTTGTTTTGCAGTTTCTGTGAAAATGATCTGAATTTGCTGTGATGCCAACTCATGGGTAGATTGTGTCATTGTGTTGACACACACCTGAATGCTTCAGGCCAGTCAAAATGTCTGATTTTATAGGGCTGCCCACACTTGCTGATGATCACTTAATCAAGAGCATTTGATTAGCAGCACTCGGCTAACTACTAACCCTCTTAATTCCTGTCAAAGCAGTAAGGGTGTACTTAGTTTTTTGCAGAACTGCAATGACTTCTAAAGCTTTCTTTTGACCAGACTGTAGGCGTTGACTTTAAACACTTCAGTGGAACACTTTATTGTTTTATAAAGAAAACAAGCGCTTATTTCACTCACAGTATTCCCCTATTGCCTGCATCGAATGTTTAATTCTATAAAAACAACTATCCAGTACACACCAGAGCCACATATCACAGCCTCCTTGGCCTAAGCTCGCCTTGGCAGCATAAAAAAACTGAAAATAGTTTTAAAAAAGTCTCTGGGCCTTTTCAGCAGAAGTAAAATACAATGGTCTTATCACTTTTAATAAAAAAAAAAAACCCCACTGGTGATATGTTTATGGCATGTCACAGATTATAAAATCCAGTTAGATACAATCCATTCCTATCCTGTTCTGGTTAAGTTTTGCAACCCTTCAGTCTGGCAGCTCTCAGACTCGGGAGGCCCTTTTCTGTGAACCCACTTCCTGTTTTCAAACAGACAAATACTTTCTCTGAGCAAACTGCAAATGGGAAATTGATGAGAGAGAAACACGTCGGCCGAATTATGAGCGTGATAGTCACCATCTTGTTAATTGTCCTTTCATCAAGTCGGGGAGGTGATGATTATAAACATACACTGTAAATGTGACAAGACTCTAAGCACTTCAGCTGCTTCAGGAGGCCCTGCCCCTGACTCCCGGAAAGCTTTACATTTGTGTTTTGGCTACGCGGCCTGATTGAAACTGTGCGATCAGTCCAACTTCACATTGTTTATGTGCCTTTGCTACTATGTGTGCACCCGTGTTTAGGCTGAGGTGAAAGATTTCTTTATTTTCCTTCAGGTCGTCCCCTGGTACTCCTGAATACCTTCATGGCTCTTTAAATCCAAAGGGTGTAAAAACTTAACACCGGCCGGTGAAGTGTGCAGTCAGAGGAAGTCGATTTTTCTCAATTTGTCAACATTCTTTATTTGGGCGTTGGCGTCTTAAAGCTGAGTGGATAGGAAACCACTAAAATCCAATCTAATCTAAATTTTCATATAAGAAATCCATATCCTCATAAGGCACCAGGTGCTGTAGCGTTATAACAGGCGTGAAATGAGTCCTTTGAAAGGACAGATTGGATAAGGAGTAGTCAAGCAACAGTCACGATTTTACTCTTGGATTTCATCCTGATCCCTACCACAAGCGCTAATTAAATGGTTATCTCAGTGCCCCATTTCATTTTAATTCCATCATTTCCATTTGATTTGTAACACATGGCCGAGGTATTTGTTCTTTCTCTGCCAGTGTGAGAAAAAGGGAACAGAGAGACTTCTCTTCAGCTCAGAGTCAGTATGCACCTTCTAATTGACAAAGTGTGCTTTCTTTGGGTAAGCGTATCTGTCCAGGTGTCACCAAATACGCCAGGCTGTTAACACATTAGACGTTTATGAGACACAAATAAATGGAGTGTAATGTACCTGACAGAGGAAGTAGTTGAGTTAATGACATCTAGCCGCCGCGGCCGTTGCTGCTCATATCGAAAGTCTGTTAAACCTCAGCAGGTTTCCCCAGAATAAAAAATCTAGAATAAAGCTGAACCTGAAGTGACAAATTGCATTTTTATTGGGCCCGTCTTCATGCATAAAGTGTTGTGTAACTCTCCTGTGGTAAACTCCATATGTTAGCACAGGTCAACACTAAACTCATCCTTTTCAGTCTGTCTCACTTCATAAATCTTTCAGTCTTGTGGTGTAGGTTTGGGAATACAATAATATACTGAGAGAAAATGGTGCCAAGTGGTTTACGGCTGTCTGTCGTCAGTAATTTCATAGACCAGATGGTGACAGGTGACGTTGTTTCTATCCTTTATTTTCTAGGGAGCAGTTGTGGAGAAAACAATAAGAAATGAGATATTAGCCTGTAACGATCAGCTACCACAACAACAGAACCACTGACAGGTGAGATGAATAACAGTAGGCACTTGTGGACCAGAGAAAGAAGGAGGACTTCCTGAGCCTAACCGCCCACTACTGAGCCCCTGTGAGAACAACATACCTTTTCAAAGCCTGTTTTCTGTTTGCATTCCAGCAAAAGGGAAGACGATGTGATCCAAGCTGTGCATTTGTAGTGTTTCATGGGGGAAAAGGAAGAGTATCTGACAGTTTAAGCTAACCAGCTGCACTAATTGCAGTGGGCAGGGGAAATATAGATAGAAAAATCTACTGCTTTCTCAAGTTTTCTCACGGCTTAAATAGGCACATGTAGCTGGTAGATGAGTTAGAGTCTTTTGGAGCATTTTTAATGAAATTATCTGACAAATAATGTGGCCTGTTATAAGGTACAGCCTGTCCAAGTAGTTAGTGCTTTAGTTTTGGGGAGTAATATTACTGTTTTTTTATTAGTCTGTTACTTGGCAGTAATTACAAGACGACTGCCAGGGTGATTTGAGACAGAAGAATGGCAAAAGGTGTAAAAGGGAAGTTTTACAAGAGGTAAGAGGAAAAGAGGGAGGAGCGAGTGAGGAGAACATGCAGTGGTTTGGTGTGACAGAAGAGGATGCAAAGGAAAGGGTGAGATGGAGCTGTAAAAAGAAGACAATGACTTAGCTCTAATGAACTTATATCTAATATCATTATGAAGTTTGCTAGTGTTAAGTCTTAACTTAGACCAGGTTCAAACAAGGTTAATCTTACATTCCTCATTTGATTCAGGTTATTACTTTAGAAATATAAAGGCAGGTTAGACCATAACTATGAAATTTCAGTTTTCCACCAGGAATAAAACAATGAACAACTGCGCTCTGGGAAGCAAAGCTATTCAATTAGAGCCTGCATAGAAAAGAAATGATTCCGATATTTAACATATATCATGCATGTATCATTTATGGTTACCACCAACAATTTTTATGGCTAAAAAGGTATTTAAAGAATGTTTCTTCATACTATTAATTTCCATTTCAGTGGAAATGTGCTAGGGTAATATTTCAGGGTATATTTCTGATATTTAATTTGACACACTGAATAAGTTGGATGTTGGGAAAGCTCAGTCATAGCGGGGGAAGAGAATGATGTGTGGTGCTCGTATCACAAGAAGAGAGGAGGGAAACCAAAGGCAACACAGACTATTTTCCAGTGGCTCATTTCAGCCTTCTAATTAACCAGACATCCAATATCCCAAGAAGTTCATCAATCAAAAATGTCAAAAAAAACCTGAGAGAAGTCCCGTCTGTCCAACCAAAACACCGCAGAAGAATCTCTGTTAAACATAACTGGAATTCAAGGTGTCCTGATCCTGTATGTGTGTGTGTGAGCGAGAGAGTGAGCGACTGTCTGCATGTCTGTTTGTGTGCGAAAGTCATTCAACAGCTACTGCAGCTGCGAGCAGCAGAAGAGAAAGAGATGGAAAGTACTGCAGCTTGTGTACAGCCTCAAGTTTCTCCAGTTTTAAGGAAATACTCGTGAAATGTATGCTGACAAATTCAATATGTTGTTTATATTCATGTTTACTGTAGCAGAAATATTTCGACTCATTATTGTAAGATGAGACGTTTTCCCTTTGCCAACCCACCATGACTCTCATGCAATCTCTTAAAAACGGTGGTTTTACAACCGATTGGTTTTTATACTTCCTGGCTCGCAGGGACAATTGGTGATCACAGACAACTCCTTATATGGGGGAACTCCCCATCCTATATCTGTGCCAAATTGAAATCAGAATCACGCTGATAATTACTTTTTTACGACCTTAAAGATGACAGTGATTAATTGCTACCAACAATATCCCCCAAAGGTCACATCCTGTATTTGTATAAAGAGAAAATCCACACTACTAGCCATTTTAAATGCTTTTTTGTACATTTACAACATCCTCGGTGTGTTCCCACAAGCTTTAATACAGCAGATATACATTCATGAAACAGATCAGATTGTTCCAAGATTAATACCACAGTAATAATATGCTGTCAAAACTTTTAAAACAAACATCCTGACACTGAATATTTTCCCTGACATGATATATTGACTTGTACTCATTGCAATTCACATGCACTGCAGCAAATCAGCTGATGTCATCTGCTGAAGACTGTATCACTGTAAAACAAGTTAAAACGACCGTGGCTCAGGGGGTTGGGAATCGCATCTGTAACCGGAAGGTCGCCGGTTCGATCCCTGGGCTCTCTGTCCTGGTCGTTGTGTCCCTACTTGCCTACTGGTGTTGGCCAGAGGGGCCGATGGCGCGATATGGCAGCCTCGCGTCTGTCAGTCTGCCCCAGGGCAGCTGTGGCTACAACTGTAGCTGCCTCCACCAGTGTGTGAATGTGAGAGTGAATGAATAGTGGTATTGTAAAGCGCTTTGGGTGCTTTGAAAAGCGCTATATAAATCCAATCCATTATTATTAAAACCATAAGGTAATAACAGAAAGATGTCTTCTTTTGTTTAATAAGGAAATAATTGGGTTTCATCAGTCTTCATGTTTGAATATAGTTGGTTTTAACACAGTATTAAATATTTGTTGGCAACTTTAGCACCTAAAGTTGGCATAAAAAAACACAAGCCCATTCCTGTTGCCATTTGCTCCATCAGCAGCAGCTCTGTTTGCACCTGAACCATTAGTGCAGTCACCCTCAGTTCAGTCCGCTGTTCAGGCCCCTATAGCGGTTCAGTCTCCTAGTCAGCTACACACTCACCCACCTGGTCAGCTTAACATTCAGCCGGGGGTTCCCAATACCCTCTGCCCCTGCATCTGCCCCTGCTGGAAGCTCGAGTGATCCCATCCAGCATTCCGCGGCTCCCACGCCGCCATCTGCCTCATCCGCTGGGGGTTCTGGAGAGCCCCACCAGCAACCTTCCTCATCAGCTGGGGTTTCAGGAGAACCGCTCCAGCCGCATGCCTCGTCAGCTGGAGGGCCCGAGGAGCCGTCCAGCCACCTCCTGTTCCATCACCTGCAGCTTCCACGCCATCGTCTGGTCCTGCCTCGTCAGGTCCTGTGGCTGCCACACTGCTGCCCGGGCCACGTTCTGCACCTCAGAATCGCCGGCCACTTTCCAGGCCACTAGCCGGACGTCATCGCTATTGAGGGCAGCCCCGGAAGTGTTTCCACGTTGCCGCCATTGCCGTCCGCATGGTCGGCCCCCTGAAGTGTTTTCCCCTTGGCTTCTGTACTGTCGGAACCGGGGTCGGCCCCCTGAACTATGTGTCTGGATTCTATTCCCTGCAACCCATGGTTGTTATTGGCCCGCCTGTTTTGTTTTGAATGGTTTCCAGGGCCCCTGTGCCTTTCATGGACATTTTGTGTTTGACTATTTTTTGCTGTGATGGACATTTTGGTTTTGTTTCTCATTCCCCTCGTTATTTCCCAGTGTATTTAAGCCCTGTGTTTCTCTGTTTCTCTGTGTCTCTGTGTCGCGATCTCCCTCATGTTGTGTGTTTCTCCCTGTGGCTCCCTGTGTGTGTTTTGTTAGATTCTTCCTAGTTTAGGTTTTGTAGACTTTTGTGTTCAGCAATAAAAGCTGCCATTTTGAGTTCAGTCCTGTTTCCAGTGAGTTTGCGTTTGGGTCCAATTCCTGCCTGCACACAGCCGAAACATGACACAGTACATCCTTCTCTTTTTAACCAGCTGTTGGCGTTAGATGAAAGGTACAGGGATCATCACAGACAGTAACCATTTCCATGCGCACCATGCTATCTGAAGTCATTTTTATCAGTTAGGGTATTTTAGCTGGACTGAGATCGCCATGCCAAGAGTGACACCAATATGACACGTGAAATAATCACTGATGACTGTGTTCAGCTTCAAAGCTGGCGTATTGAAAAGACCCAGAGAATTACTTCCATTCAAACTGCACACATGAAAAGAGGCCACATGCACTGATTCTCAGACTCTCGTCTCAGTGAATTTATTACAGCTCCACAGAGCGTCAGGTATCTACAGCATTCCCACCTGCTACTGCAACTGTTCTGCACTCATCAACAGACGCTTAAAATGTCAGTACTTGCTTCATGTATGAATTAAAGACAGCATTACAGTGTGAAAAAGTCATGTTTTTTTCATCTTTGCAAAGTGGAAAAATAAAATCCCTTTAGGAGTAGACTGAGTTTTTGCACTAAGTAACCTCAGCTGCAGATAATTTGCATCCTAATTTACAGCTCGTGGCAGAGAAATCCCACCTTTAGGAAATCAATTATGAGAGAAGTCTTTGTACGGATGTCCTCTGAGTGAAGGATCACTGTCTCTGCGCAGGTGTTGAACACAGAGAACGGGTTTATTATGCATCTTAAAATGTACGATGCTGTAGAGTTCCACATTTGATTAAGACTGATTTTCAGGTCCAATTCAAAATTTTGCCCACATCATTACTCCAAAGTTGCTTTATGCCTTTAGCAGAAAAGAAATGAGGTCTGATACCCAGTGATACTGATTTCTCCGCATCAGCTGCTTAACATGCTCTGGCGACCCTAAATTTAGGACTCACCCAACAGAGGTGAAAATATCTTTAAACTCTCAGCATTCAAATATGAATTCTGTGCAATATGAGATTAAACCAGTGTGACAACAGAGGAGCTAACATTTACGTTTCCTACCTTCCTCATGTTCAATCAAGGCAGCCTAAACCACATACAGTATGTCAGCTGTGAGTGCGAATCTCAAGAGGACTATTTCCTGTTCTGCACAACATGTGAAATTTTCATGTTACCCTCATGAAATCGTCTGAAGCTCATGGAAAAACTGGTTACAAGGTATCATGACTAATTTAGACATCTATGAAAGAATGAAAGTTGGCAACAAAAAAAAGGTCATTGTGAGACGTGCGATTGAGACACGGGCATTTGAGCCTCTTAATGCGTGTTTTGTTTGGGTTTCCACCAGCGTGGAATTACCAAAACTAGAGAGGGCATAGCTGAACATATCAAACAGGAAAATACCGCCGTGTAATCCCTTTATTTCAACAAAGTAACTGTATTCTGAATACCACCTTTTTAAACGGTAACTGTAACGGAATACAGTTACTCATATTTTGTATTTTAAATACGTAACGGCGGTACATGTATTCCGTTACTCCCCAACACTGTTGATTTTAAAGCATATGCTCACATCCAGGTGTATTTTTCAGGAAAGGCCTTGCATATTTAAGCAAGACAATGATAAACCACATACTACAACAACAAGGCTAGAAGAGTCCAGGTGCTGAACTGGCCTGCCTGCAATCTAGACCGATCACTGATTGAAAATGTGGTGCATCATGAAACAAAAAAGTACGACAAAGAAGAACCAGGATTGCTGAGCAGACATAATCCTGTAACAGACAAGAATGAGTCAACATTCCTCTTCCAAAAGTCCACTCGCTGGTCTCCTCAGTTCCCAGACTTGCTACACAGTGGTAGCCAAATGTTCTTCCTACCACCAAAATCAAAATGTGCTCAAATGTCCTCAGTTTAAACATTTATATGTTTTCTATGTTCTATTGTGTATTCTAATGTGAAACATTTATGAGATCTACAAGTCACTGTATTCTGTTTTTAATATGTATTCTGCAGAGCGTCCTGACTTTTTTAAAAGTAGGGTTGTATTTTTTCTTCTTTTAATCCTTTCTGTGTATTTTGTATTTTTATCCAGTGTGGTGTTGTAGCTCTTGTTAGTCTTTGCAGCTGACATATTTTAAAGTCATTAGCCACCATTTTCATCCCCCAGAGGTATCGAATAATTAGAGACAGACTGAGCGGACTCGTTTTACTTTAAAAAGTTTTATTCTAAAATGCCAACAAAGTTTGATTTATAAAAACCATTTTCATCGTCCATGAGAAGAAATGCACAACTTAAATCTGGAATACCTTCAGCATTTCTCTGCCTCATAAACACGTTTGCTGACAAGTTCTCTGATTTAAAGCATCCAATGGGAATCCTCAACGAAAACACACTAGTTCCAAGAAAATCTAAGCAGTGTTTTAAGTTGGTAGGCACACTGCTGCTGTTTCCCTCGGCTTCTGGCAGCGGCACGTAAAAGATTAGTCATCCAGAGTTGTCACTGCTGGCACATCTCGGGTCTTACCAGTGTGTGACATCATACACGTGGAAATTAAACCCAGCAACCGTATCGGCCGTGGCCAATTAAACCCCTGAATGTTTTGAACCAAACAGAAGTAAATATGGAATACTGGAGTAGATCTTACGTTCCAGTTTGTATGAAGTCATGTCTCTTTACAGATGGATTCCTGCTTTTTATCTAATTTTTAAATCATGTAGCCATTTGTAATCTTTATGAAGATTGAGAAGGATCATGAGAGTTACTTCACATCTGTTGTGTTGCTTTTTTTACTGGCAAATGTATAATTTGAGTTGAATCGAGGGAAATTTCAGCAACATATGAAACATAATACAGATTAGGTGCTATTAATGTTGTATATCTGTGTGTCACCTCAAGAATTCAGCAAATCTGACAATGATTCATGCTTTTTCCCGACCGAGTCAATTACTTTAAAACAAAATATTTTTGAGTATACAGCGCAACACTTAATTTAATGGCACAGTGCAGACTTGTAAAGTCGGTTGAATCCAGCTGGCTTACGGTTTTACAGCAGAGTCTCAATGCTTCAACGCTTTAAATGCTTTCTTATGCTTTTACTGCTCAGACCTGTGAAGAAATTACTGCTCTGTAGGTGAAAATAATTAGCGCACAGGAGTTAGAAACAGACTTTGTTCCATCGTCCCTCACACTCTGTGCTGCAGCAGGTCACGACGACAGTTTCAAAGTGAGTTTTTCTGATGTTACAGTCGTCAAACTTCTGTCTTCTGTGATGCCACTCAAAGCTGAACATGTTCAGCTGCTGTCAATGATAGAAACCAAAGCAAGAAGCTTTCTTTATATATATTCTTAACTTGAGATTTTTGCTCATGTATTAGCCAAATACACAAATGCACAACTGATGTGGTTTTTTGTTGTATTTTTTATTGTATTTTGTCATTTTTTTAGTGTAGTTTAATTAAAATTATCTGTTAGGGGTCATGTATTAAAAAAATCGTATTCTGATTAAAAAAACATTAATCTCCTAAGAGAAATCTAGCTACTAGCTAATTCCATCCACCGTTCAATCAGATCAAGACAACGGATCTGGTTTTCTTTAAGCCACTGTTTGAAACATAGGACAGTAAGACATACCCTTACTGCAAGTAACAAAGTGAATCTTAACAGTGTTTGGCATCTTTATAGCGGATAGGTTAGGATACTAACCATGTACTGTTTCTGTTCAGTTACCTAGAAGCTTCATTCCTGTCGTAGCCTACATTCCTAAACAGAGGAGGCTGGGTTCATTTATCAGTGACCGTGTCATTTGTTGTCAATACCTTATTGATGTGGGTTACATCATTGCCCAAATGCCCTAATTTATACAGAACTAACATCAGTAAGTACTGTACATGTATCACCATTCATTCTCCCTGAAGTTCAGCCTTGCTTTCCATTTGTTGCTAATCCATGTGGTAACATTACATACAAGTTTACAGTATATTTATATGCAATGCAAAGGCTGCACGAAGTTTAATCACCTGTGTCTTTAAATGGAATCTCTGTGTGAACTAATGTACTGTGAATCCACCGAGTGAGCCAGTGAAGAACTTCACTGCTAAAAGGCATTAAGTCACTGGCAAAAATCACTGAGCACTTTAATTTTACTTACTTTTACATTGTGCCATTACAAGATTTAATATGTAGTTATTGATATAACACAATTTTCAGTTCTTAAGTTTTAATCAATGAAAACTGTCAATGTAATATATCTGAGGGCGATTTTTGGATCAATGTTTTTGCTTGTAAAACCATCTTTAGAGGTAACAAGTTGAAGTGATTGTTTTCTGTGTGACTTTATCAGCGTCTCAAATCAATGTGGAGGAATTTTGGCCAACTTTTCTTAACAACAATGCATCAGTTCATTAAGGTTTGCAGCCATCCATTTATGCACAGCTCTCTTAAGGTCGTACCGCAGCATTTAAAACAGGTTGAGGTTTGGACTTTAATTTGGGCTGTTGCAACACGTTAATTCGTTTCTTTTTTAGTCACTCTGTTGTAGAGTTGCTGTCGTGTTTGGGATCGTTGTCCTTTTGCATGATCTAATTAAGGCCAAGTTTTAGATGGCCTCACTTTTGCTTCTAGAAGACTTTGAAATACAGATGAGTTCATGTTCAACTCAATGATTGCAAAGTTCCAGTTGCTGAAAAAAAAGCCCAAATCATCACCATGGGCTCCACCACAATGCTGACAGTTGGAGTGAGGCGTTTCTGCTGATATGCCGTGTTTGGTTTTTGCCAGAAATGGTGCTGTGCATTATGGCCAAACACCTTCACACTGGTCTCGTCTGTCCAGAAGACATTGTTCCACTAGTCTTGGGGTTTGTTCTGATGCAACTTTACAAACCTAAGCTGTGCTACCGTGTTCTTCTCTTGGCAATCTTTCCAAACAAGCCATACTTATTCAGTCTTTTTCTAACTGTACCATCATGAACTTTACAGTTTTCAGTTAGCATGTTAAATAGTAGGTTACTCAAATTCATTTGATGAACAGCTCGTGGCTGCTACTTCCCCTCTTAATTCTTACGTAAGCAGTAAGGGTGTAACCTGAAAACTTTGTCTTCACATTAATGAATAGTGAAAAGGAAATCTAGAATCTAGACTCATTACCTTCAGTGTTGTTTTTCCTGTTGTTTGTTAAGTGTTTTTGTGGAGCATTTCATAAAATCTTGTGGATTCGGTATAAACTCATACTGTGACACAGCACACATTAGACTGAACTAGAAAATCAACAGGGAACTTATTCAAACCTTTTAATATGTAACGTTAGACCTGAGAAAAACAAATCTACACATTTAGAGGTTTCACAGCCAATAAATGACTTTTAGACCATGCTTCTTTCATCAAGAGCAATCCACCTAGAACTTACACTGTTTTTAAAGCAAGTGAGCTGCAGAAAATCAGCTGATCCTATCATCAGATTATAGAACAGAATTTAGGGGTTTCCCACTGAAAACGTCTGTAGGCATATTAACTAAATAAGGGTCTATTATCGGAAAGGTGGAAAGTGGTGTAAACATGATAGATTGCTCTGTGAAGAACACATTGTCCCCGTGTGCTTATATGCCAAGCTATATTACAAAACAAGTCATATTACTGGATAATTGATGTTATTGTCACACAGTAGTACAATACATGTGCTCAATGCATGTATGCAACAATGAAAGAGAAGAACGCCAAAGGCTGACATAAAACCTCTTGATTTAAATTTATATTTGGATCATAGAGGATCCCACAGTGTTTCTGGTAATATTTTATACTTCAAGATTCAGTTTTATTTTGTCCCAAAAGTGGCCAATTGCTTTTCCAGAGAAGCACTCACAAAGAAACAAATGAAAAGAAGTGTAAATTTGCAAATTCACATATCAAAACCTGTACAAGAGAAGTAGAACAAAAGCAAGATAAATCAAGAGAAATGGCACTGACTGCTAAAGGTTAAATAGTAAATGTGCACAACTCATATCAAGCTTTTTTATCAGAGCAGTTCACAACGGGCTTTAATTGTCTCAGAAAATACTACTAAAGTGCAATTTTAGTTAAAACATAAATGGTTTTAACAATTACATGCATTCAACCCACGTTCGTATGAAAAGACTGAGTGGCGAAGAAGAAAATGAGGAGAAAATGGAGGGTAACATAACCACAGTGATTAGTATGAACACATCTGTAGCTTTTTTAATAGCCAGGCCGAGCATAATTGCCCTGTGCATTGTTTTAATACTGCCCACAGCCTGCCAAGCTGCAACTGGCTGTCCAGAGCTTTAATAACCTGTACTTATTCTATGCACACTTAATTTGAAAATAACACCACTAAAAAGCCTTGTTGGTGGCCCCAGTTTAAGGCTCTGCATTACCTGAGTTGTAACTGTTCTTTAGCTCCATTCATCAGTTGATTAATGGCTTTGTTGCTCTTGATCAAACGTCATGGAAATCCATTATTCATTAGTCCAAGCCACAAGCATAACGTAATAATTTACAGTACAGAGCGTACCGCAAATAAACAAATTTAATATATGACCACATGTAGGAAGGAAAATTATTCTTTTTTTTTTAATTTCTGCATAAATTAAAGGTTTTTATTTGTTTTTTCTAGCAAACAAACCATTAGTTTCTTTTTTTGTTTTATCAATGTTGCATGACGTCTTGTGTTTGCACCACTTTGGAGCTGTTTTTGAAAACCTGCTGTACAAATAAATCATTGTTATTATTTCTTACAAGTTATCTAGGGAGTAATTAGCTTAAAGCAGTGTTTGTGTATCCCTGTGTGATTCTCCAGACCATTTAACCTAAATACACTCATTATCCTCCTGCTGCATTTATGGGCATTTTGTCATCGCACCCTCTCTCCATGAGAGACTTCTGCTGTGGAGTTCAGGACAAGTGGTCAGAAATCCGAAACTCGAGTCGCCATCGTTATCCCTCCTCAGTCGGCACGTTGCCGTGTGTGGTGCTTTTGTCTAAGTTCCATTAATGAAGCCGCACAAGGAGAGTCTCATTTTCTTTTGCAGTGTTCACTTATTGCTACGAGAAAAGAGATTTTATATGTAGATGCCTCTGTGCACTCAGTCTAAGTAAAGAGAGGAGCTCCAACAGCATATTTAGTTACCGTAAAGCAGAAATGCAGAACATATGAATCTCTTGCTGGACTCTTCACTGCTGCTCAGGGGTTTGGCTGTTGTTTTTGTAGCTCAGACATCCAACCACCTGGAGCCATACAACTCAACTTGACTTCACCTGTTACCTGTGTTTTGAAATAGATCTCTATACAAGGGGGAAAGATGTCAAGCCTTGAAATTTAATGTAGAAATGCAATGAAATTAGATTTAAACTAAAATGCTGTGAGACTGCTTTGTTTGACATGTTTAACTTTCTTTTTCAAAGAAGTGCACATCCCGATTTAGCCAAGTGGTTTTTCTTGTCCTGTGGAGACCAACATTTGCATGATTCTCATGGGATAACATCTGCCTCAGCCAATCAGTGTTTGAGATGTCATCACATAGAGTCCTGCTGCCAATGTCAAGGAAAGGAAAAGCCAAAAAAATTTAAACTACAACCTACCTACAAGTCTAACACTCGGTTTGCTTTACACTAGTCTGCTACTGCAGCTTTATTTCCTTGGTGACATTAAAATAAATCTAGGTCTGATTGTAACAACAAAAGTATTATTATCATTTTTACTCACACAGAAAAAAAAATGATAACATTCATCTTGCATCAGTGAGATAGCCAGGTTGCTACAAGGCAAAACTGATAAGCATTGCTATGCTATCTCTCTATAGCGTGCTTACGTCAGCTAAACACTTCAAACTTACCTAACCCAAACACTACTAAAAATGACAATGCTAGCAAGCCACAAAGCCAAGAATGACCAGCTTTAGAGTTTAAATACAGATACTTGACTCAAAAAGCTTCTTTTCATATTTAACAGGTACTAGCAAAATACCTGGTTATATCAAATATATCAATATCATCAAATAAATATCAACTATTGAGTCATCATTCTGTCTGACTTGTTAAAATTATGTGAATAAAACTAATAATCATTTAGCTAAACATGCACTCTGATCAAGTGCTAATATTTTAGCAGGTTTGTTAATGTTGCTGGAATATGAATCCTTGACTACGCGAGCCTATAGGATCCAGTTCACAGACCTTACAAAATCATGACATGTTTTTCAACTTATCTGTAGATTGAGAGCAAAGATTGCAAAGCAGCTGCTCGTTTATTTCATGCTGCCGACCATCTCTACTGGAGCTGTAACATTAGTGCCTTGCTCAAGAGCCTTTGAAGGGTCGAGGCAACGGGGAGATTTTTTTTCTCTTTTTTTTTCTTTTTAGTGCAGCTGCTTCACTTATTCAAAATGCCACCCTTTGACCACAAGGTCACTTCTCTTACCGTCAGACCTTTGTGCCACATGGAGAAGTACTCTCAGAGCCCTAAATGTAAATACCTCTCTGTTAGTTTTTGCTCAGGCCAGGACTAACAGGAATTCAAGCTGTGCTAGCGCACCATTAGGTCCTGGCAAATGAAAAGACATAATTCAGATTATTCAGTCGGGGGAGGTGGGGGGATTGTCAGAAACACTGTGAATATTGCACGCGTCTAAAACAGCCTCCTAATTGAATCTGTCAGTGTGCCCTCATCTGGCTATTAAACATTTAACTCTTTGTACGCGGTGAAATATAGACTCCAAACATGAACTTTAGCTAGTAACCATTTTCAAGTTAGTGTTTGCTTTTTCACACACTGCCACAAAGCCATACTGTTTTACATTGTACAGCACTGAAGCTTGAAGTGTTTTAAATAGATTTTATTAATCTCTTGCACTGGTGTGAAGCATCCATAGAACACTAAATAACGGCTGTGTGAACGGCACAGGTGTGGTCGGCGTCTGTCAGGAGTCTGCGCTCAGTAGTCAGACTTGGAGATTTACCAAGCATTTTAACTGTAGCCAGTTTTACAGACCTAAATTATGTGGCCTACTTGGAAAAATGAGGGAAAAGTCAAGGGGCAAGAGGGAGTGTGGGCAGTCAAATCGCCTTACAGAAGCCACTTGCTGAAGACATAACACATTATTCTTGAAGAAAAACAGCAGACCAGGACTTTTCTGTCATCTCCAACGACAGCCTTGGCGGGCCAACTGTTGTGGCAATGAGATCCCAAAGAAGATTCACGTTAGCTAATGAAATCTGGGGTGGGTTGTGTTTCACTGAGTGGAAGTATCATATCAGCGAGTTTCTTTTTGTCTTTCAGGGATGTGTGTAGATGAATCCCAAATTCACCAAATGTGAATACACTAGACCTCGTCCTTCTGTGCTCGCTGTCATATTGCATATATTGTTTTTATCAATTCTATGCTAGTGGTTTCCTTCAGAAAAAATTACTAAATACCTTAACTAGTAAAATAATTTGTGAATCTGCTGAAATTGGAGGCCATGTAAAGATGGAGATGCAGTTATAAAGAAACACAATCTCCCCCGTTTGTGTAAGGTTTTATTTTGACCTGTAATTGTGTTTTAAACCTATCCCACCCTTTTGTGGCAGTGTAGGTGCGTGTAAAGTGTGCACTGCTGTTGGCAAAAAATGGAACCAAATATATTTTACATCTCAATGGATGTAAACAATATCAAATGGTGAAAGCAAAACGTAAGTGTTCCTAGAGCACTGGGATCCAGTGTCTGGGTTAAATGTGATGATGATGTTTTTACTGATTTTACACATAACTTCTAATTTTCTAATTAGATTTTGTTGCTCTTTTAAACACTTCTATTTTTCCCAGGAATGCTTACATGTTTCCTTTCACACATAAGGAACATGTGTGAACATGATTATATGAAGGACTTCTAGAGACTGGAGGCTGTCTTTATGCAAAAGACAGCCTCAGAAAACACAGTTAATTAAAAACACAGAAAAACAGGCTGGAAATAATGTAGATACTATTACAATGCTAAAGTTTAATTAGCAGAACATTGGAGTGTCCATTTTTCTTGTATTTGGACATAAATACACTCACTGGCCATATCATTAGGTATACCTTACTAGTGGCAAGTTGGGCCTGCTTTTGCCCGTAGAACTGCCTTACTTATTCATGTAAGGTAAAGATCCAACAAGGTGCTTGTTTCATATCGACTTAGTTGCTCCACATCCATTTAATTCTCCCGTTCCATCACATTTTATTTATTCCTCCTGACATGTCACTTTATCCTGCTTGAAGCAGCTATCAGGAGTAATACTGTATAACAATGTGGTCATAATGGTATGGTCACAGTCATGGTCAGTAACAATACTGAGGTTAGATGTGGTATTTAAATGATGCTCAGTTGGTACAAAGCGCTCCTAAGTGTGCCAAGAAAATATCCCTCAGAACATTAGACCACTGACACCGGCCTGGACTGTAGAAACATGGCAGGATGGATGCATGCACTTTGCCAAATTCTGATTCTATCATCTGAATCTTGTGGCAGAAATTGAAACACAAGGACTAGGAAACATTTTTCCAATCTATTATTGTCTAATTTTGGTGAGCCCATGTGAACAGTAGCCTCCGTTTCCTGCTCTTAGCTGACAGGAGTGGCACCAGTGTGGTCTTCTGCTGCTGTAGCCCAGCGGTCTCCAACCTTTTTTGCGCCATGGACCGGTTTATGCCCGACAATATTTTCACGGACCGGCCTTTAAGGTGTCGCGGATAAATACAACAAAATAAAACTAGTACCGGTACTGAAAAAAAGAAGATTTATTCATAACACACGTGAAAAGACCCAGGAAAACCGAGTAAACGATAAAAACGATAAAAACGATAACAAACTAACGCTGAAAACCGATAAAAACCCTGAAAACCATACATTTCACACCTGAGCCTCAACTCTCGCGGCCCGGTACCAAAGGACTCGCGGACCGGTACCGGTCCGAGGCCCGGGGGTTGGGGACTGCTGCTGTAGCCCATCTGCTTTAAGGTTGTGCATTCAGAGATGCTCTTCAGCATAACTTGGTTGTAAGAAGTATTTATTTGAATTACTGTTGATTTCCTATAAGCAGGTAAATCAAAAGGTAAACAACAGCATTCACAGATGAGGCTGTAAGTCTGTTATGTCATTATTGTGATGTTGTAGTGTGTCGTATTGAAAAGAAATAAAAAGCGTCTTATACAGCTCTCTCCACGGCCTAAATTAAATTAGCTCGAACTGTTATTGGTATCTACCATCATGCAACATCTGAACATGCTATTTTGAAAACTGTGAATGCTAGACTGCTAACAGACAGACAAACAGAACTGATTGCATCCTCCCTCTCTTTGGGGGGAATATTAGTTTAAAACAAATGAATACAAAGCAATGGACAGTGCACAAGAGAGATGAATAAGAGCGCTGAGACAGGGTGGAGTGGGTGGAGACTAATGTCAGGGGTGATTTATGACAGAAGAATAGCAGCAAGAGTGAAAGGGAAGGTTTACAAGCTGGTAGGGAATCCTGCTATGATGTATGGTTTGGAGATGGCAATGGGTAAAAGTCCTGAGGCTGATCTGGAAGTGGCAGAGCTTACCAGGATGGGCAGGATTAGAAATGTGTCAGACGGACAGGTCATGTTGAGTGGTTTGGAGACAAAATTATAGAGGCAAGGCTGAGGTGTGCGGAAGATGGATAGTGCATATATTAAACAAAGGATGCTAAAGACGGATGCTAAAGCTCCCAGGCAGGACGGAAAGAGGAAGACCACAGAGGAGGTTCATTGAAGGAGCCGTGAAGGAAGACTTGTGTGACAAAAAGATAGAAGTGGGATGAGATGGATGAGACCAGTTGCGGCAACACCTAAAGGGAGCAGCTGAAGGAATAATCATTAATAGGCAATATTTTTCAAATGTCAATTTTTGAACTTCAATATAAGCAGAAAAAATATAAGCTATAACAGCTGGCTGATAAAAACTTTGTCAGTTTAGTACACTACTGTTATATCTGCCAGTTACTAATCGTTCATGAGAAGTAGCTTGTGTGGTGAAGGCTATAAATCTATACTACATTACTTATATTTAGCCTAGCTGTAACTATTAAGTAAATGTGAAGCAGCTCCATATGGCTCCTTGGCACCATTCACACTTTAGCAACATAATTGTTCTGTAACCTTTTTATTTCTCTTTTGAGCATCCGCATTATTTATTTATAGTTATAAAGATTAACAATTTGGCAAAAGGACTAGAAGACCCGCTGATCTTCATATTGTATCATTTTGTCTGCAAGTTGCATTTGATCTAGATTCAGCCACAACAGATGGGGCTCTTCTGCATCTGTGGTGAGCTTTGACCAGATTTATGGAGCAAAATCTAGAACGTGCAGGGCGTGAACTTTGAGCACAATCTGTTTTTCTGACACATTTTGTCCAAATAAATCCAAACTGACATCAAACAGCTTGACATCAAACAATCGTGACTTTCAGGGGAATTTCATTGGAGCAGATGTGAGCCATTTGCAGGAAATTGTCACAATAGAGGACACTGACTGAATGCACTCTGTCCTCTTTGACTAAGTATTGATGCACTGCTGCACTTCACCTTCAGCCCCAGCTGGTAGTAAGATTGAGCAACAAGGAAGCAACAGTGGTTTGGAATCCACCAGTTTATGAATATAGGAAAAAGAAATTAAGATTAAACAGCAAGGATGTTCTCCTGAGATTATGAGACATCTGCTGGGGTGTCAGGCTGCTATATCTCTTGTTAGGCCTGAAGTTTACCTCATAGAGTGGGTTCAAATCCCCCCTTTGCTCGCTCCACGCCCAATCCACTAATTTCACAAACAACCTTAGAGCTGAGGCCAAGACTTAATGTGCCTACATTTACCTTAGCTGTCCCCAAATGCACTTTTTCCCACAGAAGTGGTCTCACTTTTTGAGACTGATGTCAGCGGGACTTCTGTGTCGTTGCAATTTGTGCGTTCAATTTGGTTAGATTGAGTACTCAGATAATCCAGGCTGCTTTCCCACAGGAAAGCTCCTGCTCTGTATTTCATGCGGCGATAAACCCTTTTTGTATTTCTTCCATGAAATATGAAGAATGAAAGCTGCATCACGCTAACAAATTAAAGGAGATGGATCATGTCGAATGTCAAAACTGCATCCAAGTATCGGCAGGGTCGACCTGTCGGCCGTGAAGATCTCATTGAAAAAACATGTGTCCGAACACATCACGATGTGTTTGTGATGTTTCTTTCTACCTCTTTTTCACACCGGGGAAGAAAGGTGAAAGCATCCAAGTTTGGGTTGTCACGTTAATGACACGATCGCCTCTGACATTCAAATTGCTTTTGACAGTGAACTTCCGAGGTACAGATGTATCGGCTGGAGCCCAAGCAGACACCGGTTTCAGTGCCAGACGACTGAGCAATCATTTGGAAAACACTGGCAACACCCGGTGTTTTCATTTTCTGCTCACTTTTTAACCTCTTCGTGAGCTTCGAGCGAATCTTTCAGGTCCCAGCTGACTGCGAGCACATTTAGAATATGATGGATGGATGGCCCCAAGAAATACAAACCTGATTGTATGAGCGCTGTTGACGTGTTTAGATTCCACTGAGATGCTACTGTCTGTGGGATTTGAAAATTATAGTAAGAGTTCAATGAGAGCATCCTGCTTGGGGGTTAAGGCGAGGTTATTCCTCACTGGTTTCCAAAATGGCTCCCTCGAGAGGTGACCTCTCAGTGTCCTGACCTTATGGCGCTAAAGCCCTAATCTGTCAAGTTTCTTTGCCTCCATATTTCCTCTGTTTCTCCACTCTCCCTATCCCCTCAACTATTTACTCTTTACATCACACTTGTTTTATTTTCCTCAGTTCTCCTCCCTGTTTTCTTCCCTTTTCTCACTTCTTTCTTGCTCATAGTTTTTCTCTGTGTCTCCCTCAGCTATGAGGCCGCACTGCCAGGGCTGACTCTTTTGATTTGAGTGCAGTACATGTGGTTGAAATCTGAGGCCTGCTGCACTGCCAAGCCACAGGCCCTGTAATGGAGCGCTGGCGCAGGAGAATAAGCCATTGTTCTTAGTGCAGTCGGTGGATGAATAGATGGAGGGAGGGCGAATCTGTTTAAAAAAAGAAAAAAACTGGCTCTTGCTGAACATAGGCCCTGGGGTCAAAGGGGAGCTCCATAATCTCGCTGTAAATCCCACTCCGGGTAGCGAGGGAGGAAATGCCGCCTGGGAGTCATTTAGAGACACAGGATGCAGAGATGTTAGCAGGGCAAACTGTCCAGTCTTGGTTTCCTGGTCTGTCTGACTGCATGCTGAAAGATTTAACCAAGAAATTCTGTGATTTATTACACTTTCAATTTATTTGTTGTTTTTCATACCAGCTCTAATGCAAATGTCCCATTATTTATTTCAGTGAATGAATAACAAAATTAAACCTGATAGTTTACTTGAGAATAAATACATGAACTCATTGTTTTTCCCCATTTTCTGGCATCTATATATACTGCTACGATGAAGAATGATCATATTAAAAGTTTCAGATAATGAAGTCGGTACATGTACAAGTAATTCCTGTGAACCAAAAGCTCAGACTTCAAACTGTTTTTATTTTTCTGCTCTTGGCTCTGTGTGAGACTAGACAACCCAATATGGTCATATCAGACACACACCTCTGGCTGTGATTCCAAAGCCCTGCCCAGCACTTCTGTGAGAGGCAGTCAATAAGAAGAAAGTTACCCGAGTTAATGGAGGAAGGCCCAGTGTGAGATGAGTAAGGATTATTTTGAACTGTGAACCATGCAAAGCTGCTTTTATTGAGTCAGAGTAAAAAGTAGGAAGAAGGATCTTTAAAGATCCTGTGTGTGTGATTTTCAGAAACAGGCAGCTGTTTGGAGTGAAGAAGCTCAGATTTAGCCAGGACTCTGCAGTCTTGTGAAAAATTAAGTACACCTGTACTGATTCCCTGGGAATTAAGACGCCAAGTATCAGCTAGGAGGAAAGAGGAAGCCAAGGAGGAAAGACATCACCAATAATCTTAAAGACGAAAATGTTGCTGACAATAAATCTGGGAAGTGTTATAACACTATTTCCAAACAATTTGAATCCCATCATTCTGCAGTGAGAAAGTGGAAAAGATTCAAGACAGCTGCCAATATTCCCAGGACTGGATGTACCAAGAAATTGACCCGAAGGTCAGACTGTGCAACACTCAGACAAACTACAAGAAACCCAAGAGCTAGACATGAGACTCCACAGGCCTCACTTAGCATGTTGAAAGTTAAGCTCATGACAGTTCAATTAGAAAATGACTGAACAAGAATAGCTTATATGGAAGGGATTCCAGGAGGAAACCTCGTCTCTCTACATTCAACATGGCAGCACAGCTCAGGTTTGCAGAACTGTATCTGAACAAACCACAAACATGACCACAAACACCTCATACCAGCTTCTTTTCCAGCCAAGGGACCTGGACGCCTGGCACTTATTGAATCAACCATTGGGTCACTCAACAGGACAATGACCCCAAGCACAACAGCAAATCTACAACAGGATGGGTGAAATTCAAAAACCAAGGCATGAGTGAGTTTGTTATAAAGTTCATCCCTTTAACAGTTGGTAGGTAATAAACCAACTGTGATTCGTGTGACTTATTGTTGGTAATTCATGTTTTTGTACAAATATATGTACATAAAGAAATATTGGTAACTTTGGCTGCAGTAAGTGTATTTGTGTAACAGAGGAAAAGCATACACTAAAACTAAAATGAACTACAAAGGTACCTGGTAAAGTACAGCTTTCATAAGTAAAAGAATATATTTAAATTGCAAACACTGTTCCAGCCACTTCAGCATATTTTCAAGTATGAGTCACTATTTGCTTACAGTCAGTTGTAACTTTTTAAATGGTTGGTGAATGATAATGGCTACAGAAATATGCAACATGAGGACAGGTTAGTCAGTTTAGTTGATAGACTGCTGTAAAACAGTTATGTTAAATACATCTGGACTTTATTTATCTCTGCTTCACTGTACCAGCCAGAATTGGGATGCAGGAGTCAAAAGCCACACAGTTTTTAACGTAATTAAAATGTGTTTATGACCGAAGGGAACAGTGAGTGTGCAAATTCTTGTTGATTAGTCACACCAGCTGCAGCCCCAAAAAACTACCCCCTACTAATAAATCTTACCTCCCCTGTAACAATTAAAGGGTTAAATTTGTCTGGCAAATTCTCCTGTTTACCTCATTGGATGAAGCCAAATCATTAAAATAACTACAATGGATCAAGTGACCCCAGCTCATTAAAATTTATAGCAGAATGAGATGGGAGTGCTGGAAAGTTGAAGCAGTGTCATCTTGAATCATGAGAGCTGCCAGCCTGCTGGGACTCTTGGTGCCATATGGTCCTGAGGTTTCCTTTCTGCAGTTTTCCCATCAAATCATTTCACAATACAGCCTGCACATCAAATCCACATACACTCCATTAAATATCATCATTGTTTTTAAGACAGTCTAATAGCTGATGTTGGTGCAAATTCCTAATGGAGAGATGCCCTCACGATATGATCTGACTTTTACAACGTGGTGTGAAGCTGTAACTTTTTTGTTATAGACGGGATGTTGGGAGGCGTTGGATGTAGGTGACGACAAACCACCGTGAAGCAGGGTCTGGGTGCCCAATCAAAACACTGGAGAACTGCATTTAAGTATTCTCTTATTGAGTGTAAATGTTCATGAGCAGTCACCCCGTCTAACAGCAGTGCCACACGGAGCCGTATGTATTTGTTTAGCAGGCTTTCTCCTTGGAAACTTGGGTCACAATGTCTTGTGCTGCTTGAAGAGTAGGAATTTGAAAGTGGAGCAATTTTAACAATTGCATGCAGTGTTGAATATTTTAAGAATAGTCTTTTCTTCCCTTCTTTGTCATTGGGTTTGGCTACTAAACACTCGTGCAGAGATTTAAAAGTGTGGTTACACTTCACCAGAGCTGACACTGAAAGTTTCAAGTGCAACAAGTCTTTTGCACGTATGGCAAATATTGCATGTGTACTGTGGCTCTCTCCACCAATGACGTAGGGATCTGAAGGAAACCATGAGGAACATTAAAGCAAAAGTGACCCATGTGCGAAAGTTAGAATGGCGTAATTTTAGCAGAATGGTGGTCAGCTATGTTGCATTTCCAGTTTCTAAAAATGCTTTATTAGATGCATGGCCATGAAACTCACATTCACTCTGTCCTCAGGATGACTCATAATGGCTTTGGTGATCCCGTGACTTGTATGAAAAGGTTCATAGTCATACTTATGTGTGAAATGTCTAGACAACTATTCAACAATTTGGTATAGATATTCACATCATATACATTTTAGTGAGCTATTAACATTTTATTTGCTAACATCTAGTTTTCATTTTTTCTCATCACCAGCCTCAGCAGGACAAACACTGTGCACTGACTACATTGGTTAAAAACTCATGAGTTAATATATAAAGGTTATCTCACCATTATTTCACATTTTTGGAGCTATAATATTTCATATTTGAGTAAGAGGGTGGAGTGTTAGTTAAGGCCTTACGCTCAAAAAAATCTGTTGTTGGATGAACACAATTTAATCATGGCACCTTTTTCCACATGATTTAACCAAGTACAATAACCCATTTTTGACCATGTCAAACCAACACATTTGGCATTTGGTGGTTTAATGTAATCAGATTACGTTGGATCAACGTAGTATACTTGCATTGACTTGAGGTGATTTATTTAAGTACGTAGAGTGAAATTTGTTTTAATTCATTCTACACAAGTCAAAAACTTTAAGAAAACAAAATATTGTTGTTTGAACAAATACTTTGTTAATCAAGGCAATTACTGCTAGTCTTGCTTAATGAACCAATATGGGGCTTGATGATTTCATAGAGACAAACAACCATTTGCTCTTGCATTCATGGGTAATTTAGAATCACCAATTAATCTAACTCTAATTACACGCTGCAAGCCAGCCAGATTGTGGATTTGAACCCAGGCCCTTCTTGCTGGGAGGCAACAGCACTAACCATCACGCCACCAAGCTGTCAATCCAGGCTTAACAAAAGTAGGATGATTACAAGGCTTGATTCAGAATTTTCTGTATGTTTTCATCCTTGACAGGTTACACTACAATAAATAGCGATATCATACACGTGGTGTGGGTGTAGTTGTCTGCCTCTTAAAACTCCAGTGATTTTCCTGCAGTTTGACATCTAATGTGATCTTGTGAATTTTGTGAGTCCAGGCAACTAACCGCTCTTGCTGGATTGTATCATGTCATCTCAACAAGAACAAATTAAGTTGCTGAATTTCAAGCAGATGCTACATGAATCTTGTACACGTAACAACCACCCAATTTCATTTTTTTAGTGTAGTCGCACAGTCAGACTTCCCCTGGCGACCTCTAGTCATCAGAGAAAACTGTATTCCCATTTGGTGAGTAGTTGCAGGAAGTTGCCTGCAGTCGACGCAACTTTCACTCTGACGGCAGATGCTCTCTGTTTCAAGTTTCATTACAGCTCGGCACATAGGTTGTTAGAGTTTGCAGATATGTTGGGGTCTTCCATGCATACTACTGGCAACTGCAGCTACCTGCTAGCAATGAAAACAATGACATTTTTGTTGCAGCACCTCTTTGAATTAAATTCATACCTCCAGCAACAACTCACCAACCAGTCGTGGAATACAGGGTCAGCGATTGATCTCTAGTCCTGTGTGAGTGGGGATTTAGAAATCAGATTCACAGAGACTGCTGGCAATGTGCAGCAATCACTCGCAACCAGTCGGGAAATATACATTTTTTCCTTTAGGATTTGCACAGGTATTATGGCGGGCAATGGCGTCAGCCATTTGTGGAGGCTACATACATAGATTCTGCACAGAATTAAACATGAAAGATGACCCAGCAGACACCTAGCACCACCCAGCTAGCCATCAAAGTGGGTTTGACCCCAGTAACTTTAAGCTTTATGCAATTTAAACATGAGTTATGTAAAGATTCAGTCCAGCTCAGTTTACCTACAGAGTCCAAACCAGTTTTGTACTAAGCTGTAAAAATGTCTTTTTGCTCTAAGGTTGGGCATTAGCACAGTAGTCAACAGGGACTGACTCATAATTGGAGTTGACCTCAAGTGGCCGTTTGATTAATTGCAGTTTTTGACACATCCATCTTGGTTTTATTCTTCAGCCCTGGGGGTGAAAATGCTGGCTTACACAGTAGATGTGTGTATGACGTCCTGCTAGTCCGAGACGTTTTGTTGTTTCTTCCTGTGAGCAGTGCGCCTCAAAGCTGAGGCGTCACAGTGAGACACACAGTATGCATGCTGTTGTAGTGAATAGAGGATAGACGGGCTATTACGGTGAGCTGCCGAGCTTTCACCAACTTTTCTCCCACTGGTTTTAACATCAGAGGATAAAGCAGCCACTGTCTAGAAGGGCAGCTGTTTCCTACCCCTCTGCAGTTCCCTGTAAGGTGATGTATGAGCCAGCCAGGCAAAGAAATGGAGAGGTCCTCCAAGAGTTAAAGGCATTAGGTCACAGTAGCTGCTACCACTGGTGCTCCAGGCTCCAGTCCTTGCTGTTATCCTCTGCCCTGTGCAACAAGCCCAACACGTGTGAAAGATTACAACAAAAAGGGATAATCAATAAAATTCACAGCACATTTGATGTGATGGATGCCTCCTCACTGCCCTTTGTGCTCACATCATCATTAGTAGTCACCCTGGCAGCGGTAATCCATCCCGATCAACAGTGAAGGTGTCAGACGCTGCAGTAAAGTCGTTGTAGTCCAAGTGCTGCAGCCGAATCTGTACTTCACACCATTTCCCTTCTCACTGAACCTTAGCTTATCTCCCTCGGTGCAAGTATAGGATGTCTAGGTCACAACAGGACATTTGACTGATGAGGGCAAGAGGAATGGTTTCAGTTTACTGCTCGCCAGAGGGAATCCCAGTTGATTTGAAAAACACCACATGGGCACAGTAGGATGCTAAGTGTCTGTCTTGGAGGATCAGCCAAAGTTGAGATTCTTGACTGGCAGCATGATGATTCACAAACCTCAGGGGAGCTGGATGCTTCATCCTGGTTCAAAAGCTTTGGATGGAAGTGGGCATTTGTTATGATACATGCAGATATATTTCTGTGGGGGTTTTGTTCTTATTTCATTTTTTTCCTGGTTTCATTGCCCCCAATTTCCCAAAGTCTTGATTTATAAAGCATCTGTCTGGCCAGTTGCGATTAGCAGAGACGGTTTCTGATTTTCCCATTCTTCCTGCAATATTATTTGGAAAAGTAGATTTTTAACTTTCTTGAATGTGTATCATATTCTGTCATCCTGGGCGGAAAAATTATGGAATATTACCCATGTGCCAAGGAACGTGGGGGATGAAATGACCAGGCTTTCCAGGAAACTAGTTTTACATTGGCCAATCAGCAGTTGATACATTGCATAGATTAATTTTATATTACAGATGGTCTTAGCCATCGTGTTACAATAGACAAGTAGAAACAAACATGTTTGATAGCTTTTGTGCAATGACCAATGGCTGCTTACAGTACAAAGAATCTCATCTCAACATGGTAACGCTATTTCAGTCTCATTTAGGGATAGCTAAGACTCTGCACAGTTTTTCAGCATACTTGGCCGATGGGTTGTTCCCAGTATTTTGCAGACCTCGCCACAGTTCTTTGAATTGGGCTTTCACTCTGTCTCTCGTTTAACACCACCTTGGCTCCATATTCTTGTGATCAGACCTTGTTTTCTTCTTGTGGCTGAACATCACTCTTCGTGATTCTGGCTGGATGTTTCAGGTTTTTCTTGTTCTGCAGACTGAATCCTTGTTGATTTTTGCATCATATAAAATATATAATCCCAAACATTCTGTGCAGGCTTGCATAACGTGAGATGATGTAAATTTTTGTACAGTTATACACATACGTGTTGCTCTACTGCTTCATGAATGCTAAGTAGTCCATAGCTCTTTTTACTCTGGCAGTGGGATCGTGCCTTATTACTTATTATAGTCAACCTGCAATGCTTCACCCATAAAGTCATAAGAAGACATCACAGGTGACACTGGTCATTCATTCATGCTGCATTCAAACTAAACACTCAACACAGCTCTCTGCAGATTAAATGCAGCACTGACATAGTTTGTGAAACATTTAGTAAAATACTGGGAAAATAACAATACACCACATATGAATAATGTAAGCTATCACAATATGGTCTTCTGTTGACTTTAATATTATTAATTTAGGTTGATTATATTATTGGCATTACACATTTTAAAAAGTTGTTTTTAGAGCTTACTATTATTTTCCTGTATTTATATTTTTTAATCTTACTTCATTCTCACAGAGTATCCTTTCAAAAGTTTAAACTATTAAGTCGTTTCTTCTTGAGAAGACCTCGTTCAGCTTCTCATCAATATTGCTCATTTTTGCTTTACAGATGTGGAGCTGTTGCTCAGTATTTTCAGAAGAAATAATAAAGTAGCCTAATATTTGTACATATATTAAGCTATTATAGCGAGGGCCTGTGCTAAACAGGACTGGTCAACTATTTTCTAATATTCAGACATTTGTAATCTGATGTTTTATCACCAAAAAATGTATTACTACTGTCACTGTAGTGCTGGTACAAGGGGTGGGGGAAAAAATCGATACTGTGTAGTGATATTGTGATATTTTGTTTGCTAATAATGTATCGATACAGGGACAGCAGAAATCGATATTTTGTTACAAAAAATATTATTGTGGACTGGAACATGCTCTGACTTCAGAGCATGTTGATCAGCTCCTTTTTCTGAGCAAGAATCCTGAAACTGTCCAAATGTCTTTAACTTTTTTTTGGGCAGCAATAAACATGTTTTATTTTAATTAAGTTTAAAACTTTTTTTATTTTATGTAAAATTATATTTTGTTTTCATTGACTTTCAAATTCTTCAGTTGCTGAATGGGCTGCATAGTTTTCATAAATTGCATAGTTCAGAATAGCTATAATTGTACCAGATGGTTGCAATCAGTTAAGTTGGACTAGACTGTAATACAAACCGTTCAGTTTGTCAACAATAAAACTGACTGAAATGAGAGAAAGACTGAGTGTGAGACTTTGATATTAGATAAAATGAATATTGATAACGTTTACCTTTATGTACAGAATCTGAATATTGCAAAATATTTTAAAAAATTGCAATAATATCATATCGTGCGTTAAGTATTGTGATAATATCATATCGAGGGATGTATGGTGATTCCCACCTCTAGCTGGTACCTCATCAAACAGTGAGACATTCATTCACAAACAGTACACAGGGTAACATGGGCTGTGTACCCTAGCAGCTAATATGGAAAAAACAGATTTCTTGAAGCGACATAGTTCATCCTCAGTTCCTTCCATTCTTTTTGTAAACTTGAAGAGATCAGTTATTGGCTTCACTTTGATCATCCACAAATAATCTGCAGCTTCTGTGTGTCAATGTTTTCAACATAGTCATGTCACATAAAGTTGCATATTATCACAATATATTCTGATAGTTTATTAAGTTAAACAGTAAGCAGTTTATCAATTAATGAGACAGATTTCTCATGAAGAAAAGGCTTATTTGTAGGCCCAATTTATCAACGGGATCCAGTCGTCTGTAGTTTGATCAGTGCATCCAATTATCTGATCTTCCCCTGCAGTGGATTTCATTTGTTCCCTTAGCTTTAGTAACATGAGCAAATTCTCAAATAATTAGGAGTAAAGATATAAAGAAAAGGTACATGAAAAGATGGATGGAAGACAGCATTTCTCATCTGGGCGCAGATCCCGTCATCTCCCATAATGCTTCACTTCTTCAACGAAATCAAATGTATAACATCCCCCACAGACTCCCCACCACACACACATATAACCATTTATCTGTTGTACAAGCAAGTTCTGCTATAGATGAAGAGAATGATTAGAAGTAAACAATTTGCTCTGCTCTTATTACACAGTAATGAATACACTGTCTGTGGTATGGGTATCTTAAAATGGTTTACTCTGAGGCTTCAAAGGAAGCAGTTTTTTCAGATTTGTTCTGTCCTTAATGGTTTTTGATCACCCTTCATGCTTAACAAGCAGAGCCAATTAGCTATAAACGATGTTATCTAATGCAAACATGCTTCACATGAAAGCCTGTTAGCTTCTGAAAATATGATAAATAAAGGTCTCAGTCCTTTTTTGAGAAATTGTAGTCCACAAGCTAGCTGCTAAATGGGCTCATAATATAAACCTTCTTGCACATAATTTTTCTTCTTCTGGGTGTTTACAATCTCCACTTCTGTCTGGCTGTCCTCCAGGCGACAACGACACCATCGATCACCAGTGTCAGTCGGAAATAATAAACTTTTGTTCTTAAGAATTACGGCTGTAATCCTTATACACCAAGCACTCAGTGACTTTATCTGCTGATTGTAAACACTGATTGGAACAGCTCTGCCAGTTGTCATGTCCAAGTCACATTCATAATCAGTCTGACAGGGGTTAGATGTGTGCACAGCTTCAGGGGTTTAAAGCTTGAATCGTATTAAAAACTGGATGTTTTGTTTGTTGTTTTTCTGGTTTTGTTGTCAACGCTACCCAAAGGTTAATTATCTAATGAAGTAACTACAAATGAAATACAAATGTGGATTGATGCCATTTGAGTACTCTGAGATTTGCTGGGAAATTATAAATAATTAAAAGTTAGTGTTACGTTGGCTGTAATGTGGATCTTGTAAAAGCTGTAATGATCTGACTAAATCCTCACAAGATACAAAGCAAAACTCATCCTAAATAATCCCTTCACAGGGTTTTTACTGCACATTGTTATCACAAGAATACTCTAAAAATCATGGGCTCCACACAGGGCCTCAGTGTGAGCTCAGTCCTCATTATCTCCCATAATACTTCACTGGCTTCGGCTCTGCAGACGAGGAGGCCTCATTCACGACGGGACACCCAATTGGCCTGATTTACGAGGACGTTAATAAGGGGAGGAAACCACTTTGCTTCGCATATATCCGAGGATTAAGTTTCATAGTGAATGGGAACATTCAGCTGTTGAGTTCCTGAGTGCAAACTGATGCTGATGAGGAGGATCCATAGGGACAAACTAACATAGCTCGCCCTGCAGCGTTGGATTATTATGTGTCAACTACTTGAAAAACAACTATTTTCAGGAGAATGGACTTGATCCAATCACGTCTGGTATTTAAAGTCAGTTTTCATTGGAAATTGACGGTTCCTGTGCATTTCTGAAGAGTAATTGGAGTTTAAATGGTCAGTGTATAATAATTGCTTGTGATTTTCTCTCTGTTATTTTGCCTCTTCACTTAGAGGCATTGAGAAGCACTAGCTGTAGGGGTTGGTGGCAGTGCAGTCTAAACCAATGATCAGTAACATTATGTAGCTAGAGTAATGAAAATCAAGGAAGATATTCTGTTTTAAGCCAGATCATATGTCAGCCTAACTATTTATTTATTTATCAATTAATTTATTTTTTGACATGATCACACCATGGGCATTATATTATTTTATTTTACTTTACTAGTTAGAAGAATACATGCACCACTGCACATTGTGGGGTGCCTGCTGTGATGCCTATTTTTTTTTCTTTTAAATCAAACAAATCTAAAAAAAAATCTCAAATTATGCTAAGTATGAAAATATGATTACAATAAAAAGTCATTTTGAAGGATTCACAGCTAGAAGATGAGCTTGTATCAAAACTTTTCATAACTTTTCATAATACAGCTGACTGAAGATACGACCCTTCCATTTTCTCCCACTTATTAAATTCAGGGTCACCTGCCAGCCCTCGGAGCCTATTTGAGATCCCACAGGGCAAAAAAGTGAGTTATGCACAGAACAGGTTGTAAGTCTGGTCTAGCTAACGCAGATCATCATTCACATGGACAACGACGACGTCTGACCATTTAAGAATTGCTGATATGCCTGAACCATGCTTGTCTTTGGATGCATGGGTTTTCAACTCAATTCTATAGCTCAGTTGGTAGAGTGGTGGCCCCTGATCAGAAGGTTGGGGGTTTCAAATCCCCTGAGCAAGGTACTGTCCCTACACACTGCTGCCCACTGCTGAGCAGGATGGGTTAAATGCAGAGAGGAATTTCCCTACGGGGGATCAATAAAGTATACATTATTATTATTATTATTAGATCAAAGGCCCCCTGCCAACCGGCTGCACTGCACCACCATGCTTTCAGCATGTAAACCCACCTGTTAACTACCTTGAAAACTGTAGTGTTGACCCCAACATAGAGCTTGTTATTTCTGTTCCATTAGCTGCTCTTTTTTGATGTATTGGTATTATTTCTGAAAGCATCATGAGTCAACTTTTAGAGTCTAAAGTTTTTGCAAAGCACTTCATAAAGGTTAGGGTGATTTTTAGTGAATGCTTGCTCAGTTGTAGAAAAGTTTGGATCTTTTATAGTCAGGACTTTGCCATCTAAAAGGAAGACCCACATCAAAAATAACTCAAAGCAGTAGTTTAGATCAGTGATGGTAAACATGTGGACACCAACGCAGTTTGTGGTGAAATTAGAGGCAAAACTGAACTCGAGTGTTCATCATCTCATGTGAAAATTACAGCCCTGTCTCCTCCCAGCACTCCTGAAACAGTCAGTATGTGCACACCTCATCCATCATGGATTAAGCCGGTATAGAGGCATGTTAATCTCAACAGTGAGGCATGAATCCAGCCAGACAATATAAATCAGGTGGCATGAATGAATTTATAGCTGCATAAGGTGAAAGTGTCACGGGATATGATAACAACCACAGTAAAAACAGGGGGGCATCACAACTCCGCACCTCATTCTTTGGGGTGTGTCAGGCGATGATGCCATCTAGACAAGTGAATAAACATTCAAGCTCACTCTCCCTGTGTGCAGTGAGGCTCTGCTGGATGCTGGGAAATTTGCATCCAGTCAGGAAGGAGGAGAAACGCTCCTATGTGTCCTTGAAGTCAGTAAAATACTAGTATTTCACTGATGGTCTACCATGCTAGTAGTACCTCATGCCATTGTAGATTGGACAATTAGACTTAATGTTCAACCTTTAAACTCAGGAGCTACTTTTTCCAGCTAGATCCTAATCCTAATGTAGTTCCTAGTGTAACCTTTTTCATAGCTTTTGTTGGTTACTGCACAACTGAAAAAATTACATCCTGCAATTTGCATGGACTAGCCAGAGACAGTTTTGCTATAATAATGAAAATGCCTCCTTGTAACTTTGTGGTTGCCTGTGGTCATCTGGTCAGGGGGACACTCAACTTCCGGGTGACCACTTGCGATTGCATGCTGGCTGCATAGTTTGCCTAGTGGGACACTGTCTCCATGCAGTCATGGTCTGACTCAGATTGACTGCAGTCACTCTTAAACTGGTTGGTGAAGGTTTGCAAATAACTGTCGTCTAAATTTTTTTAAACACCGACAGGTTGCGAACCCATTGCAATCAATCTGAATTAGTCTGCACCGACAAGTGCAACTCTGCAATGTGTCTCTTTGCAATACAGGACTTGAGTTATATTCCTCTATAAAAGCAAGGTTGCTGAATACCTGTGTTATTTTGTTGTTAAGTTGCCATCCTGCAGAAACTAAATCACGTGAATTTCTTTATGTGTATGTAGATGGCAGCGGTTTTGCAATCTGCAACAGTTTCTCCAGTCCTCTAATATGCAACTTTGGAGACCTCGTGTGAACTATAGGCTCAGTTTCCTGTTCTCCTGGTTTCCTGCTGCTGTAACTCATCTGCTTTGAGGTTCGGCATGTCGTTCATTCAGAGATGCTCTTCTGTATAGTAAGTGGTTACTTAGTTACTTTTGCTTTCCTGTCTGTCTGGCAAGTCTCCTCTGACATCATTATCATCCAGAGCACTACCGCTCACAGGATAATTTCAGACCAGTCTCTGTAAACTCGAGATGGCTGTGTGGGGAAAATCCCAGTACATCAGCAGTTTCTTCCAGACCAATCTGTCTGGCAGCAACATCCATCAAAGTCACCTAAATCACCTTTTTTTCTGACGCTCAGTTTTAACTTCAGCAGCTTGTCTTGACCGTGCTTCAAGCCTAAATAGACCGCGTTACTGTCATGTGACTGAACAAATAACTGCATAAGTGAACAGTCGAGCAGGTGTACCTAATACTGTGGCCAATGAGAGTGTAAATAACACTAAACTGAATAAAAGTTGAGAAAGTACACCAGAAGTTCAGGGGACAAGTGTCCAAAATCTGAAACGTGTGAAAGCAAAATATGTTGATATCAGCTGGAGCTGCAGTATAGTGTAACGTAGGGTGGAGATGAAGCCAGCCATGGAGGTGTGCAGGTGGATAAAGAATGAGCAGCTTCTGACTTTCCACAAGTACTCATTTATTTAAAAAATCTAAAATAAAAGTGCTACCTCTACCACACATTACTTGAGAGCACACTACTCCACGTACACACGGGAGCATCCATTACAGGGAGAGTGCGAAGAAGAACAAAAAAAGGGGTGACACACCAGTCATGAGACAGGAAGCGCCACCATGTGGTGATACACTGCATTACAACAGCAACTGTTACAATAGGGGGCGATCGTGGCTCAAGAGTTGGGAGTTCGCCTTGTAATCGGAAGGTTGCCGGTTCGAGCCCTGGCTTGGACAGTCTCGGTCGTGTCCTTGGGCAAGACACTTCACCCGTTGCCTACTGGTGGTGGTCAGAGGGCCCGGTGGCGCCAGTGTCCGGCAGCCTCGCCTCTGTCAGTGCGCCCCAGGGTGGCTGTGGCTACAATGTAGCTTGCCATCACCAGTGTGTGAATGTGTGTATGAATGGGTGGATGACTGGATATGTAAAGTGCTTTGGGGTCCTTAGGGACTAGTAAAGCGCTATATAAATACAGGCCATTTACAGGCCAATAGACCAGCTGATTATACATCTGTTTCTGACCTGGACGTTTGGTTGCATTTTTTGATTGATTACAACTAAAGTTAAAAGACATGCAAGTCCAAATAACTACAAATCCATGCTGTCCATCCAGCCTATGGGAGATTTCCCAATACAGTTTAATATCCACTGAAAACTAATTCTCACACAGCCTACTGCAATTCAAAACTACAGCGCCTCAGTTCAGCTGGTTCCAGTACATCTGAGCTCATTTGTGTCATTATTGTTTTTCTGTCATGCAACCAGGAACATCATTTGTTATTTAAAGGCAGATCACGCATATGGCTTTTGCAGATTATTTGCATTTGCGTATAATTCGAACAAGGAGTCTCTTCTTCCCACCTCTTTCTGCACACTGCGAACTGAATATTGATGTATTTCACTGAGACTGTCATTGTGAGACAATACGTCAAAAAGGTATGCATAAATTTAACGAAAATGCGCTGTACTGAGACCACTGTTTGGGTTATTTTGTTACTTGACAAGTTTCTGGGCTGCAGAGAGAACTTTTTTTATTTCAAAACCCCTAAAAAGGTAGTATGAAAACTAACAGTACTGTGGAAGAATTGTTAAGATAATATGGCACATTTCTAAGTCAAATATATGGTTTTATATATGCCACTTGGGAGGTCCACTTACCTTTTGTCCTCTACCTGCTGTGTCCAGTCAGTCCTGCACAGTGTAACTGTCTTTTCATGTGTCAGCAGTAACAAAGTCAAATTCCTCACCCTCCTGGTCTCCAATTAGAAGTGATTATAATTCTGATAGTGCTGCCAAATTCTTAGTGGCAGCTGTAGGCTCTGGAATTACTTTTTTAAAAAGTGGGTATTCTGAGATGGTCCCTGGTCGGTCTCGCTGTGTCATTAAGCAGAGGAAAGCATCTCAACTTTTCACTGCAAGTCAAATATTCAGAACATAATGCTTCCCAGATTGTGAGTCTGCAAATAAGTTTTCCTCGTGTCTGAAATCCAGATAAATGAGTTTGTTCATTGGGACAGTTTTAAATCCATGCTGCAGGCCGACATTAATGAATTACTGATGCAGTGGAGTATGTTAAAGTCACAAGCCAAATGCATATACAGTGGAATGACAAAATAAAGGAACAATCTGATGAAGTGTTCTAGTAAGGTGGAAAAGATATTTCCTGATTCTGAGTTTTAGGGATACTGTCTTGGAAACCTTGCTTCAGAATATTCCAAAAGTATTCAGCTGGGTTATCTGGAGAGCTGACTCATTTTTGGCAGTGTCACAGTATCTAGAAATCTCTAAGGTAGCGTAATCTTTGCATATATACATATGCACCTAGGCTTTCCGCCTGTTGGCCAGCTGCTACTGGACATCTGGATTTTTATTTATTTAAAAGCTGCTAGTCATTTTACACATATGCACCTAGGCTATAATAATCCTGTTGTTTGGTCTGTGCCACACAGTAGCATTACAGCAGGTGGATAACGCTACAAGCCAGATGGATGATGGCTGTGTACAAAAGACAACATGAGTTGTTGCTATTAGTGAAACCTTTTCATAACATAAAATGTTGTCAGAAAGTGGATTTGTTGACTGTTGACACAGCCCACTATAAGGAATATCCAACATAACTATCTCTCAACCTTTTCACACCTAATTTCACTCCAGTGTACGCAACATAGTATGCAACCTTTTGTACGATGACTGGGAAGTTAGCCAAAAAGATTGCAATGGTTTTAAAGCAAAGTGTATAGTCTCTTTTTTTCTTTTTAAAGCCTTCGTAAAAACATATCCCATCCTCTCGAGCATCCTCTCGAGGTCCAGTGTCCTAAAACGGTGTCCCTGCTGCAACACACCTGAATAAAATTAGCTCATTAGTAAGACTATAGAACTTAACTGCCTACTGAGGTGGCAACCCCTAACCCTACTCAAGTAACTTTAAATAAATGTAAGTAAATGTAAGTGTTTGAAAAACTTCTAAAAGTACTGTTATTGCACCATGTTCATTCACTCATGAGCTGCTGTAATGTGAATCAAATGGCTAATGACCTACTAATTTTATTTAAGTGAGTTGCAGCAGGGACACAGAAAAGTTTCAGGACACTGACCCTCAAGGACTGGAGTTTGACACCTATGCTCTAGAGGAAATTTTGGGCATTCTATTTCAAGTGTTGAAAGGAAAATGATCAAATTGTTGTCAGTGACTGGGACAACAAAATTCATATCTCAAGGTTTAAAAATGGGTCTTCTTAAACCAGTAGGTAAAATCTTGGTAGCTATGTTCATCTTGTATCCTCACCAGAGATGGGCAGTAATGCGTTACGCGTTACTGTAATCCGATTACTTTTTTATTTTGAGTTTGATTCCATAAAAAGTGACAAAAACATTAGCGTCCGCTGTTCACTGCGTGGAAAGAAAACTTCTTTTTACAGCGAAAAAACCCCCTAAACCTCCGAGCAAGCACAGTCAGTACGCTGCCACGGGAATGTGAAACTCCCAGATCCTTTCACTGACCGCTACGACACACCTGCTCCAGGGCAAACCTCCACCTGCCCCACTCCTGCTATACAGGTGAAAATAGAGCAACAGGACCGCTGAGTCTTTGATTTTATTTATTTTCTGCTGTGTTTTACGTGCATTCATTTGAAAGAGTGAGTGTAAACACAAAAATAATATTTAATTTTATGTGCTGGAATGTACAGAAAATAGGTTTAAATGTTAAACAAATTTCTTCCAGTCAGAGAATGTTGCATATAATTTAATGTTTGCCTGATGCACAAAGTTAAAAGATTAAAACTAATAAAACTAGTTTCAGTGCAACATGTGAATGAATATTTATCACAGCGGGGAACGCGATCACCCAGCAATCTTCCCAACTAAAAGCCAAACAAAATAAATATTGTTTGTTTTCTTGGCCAAAAAAAAATAAAAAATCTAGACAACCTGTGACGATGGCCCATTGTTTTTTGTCTGAGTTGTGCTAAATTATAAAGACTTTAAAAAATATATCTTTAAGAGCCTTTTGTTTGCTTGTTTGTCAAATGTCCTACAAAACTGCCTTAAAGTGAACGTGATGTATTTCTACTCATAAAATCGAATCAGCTAAGCATTTAATATTTTAATGCTTATTCTAATGCGTGTTGTTATAGTAACGATAATACTAAAACTGCTGGGTGGGAACAACATTCTCTCTTGTTAAATATAAATAGACTACAAAAAGACATCTTTATTTTCACAGTAAACAGGCCCAAAGCAAAATTCAAGACTTACATTATTACAGAGACCTCGGTAAATATTTGAACTGAGTAGTGCTCTGATGTTTTGGCTCTGTTCTCCTATTACCTTGGATGTGAAATGACAGTTTGATTAATTACTGCAATTCTCAGTTGCATTGAATGAAAGGTTAAGAGAATAAAACATTCTGGACGTCGTCCTTCACTTTCTGGAAGTCCTGACTGGGAATCTGGGGTTACTGCAGTAACCCCTCACCTAAAATATTGCAGAGGAAATTGCAAAGCAGACCCTGGATCAGAATCCAAAGGCAATTTCATCCTATTAGTCTGAAGGAGATGCAACAGCTACATCAGCAAACGCTAGGCTGCTTGAAGTCTGATGTTTCAGAAAAATATTAAGACATAATTTTCATCCCTGAGATCCAACACATGGCTCTCTTTTTTTCTTTTTCAATTATACAAGCACTCTCAAGATATCCGTACTTTAGTCATCATTTCTCAAAGCCTCCAGTGTTTCAGGTTTCTGAGTGTTATGTGTCTCTAAAATTATAAATTCACTATATAAAAATGAAACAATTAGTTAGAATTTGGCTCTGTTAAACATTTCTTAATGGATTACAGAAATGCAGCATTTTTCTGGTAAATATATTTTACACAAAACTGAGAAAATTAACATTAAACATGTCTCCTTCTGCCCTTTTAAGTTATGAGTCTAAAACTAGAGACTTAAGAAAGGCCCACCAACCCTTCTAAACCAGAGCAAGACACCCATATTGAAAATATCCAGTGTTTCCCATGCAGTTCCGCATTAATGCCCCTTTCCATTCTTTTTTGGAAAGTTCAGTCATTACCAACTACCTAGGACTGTTCCTGATCATGTGTTAATGGTTAAGATGGACTTTAATTCCACTTCCATGGACCACAGCTGACAACGAGTTCTTGTTCTTCCTCCCTGCTGAAGCCTCTGCCATAACCTGACGTGCAACTTCCTTGAAATGTAATCACATTCACAGCTGATGCAGCGCACACAGATATGCCAACAGTGTCGTTGCTAACCATAACCTTTCAAGCCACTTTGTTTGTGCCAGGTAGGCCTTTCGACTAAAGTTTATTTGCCTTCACTATCACATCCACATTTTCAAATAGAATATGTAAATTAAATAATGGAGCTGGATATTGTTTAAATCAAAAACTGAGGCCTGGTATTTTATCAAAGAGTGTAGAGAGGAGAATGTAAACACTCTGAGCATAGCCAGAGCAGACGGATTCAGTGCTGCTTTCAATTGGCAAGCCATAAAGAAATTACAGAAAAAGCAGAATCTAGAGGAAAAGCCAAACCCTCAAAGTGATCTGCTCAGTGTCATATGGAATGGCATATGGAATTTCAACCCACAGCTAAGCCCATCACTCCAGGAGCAAAGGGATTTATAACTGCAAAGGATTTTCAGATGGATACTGACTCCTTCTATTGTTGTTTGGTGAGTTCTTGCTGCATGTCACGACACTTAAGACGCACACCACTTCCTCAGTAATTGTCTGTCATTATTACTCTCACGACTCCTACCATCAAATTGTATCAAGATGACCTCAGATGATGCAGGAGCTAGTATCTTAGAATTTTAGATGTTTTCACTTTCAAGTAGTTGAGATTAGCTCAACTGTTTTCCAAAGTTGGATGGTGACAGACTCCATGTAAACCGTAGTATAGGCTCATCAGATTAACAATTGCAGTGAAATCAATTACAAGATAACATGTAAATTAAATTACAGAGATATTCAAACCATTATTTTGTCTCAGTGGCAGAAGGATTGATCCTGATTTGTTAGCTTTGGTTCATGAACTGATCCTCCAATGGTTATTTTATAGTAATGGAAACTGTCCCACTGGGCTGAACTGCAAGCATATCTTGCCAATTAAGCCAAAATGAGGTTGAACTTTAAGCTTTCAACTTATCCCTTCTTTGAAACATGGTTAAAACAGGTTGCCGCCAGTTTGAAGAAGGTAAAAACCAGTTTAAACCATGACCTAATGACTGTTTTTTGACACTTGGTAAATAGCAGTTAGAAAGAAAGAAGCTTTACACAACATTCTCAGTGAATGGAGACCACATGCAAACCACCATACAAATCACCTCCACAGCAAACTTCATCAGCTGAAAAAAAGGCTTGTTTGTTTTTATTGAAACCAAAGTTTAAGAAAAGCCACACATTTTGAATATTACAACCTTATGGACAAACGACAGAGGCATATTCCAGATGGGCTCAGTCCTCAGCTGGCTAGACCTTTGTTAGATCCCACATTGCCTGTCTACTTTTACTGTGAAGTGTCAAATTCAGTCAAAATCCCCCCAAAATCTAACATTTAAGGCAATTTGATGTCAGGTTTCATCCATCACTTTGTTCTCTTTATGAGGTTTCTTCCTTAACCTATGTGAATGAAAAAGTATCATTAGTCTTCACAGGACTTCTGGGGAATGAAGGAAAGTTTGAACTTTCCAAGACCTTACAGTTACAAAACCGCTCTGTGTGGTAAATGAAACCCCTTTTTTAAACATGCAGCACAATTTAAACTCTATCAGTCATCTAGTTATACTCATTTGCTCTTCTAAATACTTAAACCCACATCTTTTGGCCACAAACCTGCCTTTTCCTGAAAGCAGCACTGACCATGTCCTTGGAGAGCTTCATATCCTGAGTTTGGGTGTTAAAAATCAGCTGCAGTGCTTTCACTGTTTTATATGGAGATGAAATATGCTGCTAACGTGTAAGTGACCAATTAATAAATTTAAACTGGGGGTTGATTTTTATGCTTACTCAGGATCTTCCAAAATGTCACTCAGTATTTCCTGTCCATACACAATTTCCATTTTTTTAAAGTTAATCGTGGTATTTGTTTTAGCTCAGATGTCTGTTTAAAATGTGTTTTTCCAGAGATTAATACTAAAATACACAACTACAGTGATACTTGTAATGTCTTAGAAGTACACAGAGCTCCCATTCTCTATAGACCTGCTTCTATATCCCAGTAAAATCCAGACCATCTGTACCACAGAGCCAGATTACCTTACATCTATGCAGAAACAATCAACATGTAGAGAAAATGTACCGACTGGCATTTTATCCATTCAGTACTAATATGCCTTCCATGAAACACAATGCAATGTAATGTTCTGAGTCCAAATGTTAGCATTGTTACCAGTAACCTGCCAATTTAACATTTGCCATTTCTTCGCTTTTCATAGCTTTGCCGGTCCATGTACTCCAAGTTGCAGTAATTTAAGGTAAAGTTATTTATGAGTAAATCTAACATGAACTGCTCAGGTGATAAAGTTTGGAAGATATTTAAAACATGCTAAAGAGGATTTATTGAAATTCATGTTCAGTTAATTTTACAAGGAATAAATAGAAAATCAGCTAAAGTCTTAAGCAGTAGATCAGACTTCTTTAAAAATAAATAAATAAATAAATCTGACCAATTGTAGTTCCTGCATCCCCACAAAGATCATTTTAAACCGGTCACATTTGTGGACAGTTACACCCAGCAGAACTCTGACACACTTAAACACACAACTCACAGAATAACCAGGCAAGTGCACTCTCAGGGTCGAGGCTTTATTATCCCTTGTGAGAAAAGTGTGATCAGAGAGTCATCTGTACAAACAAGCTCCTGGCAAACCACACACACAGCAGGGGGGTGGGCAAAGAAAAGGCCTCTGGGTAACATAACTGAGCAGGCAGTAGATGGTTTGCTGCAGGAGATGCGTGCTGACAGTTACACTGTCAAGACCGATACCCCTGATTGTCACCAGATGGTCTTTTCTGCAAACTACACAGAGTGTGATGGTGCACCTGAAATGCAGCGATTATGACCAAATACATGTTTCAGTAATGGTGGCGGAAATTAGGGCACTTCCTGTCTATGTATGCGCCATTAGAAGCCTTCGGTTCAGCGTTTCCGTAAGAAAAAGAAGGAAGTAAATAGAGTTCTCCAAAGGTGAAATGCAGTTTCTCGTAGGTGCTCTGGACGTGACATATGATGTGGAAATGAGTTCCAAGCCTCAAACTCAAACTTTCCTAAGAAAAATCCATTACGTGCGATTCAAACCGCCACTTCCCACCTGCAAATATCCACAGATGTACCTACAGGGGTCCACAGTTGAGGCTCTGGTTTAGTCATACCCAAGGTCCCAACACACAGAAAATTCAATTTGTTGACAGAGTTAAAAAAAAAAAAAACCCAAAAACATATATATCTTTCAGGACAGCACACTTCACAGTCCAGACATTATAAATATATTTTATGACAGTCCAAAAAACTTTAACTTTTAATATTACTGGAACAAACATTTTTAACTTTATCGTCTGCAGCCATTGCAATACCACCCACTTGTATTGGCTTGGGTTAGGTGAAAATAAAATATTTCCTTTATTTAATTGGTTTATATGGCTCAATATATTAATAACTTACTCCATAACATGTCATGAAGTAGTGATAAATACTAGTTTACTAAAGGCCCAGTTGCTGTTTTCAGATATTTAACAAAGGTCGAGCTGAAAATGTTGCAAACCGCCACCTGACTCATCATTTTTGGATGTTATAAAGCAGCGGTCCCCAACCCCGGTACCGGGCCGCGAGAATTGAGGCTCAGGTGTGAAATTGATGGTTTTCAGGGTTTTTATTAGTTTTTAGCGTTATTTTTTATCGTTTTTATCGTTAACTCTGTTTCCCTGGGTCTTTTCCCATGTTTTATGAATAAATCTTCTTTTTTTTTTGTAACCGGTACTGGTTTTATTTTGTTGTATTTGTTCGCAACACCTTACAAATTACTCCTAATCTGCCAATTTCAGGAAAAAAGGGCAAGGACGTTTGTGTTCAGCTTGATCAATAATATATAAAATTGATCAGTATGTTAAAATTGGATTTCTGTCCAGCCATAGGTGAGGGAATCCAATTCTACATACAAAACCTCTTCTAATTCAGCACAGTGTTGGACAACGTGCAGCTCAGTTTGTCCCACTAATAATCTTTTTTAAATTTGCTGCAATAAGGTTTTATTTTTTAAAGTTTGGGCAAATCCAGTGTGCAGGATAAACACAAAATAGTGGAATGTATTTGAGACTCAAGGTGGGGACAATTATCTTTTGTTTTAGGAATGAGACCTTGAAAATCAGCTGTATAAGACTCTTACCAAAGTGACTTGGGTTTAAAAAATATTCCCTAAGAGTCCCAAAGAGACAGCTGGAAGCTATTGTAAGTGCTTGCAAGGTCACAAAGGAGTGACAACTTGTGTGTGTGCTCTGTGTATAATTGTTTTATTCTGTAGCAACCTTGGAGTGTGAGAGCACCTTTGAGATGAACGGGGAGAGCCGGAGAAAGCAATTATAAGACACTTGTTTTTACTGGCAAGTGCAGGAGACCTTGGAGGCTGCACATATGACACCATTGTGATATCGCCCGCTGAAGGCAACCATGGACTTTACTGGCACCTCGGAAAAAAAACACGGGTGACCTCGGAGAGAATGCCTGGTTTTCACTCGAAACGCCCACTCAATTTAATTTCACACTACATTAGTAATCTAATTACGTGGTGAAATGTTAAACCGGCCGGGGTCCTCGGGTGTTGAAGCCCCTAAAAAGACCCAGTGAACTCGCAGCATGGCCGCTTTACGTCTCTGCTACCGTTGGAGGATTCAGTGAACTCAGGCACTCCACCCCGGCTGCCCTGCCAGCCTCCGCCGTAAGCTGAGACCACCCTACATAAACGCCAGCAGCTGAGCTGCAGCCATGAGCTGTCAGGCAGCATTAAGACTGAGCGCTCGGCACTGCACTCACATGTAGGTTCCCTGAGAGGCCAACATCACATCACTGAATGGCCAAAAGATCAAGCCCACACATCCACCTCAAAAACAGGCCCCTCCGTTCACTGAGCCAGCCTGAGGGAGTGAAATTAGAAAGACCCTTCAACACTGATATGAACCATGGGAATGCCATCTACCCTCAACCCTGACTGCCCTCCCCATGAAATTAATTAAGTGTAATTTCAACTACATAATGGGACAGTGTACATTCACCAGATTGACCGCAATAGTGAGACTGTTTATGGCAACTCATCAAACTGTGCTTTGCAAAGCAGCGCTCTCTAACCCACAGTGCCCGGTTGTGACCTCAAGGAACTGACTTCCAGCTCAGTTTTAATGTTGTTTACTGCCAGGTTACTCGTGCTGTTTTCTCACATACTTCATAAATGATTACATTGCGCAGGAAAGCTGCCTTTGTGTTTGCAAACTGTGCAGAATCCAGAAAGTCAGGACATTACCTACCAAGGCGAGCTATTGTCTGAGAGTGAGTTTATATTGGACGCGATCCACATCACCTCATGTTTGAGATTATGGCACAAGCCACCCAGAAAGCAGAAGGAATTTTTAATAAATTTGTTCTGCATTATGAAGTAGAAACTTTTCAGGGCTTCCTTAACTCTCATGAAGGGAAATAAAGGTGTTTGTCAAACAACAGCCAATGCAGAAGTTTTTTCTTCTTGAGGTTGTGATTAAAGGTAATACAGTGTTGCCCTTTTTAATAGGTTTTGTAACAACAATGGTGGAAAATTCACAAAACATCAACTAAATGAACCTTTTGGCTGGATGAACAAGCTTATTTCCATGAATTTCTTAACAGTGCTTAAACGTCTATAATTCAAATAAAACTGGGCAGATTCAGTTGTTTTTCATGATGGAAAATTCCAGAATAGCTACTCAATCGACCTTGTGGTGAAATGGTTTTCTTAGCTTTTGATCGCTAAGTTAAATAATGAACTTTGAAAAAGTTTGAACAATTTCTATCTGATTATGTGATATGAAAGAAAATTCCAGGTCAGTGACTAAATGCTCCTTGTGTTAAGAATGTTCTTTAAATAATAAAATCTTTCTTTTTATCTAGAAAGAATGTTGCAGTGTTGAAACCTGAAATATTGCTTCAAAGCTAGTTTCATTTCTCACTTACACAAACGCACTACAGTCGAGTTGCTGGTTTTCGGCGAGACCACATCACTGCTCCGAAATTTTAAGGCATCTGCAAATTGTTCTTGCATGTTCTTATCCGGGATTCGATCAGCGCTGACCTTAAATGTGAGCTCCAAGGCTGCTAATCTGCCCCTGCTGAATGCATCAATCTGTGTCAGCACTAGAAAACAGAGTACTTATACTTTTAATGCACTTTTTCTTTTTTTAGACTCTCTGTTTTTTCCCTCCCAGTGTGGATAAAAAAGTGATTAGGAGTCTTTGTGTGTGGGCTGCTGAGCTCAACTGCTGCGTACCTGCTGGCTGCACGCAGGTACTCTTAAATCTTCCCTTTAACATCCACCGTCTGTCAAAACAACTCTGAATCCGTGCCTCACGTGAATCACACCAAGAGGTTCTGTGAGTTTCTTTGTGATTTGTGTTTGAGGGAGTCTGATGGGTCTTTTGTTAGAAGATCACTTCAGATCAAATTCTTCTTTGGATTGCTCTCTGGTGTGAGTCTGGGAGAGAGTAGAAATCAAGACTTTTAGGGTTTTTTTCTGTGTGGGTACACAGCAAATCTCTGGAGTTAAATATTTTGGAGTAAGGCAAGGCAAGGCAAGGCAAGTTTATTTGTATAGCACAATTCAACAACAAGGTGATTCAAAGTGCTTTACAGAGACATTAGAAACAAGAACAAATAAAAAGCATGATTTAAAATTGATTAAAACAAGCAAATAAACTAACTAACTAATTAACAAACAAACAAACAAACAAACAAACAAACAAAACAGTATATAAAATCAAAACAGATAAAATCAGAACAGTAGATAAAATCAGTAGTTAAATGTAAGTTTTGAAATTTAAGCTTAAAGTGTGGATTTGGTGCTTTATTCAAATGCAGCTGAGAACAGGCGAGTCTTCAACCTGGATTTAAATAAACTGAGTGTTTCAGCTGATCTGAGGCTTTCTGGGAGTTTGTTCCAGATATAAGGAGCATAAAAGCTGAATGCAGCTTCTCCGTGTCTGGTTCTGACTCTGGGAACTGATAAAAGACCGGATCCAGATGACCTGAGGGATCTGGAAGGTTCATACTGGGTCAGGAGGTCATTGATGTATTTTGGTCCTAAACCATTCAGAGCTTTATAGGCCAGCATCAGAACTTTAAAGTCTATCCTCTGACGGACAGGCAGCCAGTGTAAGGACCTCAGAGCTGGACTGATGTGGTCCACTTTTTTGGTCTTAGTGAGGACTCGAGCAGCAGAGTTCTGAATGAGCTGTAGTTGTCTGACTGATTTTTTAGGTAGACCTGTAAAGATGCTGTTACAGTAATCAAGCCTACTAAAGATGAATGCATGGACTAGTTTTTCCAGGTCCTGTTGAGACATCAGATCTTTTATCCTTGATATATTCTTGAGGTGATAGTAAGCTGACTTTGTTATTGTCTTAATGTGTTTTTCTAAGTTTAGGTCTGCATCCATCACTACACCCAAATTTCTCGCCTGGTTTGTGGTTTTTAGATGTATAGATTGAAGTTCTCTGGTGACCTGTAATCGTTTTTCTTTGGCGCCAAAGACTATTACCTCAGTTTTGTTTTTGTTTAGCTGGAGAAAATTGTGGCACAACCAGTCATTGATTTCCTCAATGCATTTACCAAGAGCCTGTACAGGGCCTCGGTCTCCTGGTGACATTGTGATATATATTTGTGTGTCATCTGCATAGCTGTGATAGTTTATTTTGTTGTTGTTTATAATCTGTGCCAGTGGGAGCATGTAGATGTTAAACAGAAAGGGTCCCAAGATGGAACCTTGGGGAACTCCACATGTGATACTTGTCTGCTCAGATGTGAAGTTACCTATTGATACAAAGTATTTCCTGTTTTCTACGTATGTTTTGAACCAGTTTAGTACAGTTCCTGAAAGACCTGTCCAGTTCTCCAGTCGTTTGAGTAATATGTTATGGTCAACTGTATCAAATGCTGCACTGAGATCCAGTAAAACTAGGACTGACATTTTTCCACTGTCTGTATTCAGACATATGTCATTAAACACTTTGGTCAGAGCAGTTTCAGTGCTGTGGTTCTGTCTAAAACCTGACTGGAAGGCATCGTAGCAATTATTCTGTTTTAAGAAGTAACTGAGCTGTTGAGAAACTGCTTTTTCAATGATCTTACTTAAAAACGGGAGATTTGAGATCGGCCTGTAGTTGTTCATTTGTGTCTTGTCAAGATTGTCCTTTTTCAGTATAGGTTTGATTACAGCAGTTTTTAGTGATTCTGGAAACACACCTGATAATAAAGAAAAGTTGGCGATCTGTAACAGGTCTGACTCTAAAGTCTTTGAGACCTTTTTGAAAAAACTTGTTGGCAGGACATCTAAACAGCAGGAGGAGGAGTTCAGTTTACCTAAGATGTCCTCCAGGTCTTTGCTGTTAATAGGTTGAAACTGTTTCATGGTGTTTAAACAGTTTTTTGGTGGACACAGTACATATCCTGGATCTGCTGTTGATGTACCAATTGCTTGTCTAATTTTTTGGATTTTTTCAGTGAAGAATTTGGCAAAGTCATTGCAGGCCATGGTCGAATGAAGTTCAGCTGCCACTGACACAGGAGGGTTTGTTAGCCTGTCAACTGTAGAAAATAAGACCCGAGCATTATGGCTGTTTTTAGTGATGATGTCAGAGAAGTAGGACCTCCTTGCACTCCTCAGTTGTAAATTATAATTGTGAAGTTTCTCTTTATAAATGTCATAATGAACCTGGAGGTTTGTTTTTCTCCATCTGTGCTCAGCTTTCCTACACTCTCTTTTTTCTTTTTTCACCAGCGATGAGTAAGGCATAAAAGTGCACAAGAGTTACATTCCAGGAGTTTATTTTTCACCTTATACTACAGTTAGTGTTGGGGAGTACTCTCAAGCGGTGTAATATTTAGGTGTTCATTCACTGAGTGCTAAGGAGTCTAATTCAACACATTGCTGGTGTTGTTTGTCTGTCGACCGTTACCCTGTCTATCTGTGCTTGTCTCTTGGACTCCGACATGTAGGAGGTAAAAATACTTTATTTATTTTGGAATTTTCTGTGAGTGTAGTAATGTTATTTATATATATATATATATATATATATATATATATATATATATTCAGTTACATGGATGCATAAGTAAAATATAAAGTTAACTAACTAGCACTACACGTGTTTTCTGCATGTTACGCTGATTCGTTGATAGCAGCTAGGCTAACATTAGTCAAAAGTTAGCTAACTAACTTATCTTACTGTATTTGAAGATACACATTTCACGTTGTCAATGAAAACGTTCATTTGTATTTCTTTTTTTTAAACACTAATGTTTCATTTAACGTTAGCTAACTACAGTAATATTATGTTTAGACTCATGGTAATGGCCGTATTTAACCAAAGAGAGGTGCAGCCTGCATTAATGAGATATCAAGGTACCATTAACATAAGTTAGTTAGTCCTGCTTCACAGATATGCACACAACCCTGTCGCCACTCGCCACACCTGAAAAGACAAGGACGCGGCAAACATGCGGTCACATTGTCTGCTAAACCTAGCCTAGCTAAATAGATTTTAAGCAGTAGCTAGTGTGGACAGGCTAGCTCAATGTTAGAAAGTGTTTATGGATTACGTTATACACAGTTCACATAAAGTTATCAAAAACAGCCTCTTCTTCTTCCACATGTTATGTTTCATATTAGTAAAGGTTTTTTCCATAGGTGGCCAAGATGTTGATAAAAGTAAAACACAGAGAGACAAAGAAATATGTCAAATTGGAAGAAGTCAGCTTCACAGATTTTATGAGTGCAGGTAAGTTATACATGGTTTGTACCAAGTCATTAAAGAGGAAATGATAATGTTGTTATTAACTAAGTGATGATTTTACTTCAGTGCAGCAGAAGTTTCTCATACCAGAAAATGCAGCACTGAAAGTCACAGATGAGCAGGGTATAGAGGTGGATGAGGATGTCTTTCCTGAACTTGCAGGAGTCAAAGAGGTGTGTTTTGTCATCTATACAGCTGAAGGTAAGTAAATATATGCTCTGATAGATTTTGTGGGATTTGATTTCTACAGTTACTCTTAAATAAACCTTTTTTAATTTGTCTAATATCCTGTGGTAACAATCACAAAATGCTGCTTTCATGGCTCAACAGTAAGTTGGATTTATCACATGCATTTCAGACATCCTGGAAACAGAATCATCCAAGAAGCTGCGTGACTGCTCAGACCTAACACACTATGTGACACTCACACCTTGTGGTATGTAAATTGTATATTACCATAATAAAATACAAAATAACCATCTGTTCTCCTGGGAGAAAGTATAATTTAATCAAAGCATACAATTTACGTATGTGCCTATGTGCGTAAATGGTAGCTTTGTTGTGGTTGATTTTTGATTGTATATGCCTTATATTGTAATATTTTTGTTTGTCACCCTCAGATTTGACTGTCCTGAAGCAACATGTGGAAGAGCCCTCCTCTCCAAGTCTAACAGATACATTGTCTGTCTCAACCACCAGCAGTCAGAGCAGTGACACAAGCGATGCCGGACTTCAAATGGTTCAGCCTCTATTGGACAGCATACATGCAAGAAATGTAGATACATTACTTAATAGACTTGTATTTGACTCTTTAGTTGTCATTACTTGAAAAAGCTTAAACACGAAGATAAAACAGATTAGAGAAAAATAATTTGATATAGTATTTCATGTAGTTCATATGTATAATCCACAGATTGAAATTGTTGTTTGGGTTAAAATAGTCTCATTTTTTGTCAATTTTTTTGTTCTTTGTATCAAATGTGTTTAGACAGTGGAGCAGATTCTGACTTCCAAACCAGCAGGGGTGACTGTCATCCATGAGTATGAAAAAACTGGGAGTTTGAAAGATTCCACCAGGTGATTAATGGTGAACATCATTGTAGCTCACATGCGTGAAAAGGAAGGGTAAGAGGAATGATGTTTATTCTATTCATTTTTAAAACTGGCAAGGATCTTATCAAAAAACACTTCTGCTTTTGCAGGAGAACTGTAAGTAAAGCAACGAAGGAGTTTCATGCACTTGGAATCGTGTCACTCTTCCCATCTTTGAAGGATCCGTACTCCAAAAAGGGATATGTGAGTTTGCTCTGCAACTGTAGTGTGTAATAAGACTTGCTCTCTTTCTCTCTCTCTCTCTCTCTCTCTCTCTCTCTCTCTCTCTCTCTCTGTCTCTCTCCCTACACATATATATAAATATATATACACACTCTACAATGTATGCAATTTCTTTCTTTCTGTAGGAGCATTTCTATGACATTCAGAGCAACAAAGGTTTTCTTGAGTGGCGTATCAAGACTGTGCAACGTCAATCCAAACCCCCCACTGCATCACAGAACAGGGTGGAACTGAAAGGAGGGCCCACATCACGAAGGAAGTTTGGTTTCACTAATGACCAGCAAACAAGAGATCAATGTATGGAAGCCATGTCTCTTCTTCATCACACCACTGACCAAGATATAGTCTTCCAGAAGATGAGAGAGACATTCTACTATCGTCAGCAGATACTCCATGACCCACAAGAATCAGCAAACATTCTTCAGATGTTTCCTCGGTTTTTGGACACTAAAGGACTGGTAGGTAAACAAATGGGGATCTGAAAAATACTTGACTTAAAAAAATTGATTTTAATGGACATACTTCTCCTTTGTTAGATTTTGCAGGACTTTGCAATGATGTTTGGAGTAGAGACTGCTTCCAGGTTCCTGGAAAAATGGAACACCAGTTTTAAAGACAAGGTTGCCAGGGAAGCCAGAGACCTTAAAGAGACTTGTCTTCTGAAAAGATTGCTGAAATCTGCTTTGAACGAAGAAATGGATGATGCTGATGAGCCAGGTAGTGTCCTAAAGTAACACTTTATTAGTGTAGTAATTTTAGTTTTCATTTTTAAAAGTTATCAAAAAAGCAGCAGTGTGGATAATGTGTGTATGGATCACTTATTTTCTGCTCATACCCTCAACCAGTTTTTATATGTTAGTGAAGTTCAGTTCTGTCTCCCCTTTCCAGCATTAGTATTTAACTCCTTAACACTGTCTGCAGAGTGGGACAGCGACATGGCTTCTCTTCTTGTTCTGCTGCACCTTCTCACGCCACAACCAGCTGGAAGGAAACGGCCAAAGAAGATGAGTGTTGGAGAGGCAATAGATCATCTGGTTAAATTTCACAAGGTTTGTCAAGATAATGTGATCCAGTTCCAGATACTGTGGTTCATGGAACACTTTTTCTTAACCTAAGGGTTTATAAAGTGATGCTTTTTATTGTGTTTCAGTCTTGCCAGAGCCTTGAGGATCACCTCATGAACAATGAAGGAAACCCTCAGCCATATCTCCTGGCCACAGGGACTTCAAAAGCACAGGTTTTCAGCTTCTACATAGTCTTGGATCGAAAGCTTCTTCCATGTCAGTCAGGCACATCACTGGGTGCATTTGATGAGCTGTTCAAGTGCCACTTTGTTTTCAGTGTGAAATATGAAGACGCTCTGTCCAGCCTGTACACATTTTTGCAGACCACTGTGTACAATATTGATGTAGGCACAACAGTGGAAAGTCCAAGAGTCAAAGAGTTGCGAGCAAAGCTGTTGAATAAGTAGTAACCAGGTTATGCATTCAAAATGTTGACCTGCTTTCTCTGTGCTTTATCCTTTGCTACAGCTTTACTTTTGTTCAGACATTTAAAACTAGTTCATGGAATGTATCCTGGCAAAAATTTGAAACTAAAATGTGGTCAGATAGGATGTTGTTTACAATTCTCAAGTTATTCTGGATTTAGAAGACATCTGAATAAGATACATGCTACTGTTAGCACATGTGTTCCTCATGAGACCCCTTCTGACCATGATACCCAACAGTTTAGTAGTTCTCAGTGCTTAAATGATGAAACACCATCCACATCATCTCAGTGCCAAAATTCTGAAGCAGGCCCTTCATTCTCAAATCAGAGCAAGGACATGTCTGCCTCCATTATTGCCAGACTTTTAGGAAGTGGTGTACCAAATACTGTAGTTCTTTCTACAGTTCAGAACTTAGAGGAATTTGTGGGAGATTGGCAATCTAATATTCAGGAACAATTATTGACCCTATTACCAAATGACAGTCCCTCCAGATCAGCCATTGCAGATTTATTTAAAAATTTGGACAATCCGTTTAGTCACTTGAATTCTGAAAGCAAATGTAAAAAATATTTTAGAGATAAGTGGGAAATGGTACAGCCAGTTGAATTGCACCTAGGAGTAAGATACGATACTAGACGATGTACCAAAACTAGAACCTATGAGCAAGTCCCAGTAAATGACAAATTCATATATATTCCCATATTGAAAACACTCCAGTTCATTTTTAAGAATGAAAGTATTTGTGAGATGATGCAAATATGCACCCAGTCTGACACATATCAGGACTTCTGTGATGGAAGCTACTTCAAAAGTCATCCTTTGTTTTCAGGTAGCAAGTTTGCTATCCAAGTCCAATTGTACTATGACGAATTTGAGTGTGCAAATCCTTTAGGTTCAAAAAAGGGTATACACAAAGTTGGCTGCCTTTACTTCATCCTTAGAAATCTTCTTCCCAGTCTGAATTCGGCTTTAATGAACATTCATCTGGTATCATTATTTTATGCACAAGACGCAAAAAAATATGGAATTGATGAAATCCTGAAGCCCCTAGTAAAGGACCTGAAAATTTTAGAGACGAGTGGGATTGCTGTTCCATTTGCTAAATTTCCTGTATTTGGTACTCTGGCACAAATTACAGGTGATAACTTGGGGATGCATAGCATTCTTGGATTTTTGGAATCGTTTAGAGCTAATTATTTTTGTAGATTTTGCTTAATTGATCAGTCTTCAGCTCAATTAGTTTTCTCAGAGGACGACCCATGTTTAACTCTTAGATCACCAATTCTGAATAACCAACATTATAATAATTTGGTAGATGATCCAACATTAACATCTTCATTCGGCATAAAAAGAAAGAGCATACTTAATTCATTAAAATATTTCAATATTGCGGAAAATTATGCCGTTGACATCATGCATGATATTTTGGAAGGGGTTGGTCAATATGAAGTCAAGTTGCTATTTCAATATTTAATCGAATACTTCATCTCTAAAGATAGCTTGTTAAATAGGATATATGCTTTTAATTACGGCTATATGGAAAAGAAAAATAAACCAACGAATATTAACCTGGATCGTGCAGGGCATGGAATAGGTTTAAATGCATCACAAACACTTTGTTTGATCACAAACATACCTTTGATATTTGGTGACCTGGTACCAGAGGATGATTTGCACTGGCATTTGTTGCTTTTGTTGTTGCACATTCTAAACATAGTTTTCTCATACTCTATCACTGAAGGAATGACTGTGTATTTAAAGCACCTGATTATTGAACACCATAGACTCTTTAAGGAACTATACCCATCAAACAACTTAATTCCAAAACATCATTTCATGGTCCACTATCCAAGGTGCATTCGAAAGATTGGTCCTCTCATTCATATCTGGACCATGAGATTTGAAGCCAAACACAAATTTTTCAAAGACTGTGTTAAGAACTTTAAGAATTTGACTGTATCACTTGCAAGGAAACATCAGTTTGCATTAGCTTATCATTGGGAATGTATGAGTTTAAAAGAAGTTGAGTCTGGTCCAGTTAAAATGCGTTCACTTGAAACACAAGAATACTCAGAAATTATATCTCCATATCTTCATGTTGATTTACAGAACACTGTTAAACTCACAAACTGGGTAAAGTGTAGTGGAGTTGAATATCGTGTTGGGCTTTTTGTTTGCACAGGCACTTATGAAAACATGCTGGTTTTCAGCAAGATAACTTCAATCATTTTACATGATGGTAAAGCTGTTTTTGTTATGGTTGAGCATGAAACGTGTTTCCATGATCATTTTCATGCTTATCAGGTAAATGAAACCATTCCTAAGAAGATACTGGTCCTAGAAAGGGAGAAGTTAAGACATTTCAAAAGTTTTGATGGCCAAATGTCATATGGGTGTGATTCACAATTGTATGTCGTGTCAGACAGTTGCATTATTTAATTTGTTGGCTTAATGGAGACCTTATAGAGTCTTTTTCATGTTAACACTGCATTACAATAAGTGCTTATTCTGTAGTCTTTTTTTTTTCTTTAATTCGTTTTTTTCCCCCAATATTAGGCCTATCTGACCACACAATGTCTCAACTGTTTAGCTGCCATAATTGTTGCTGTTTTAATGTCGAATGTTACACTATTATAGTGCTGTTACACAGAATGTATGTTAGTCCATTGAATTTTGAATATGATACTTTTGATAAATAAAATTCATACATTCATAATAATCAGTATTGTGTTTTTGTAGTAATTGTCACCCAAAACCTTTTTTCATTTGATGAGTAACACTATAAAAGAGTTAATATCAAAATGAACTCTAGTTATGAGTTACATTTTACTCTTTATGGTAGTAGAAATTTTACTCCATGAGAGTTTAGTTTTAACTCCTATAAAGAGTTGAAAAATCAACTCCCAGAAAAGAGTTACTCTAACTCTGCACTAGAGTTTATTCGATGGTCACGCATGTACACTCAAATGTAGTTAATCTGAACTCCCAGAGAGTTTATTCCAAAGACCAGAATTTGCTGTGTAGGAAGAGGAAATAAAATTTGATATAAGCTTTTTGTGGCCAGATGCCACAGTATGCTCTTTTTAAGGAGCCACATGCACGGTAGAGACAATCAGCATCCGGAAATGAACATTGTGTTGCACCACAAAAAACATTCCTAGTGGGTTTATCCCATCTTTAGCTACACAACATGCACAACGCCTGAAAGCAAAACAATCTCACTCTGAAGGATAAGCTGGTGGATCAGAAAAGGTCCCACAGACGTACGAGGACTCAAATGGCTCATGCGGTAATGCTGCCCGTTAGCTGTCAACAAGATATGAAACTCTACGCCTCGTGAACTCACTGTTCCTGCACAGAGGTCCATTTGGTGCCTCAGCTACTGTATCCCATTGCCACCGCCGGGAATTCACTTTGACATAATTCAGTGGGCCCTTACCCTGACGCGGTCATTGAGCTGAAGGTGCAGAGCAGCGATAGAACAGACTTTGAGAATAAGGTTCCAGCTGCAAGCCACCTGTCTGGATTATGAGATCAGGAAAGCAGGCAGTGGACTGATGATGGAAAGTGCCTGTTTGGAATAAACTACTTTTTCAGAATCTATTTATGCGATTGAAGGCTATATTTCTGCTGTCGAGGGTGAATAAAAACTGAAAAATTAAAATACACTGCCTTCACATTTACTGTATTTTGACTGCAAATGAGCCCTTTATTCAAGTTTTATGATGCATAACTGCATAAACACCGCATAAAGCTGTAATAGCAGCATCTGTCCACTAGTACTGATAATAGATAAGAGAATATAATAATAATAATAATAATAATAGATAACATAATATGACATAACTCACTTTCTGCAGCTTATCCACAGCTCTTTAGCCTTTTTTATGCCTTGTTTTGATTTTATGGCTATCATAAAGTTCAGCCTTACAACTCTTATTAATCACTAGTCAATGCTACCTGCGTAAGGAGGTATCTATTTTGGGAAAACTAGAATCCGAGCTTTTTGCAGATGATGTCGTTCTGTTCAACATGTGAGCTTCACCATGTATTTCAGTGGTTTATAGCTGATTGTGAAATGGCTGAGATGAAAGCCAGCAGCTCCAAGGCTCGGGCTGTGTTTCTCAGATGGAAAATTGAGTGCTCCCCCTGGTTTGTGGGAGGCTGCCCCAAACAAGGGAGTTGTTCAAGTATCGTGGGATCTTACTGATGAGTCACGGGAAGGTGGAGCATGGGCAGGATTGCTGCAGCATCCACAATATTGTGGGCTTTGTACCACACTGTAGTAATGAAGAGAGAGTTGAGCCAAAAAATGTAATCTTTTGATTTATCAGCTCATCCCAGCCCTCACCTCTAGTCAGCTGATCTGTGTCATACCTGAAAAGCTAAGTTCACAAAGATATGTTGCTTGAAATGAATTTCCTGTGTAGGGTAGCTGGGCCCTGAGATATAAGCAACTTCAGTAGTATTGCCTAGGCACCCTTTGATGGTTTTCCAGTTGATCTGCTGTTCCAGGACTCACTGGAGAGATTATATATCTAATCTGACTGAGGAACACCTCAATATACCCCAGGAAGAACGGGAGAATAAGGACATCCAGCCTTCCCTGCTTAGCCTGCTGCCACTAATTAAGCAGAAGAACATTAGTGAATAGAATAAATGCCCTAATACAAAAATTTCAAGTTTTTTCACTAAAAAGCTGTGTCCGATTAACTAAAAAAAACTCCCTCATCAGCAACAGCTTTTGTGTAAATTACCTGCATTTATAAAGTGTTTTTTGTTGTCTTACTGACCACTCAATGGCTTTTAACTTACCATTATAGATAACTGTTTCAACTCATTATCCACAGCTTTTACCCAGTACTCCATAACATCTGTTTCATTACGTATCCATGCATTTTGTACCATTTATCCCATTCAGCTTTGCAGGCGGGCTGGAGCTTGCATGTCTTTGGACTGTCAGAAGAAGCTGGAGAGCCTGGAAAGAACTCACACAAGCACAGGGAAAACATGCAAATTCCACAAAGGAAAGCCTCGGCCAATCAGTGGATTCAAGCCCACAGTGACCAGTTCCACCAGCTTATTCAATATGTTGAGCCAAAATTTTAAATTGGCCTATGAAATAACAACATCACTTCTTTATACTTTCATCTTACTTCATCTTATTTCAGCTATTACTCCTAACTACTTTAGGTAAATATTAAAACACCCTGCATAAAAAGTAGTGGTCCTAACACATATGACGCACCAAACATTAGTTTATAAAACATCATAGTATCCACCAACAAACCACAGTACAGAGCTGCTCTTTCAGCAAAACATATAAAAGCTGACTTTAGGAGGAAAAATCCAAAAGCAGTAAGGAAATCAACATACCAGTGTGTCTGCAGCTGCCATTGTTTCATCATTAACTTCTTTAACCCATTTCAAAGCCTTGTGGTATCTCCAGATATTGAAAGCTAAAAGTGCCCTCATGTGTTAAGGTGCCTGTTGCTGCAAACAGTTGTGCAAGGGCGTGGAGGAAGCAAGATGTTTGCCTTCGCGACAGATGTGGAGAGCCGAGGGGTTAAAATTCTGAGTCATGTCCAGAATCAGACTAAAAAGCAAAATGGGAAAAGTTTTGTTTTTGTTTTTGCTGCTAATCAGTGCAGGGGTAAGCCCTATCTTTGAATTCCAAGTGCAACAGGAAGACCTGATTAGCTTTCAAAGGAAGCTGGTGGAAATTTGTGGTCACCAAGACTGATGTGGAGTGGTCAGCTGTGGCCGTAAAGTGAACATGAGAAGAGTTCAATAAACCACACAGTAACATGCAGCTTACATCTCTGGTCATGGTGGACTGATATTTGAAAATGCTATTTCCAATATTATGTTGAAGGGTTCTCTGGCACTTGTCAGATAAAATTGACATAATAACGGCAGACATGCATCATATTTTCAGGTGGTATGTGGTGGGCTGTTATTCGCCGCAATTACAACAGGAACCAGCTTTATGTGGACTTGGGTTTACCACTCTTCCACCATCCAGTTTATTTAAGAAGCCACATGCCAAAAAAAAATGGTGTTTGATTATATTTATACAGCCAAGCTTCCTTATCTGTTTCTTGCAACATGCTCCAAGTAATGAAATTCCAAAAAGTTGATTCTGTTCATCTTGACGTAACGTTTTCAGTGGGAGAAATGTTTCGTAACTCATCCATGTGACTTCTTTAGTCTCAGCTGACTGCAGGTTTCCCCAACCTTATAACCAGTTCATTTGCATAATGACTGAAACTAGCACCACTGACAAACATTGGGCTGCAAGGTCAGTTTCTTTATCATAATATGCAAATTGTTATGAACTTTGATTAACAATCACTGATCAATGACTATTGATTAATGGCAATTGCCCCTCCTCAATTCAGAGATGGTGTTTCTGTTTTCATGTAAATGTTGTGAAAAGGAAAAGGGGTGGACCAATTTTTAGCGCAGCATTTTTTAGGGTTGAAAGCCACAAAGACGTGGCGTTTATAGAAAATGTGTCTCAACTGTTCCGCTACTCCTGACACATAAGGGACCACAAATTTATATATTTTATCATTTATAAATTTTTGCTTTAACATTAACTCTTAATTCATGTCTGGGAAACATGTTTAAATGTACTTAATAAAGTAGAAATATTCATGACACAATCACAAATAAAGAATTGTGATTCTTACAGATCCTTTTTTATTTGCATTGCGCTGGTTAAAATAGCAAGGATGTTGTAAGGTATCAACAGTTAGTCCCATAATATTCTGGGGCTCTTGAGTTCTTGAGTTGGAGAGAGACAGCCATAACTAAACAAACTAGAATAATCCATTAGGTTGCACGGATAGATGGCAAAGAGAGAACTAGTGTCATGCAAATCCTGCATCAGAAAAGAAAAACATCTGAAATCTTGTGGTTAGCACTGAAATATTAGAAATAAAATTAAATGTTCTGAGTATTCAATGAACTGCCAATAACCCTCATTTTATTCAAAACACTAAACAAGACCAAAGCCTCTAGCCTGGCCGGAGGAGCAACTGGATTTTAATGTTCTGCTCAAGAACATGACATGAACCAGAGATGAAACCGCCAGGAATGAAATTCATGAACGACCAGCTCTGAACCCTCTTTGGTCAGCAAGTTCATGCAACGCTCCAATGAAGGACCAGAATAACTAGTTTACAGACTCTAATGTAAGCACTTAATTGGTTAAGACTGAAGGTGTCTTAAAATATCTCTTTTGATCATCACGTCAAAGGTTTCCCAGCCAGCTGGACCTTAAGCCCCCACAATGAATTCTACACTGGCTATTTTAACCAGTGCGAAAGACATTTTGTTGGCTTTTACTGGTTTTTAACTGTATTACAATATTCCCTGAGCTTTTCCTGTCTTAGGCCCCAGTCCTACAGGCCTAGAGAGCCCGATTGGTTGGTGAGCCATTGCTCTCACTCAGCAGGCAATATTAGTTCCAGAAAAGTCTACAGTGGTCACTCTGGGAAGGTTACTTTTAAAAATACTTCTCAGTAAGAAGTATGACACAAACCGGAAACAAGACCTCCAGACCTTGTACCTATAGACACTACAGGGCTTTGTCAACTAAATGTAAACAGATTACACATTTTATGATCTCTGGGCTTAGCAGTAACCGGTTATATGAGATATTTATTATATTTTCCAAAGCAAGTCTGAAGAAAGCATGTCAATCAATAAAAAAAGGAGGAGGAATAACAACATTAAAGTGAGAATCTGTCACATCTGATGCACCAGTATTAAAAATTTGAAGTTAAAATCCCCCCTTTTGTGTTAAAACATGCACACACTGTGGGAAAAGGGATTTACCTGCTGGTGGAGGAAATGAATGAGGGTTTCATGCCCATGGTGGTTAAAGGAAATGAAAATGCTGACAAGTTGCTGACAGTTCTGACAACATTCGAGCACAAACATCCCTGCACTAAATTTATTGCCGTTCATCTGTCACGGGGTCTTTAATGAAGCTTAATTATAGAGTCCAGAGTTGAAGCTGCAGACAGTGAGATGGAAGGCTTCCCAACTCTGCGAGTTTCTGCAGCTCGGTTTTCACAGTGTACACATCTCTGATTTAGAGCGTCTGCGTTTGTGTATCTGTGTGTGCGACTGCCAACCAGTCAAGATGAGAGGAAATGTAACTCAGATGCTCTGATGAGATTATGCTCGCTTGACACCTTTTTCGTCAGACTAAATCATCCCGACCTGCCAGTTGGAGAAAACACCTTTCTCATTTTTCTCCTCAAACATGTGACTCCCAAGTGGTTTGCTGAGGTAATTTTGTGCTACTTTTTCAGCTAAAAATGCTGATTCACAGAACTTCTTTTCAAAGTCTCCATTGTCCCAGCATCGAAAAGAGTCTCCATTTTCCAGTCAGTGCGGATTGCATGTAACCCAACATGTCTAAGTCTAATTGCTGAGATTTAAGTACAGTAGATCTTTTGATTCTGAACGTGGTATTTCCAGCCCGAAAACACACCCATGACACGAGCCCTCAGCTCAAACATTTATTTCAGCTCTCAGCGTTGTTTACAAACCACCACTCAAATATGGGATATGAGGAACTGTTGGATCTTACAGTACGCCCCTCTCATTATGCCGGTTTTTGGGGAGATTTTCACATGCAGAACATTTTTGGATTTGCCAAAATGACTTCATAATTGTCATCATATTGCACTGAGGCCCATCAACGTCTTACCAGAAACAACGGCTGACGTCAGCAACTGACCAATGTCAATATTTTCCAAGTTGTATAATGACACAGACATAAGCTAATTGTTGCCTGTCGTAAGTGTGCACCGCTCTGCTTTTACTTTGAAAAGTAAAGACTGTAAACATTTATTTGGCTCGGGTTGTAATCGGCAGCAGATATTCAAGGCTTCAGGCGTGCAGAGGGTGGGTGGTAGGGTTGTGCAGAGAGTAGGTATATTCACAATTTCATCTGATGTAATTACCATGCACAAAAACTGAATTATAATGGTTGTGATTTGATTTAGCACTCCTGCCAGGTGTGGGTACCTGCCAATATTAAATATGGATTCAATACCAGTGTTAGATTTATAACCTATGAGGAAGAGACTGGGAATTAGTCTTATATGTATTTGTAAGGAAACTGGAATAAAAACGTAGCGAAAAAAAGTCCAAGAATATAACTTTACTTATTTTCTTTGGTATTTATTATTAAGATAATGACTTGAAAGCAGCCCCAGAATAAATACAGTTGAAAAATAAATTATGCATTGATGTAATTCATCTAATTTATTGAAATGGCCTTGCCATGAGGCTGCGCACTGCTGTCAGTTACATTCATTGCAGTTTCTCCCTTTTTCTCTTCACACAAGACTGTGACGCAGACAGCGAAATATACTGTAGTCACCTAAAAAATCAATCAGTTTTAAAGTGCAATAGGCAGCAGATAAAGTCACCAGACTCCTTTGACAAAAACAAATATTTATACAACACAGAACACAAAAGTTGTTGGTCTGCTGCCATCTGGGTTGGTTCCTTTACAAAACTGTGTGACTTACATCTGTTAACACATTACTTTGGTTTCAAATGAACCTTTTGCTTGATGTTTTGGCTCCTGTTTATGGTATGCACTGTATTTAGTAAACCTGATGAATCACTATAATACCAAATCCCTTTCTTTGTGATGTTGATCCACTGGGTCCACTAGGTCAGGAAGTCCTATCCTTAACGACCACACCCCTTCCACCCTTATATATTATTTATTATATTTTATTACACTACCCTTGCACACATCCCCGCAATGCTTCTTGCAACCCAAACATCATGTACATAGTGTTCTTATATTGTTGTTCTTATTTTTTAAATATATATCTTCCTTTACTTCCGCACCTTTGTGATCTTGCTACCTAATTTCGCTGTGCAAGCAACTGTACAATCACAATAAAAGTTCTAAGTTGTAAGTTGTAAGTAGTCATCATGGACAACGTCCAGGTCATTTACAGCTTCAAACTTAGGTGATTAGGAACCCATGTGTGTACAGCCGTTTTCTTTTTTCCTTGTTTCCAAAACACTGGACTAGAAAATTGTTCTGATTTTTGTTGATTTGTGAAACATATCCCTGATCTGCTTACATGACAGTCAGAACATGCTGCCTGTTGTGTTTTAAAGCGATCAGATAAAGAATTCAGTTTTCCAGCAGCACTGAAATACAACACCCCTGGTTTCACATATTACCCCGGTCTGCTGTGTGCCAACCGTGACTCTACTCATGAAGGGAAAAGCAAATATTTCAAAAGCAGTTTCAGAAGTTTACAGTCCTGATGGCAGTGTTAGTTTGTTCACCGAACAGTTGTTGTCTTTGGCTCGGTTAGAGTAAATATTTCTATTTCTCAGTTGTGTTAGAAAATGATGTGTATTCAAATGCTGAAGATAGTCCTCAACACAGACTAAATACAATCTTTTTTATTGTTTTTTTTTCTTCACAGTAAGCTGTTTGTGTGGGTTTTGTCCTTTCTTTCTTTACCAGTGTGGGTAAAATGCACTCTCTTTTTATTCCCCCTTTTTTTCTTTTCTGCTGCCATCACTGATTCACTACAACCGTGAAAATTGTCTGGCTATAAACAGCGTCCCTCTGAATGTCTCTTACGCATGTCCAGAGGCACATAGTTGTTCAGGGCTGCTTCCCAACAGAACTCCGCAGCTATTACCATCAAACACGAGTGCTGCAGTTTAATCTCTCCCGCTTACGTTTTTTAACCATTTATCTGCTTCACCAAACCTTTCTTGTTCAGTCGTCGCCGAGACCTTTACAGTTGGGTTGAAAACATAAGAAAAAGCATTTACTCCACACCATTAGCAGCTCATTTAGACCACAGTTTTATCTATTCGGGGTCACATCAGATCAAAAGTGCTTCTTTTTTAAGTGTGATACTTTAAGGAAATGGGTGGTCTGTGGCAGCAACAGAGACAGAGAAATCAGAGGGGATTTGAAAACATTTTAAAATTGTAGCCTGTTTTTCTCCTTCACGAAACGTTTGGAAGCACAGCGGGGGGAAAGTGGACGAGAACCGAAAAATGTCAGAAAGACTGTTTGTACAATCTGAGCAGCAAAGATGCAAACATGAAAACTGCTGGACATGTCAATTAGCCACATGGACAAAGAAGAGGGACAGGGTTGAGCAGCAGCAAACACACCATTACATACAGTATGTGCAAAGTTTATTAAAGAGTCTCAAGGTCAGTGTAATACCTTCCAACTGTATACGAGGGACTCAGCTTGATCTGTTTTCCATTCGTTTCAGAGGGATTGTTTGGTCAACATGATGCTCAGAATCAGACCGAGAATATCATTTCAGACTGCAGCAGCCGCTCGCCTGCCAGTGAGCCATGAGACATCCTCATTCAGATCTTTAGAGCAGGATTCGAGGACACTGATGCACTGGAATCGTAAATGCTTATATAGACTGTCAGGAACTGCAATGTGCAGTCAATCAGACTCCTGCTGGAACCAGATCCTCAGCCTCTTCCAGAAACTTTAAGGGCTTTTCACTTCCTTTCTGCATTTTTTTTTTTCATGCTCTGGCTGGGCGAGACGGTGTCAGATCCTGTCCGCAGCTGTGTGTCCTCAGCCTCCGGTTTAGCTCGTACTTCATATAATTTAGTAACCACCAAAGCTGCCTCTGGCTTCTGACATTTGAGGCTTGCAGGCCCACGACCACCAGAATAATCACTTACTCTGCTCTGAAGACTGCAGGCATTGTCTGGAGTCCCAACTGCAAAGGAAGTCTTTGAGGAACAATCACAAATATATCTGAAGTTTTGTGAATGTATGGCGCCGTGGTGTTTTCACATCATCTTTGCCTGATTTTGTCTTTAAGGCAGCCAAATGCCAAGTACAAACAAACAAACAAAAGCACAATGCAGCAAAACCAGAATTACAACATCCATAATTCATGTTTTACTTTTTAAACAAAAGCGGGATTATTTTGGATGGGATACAGAGTTGTTTTCAAACATTAGAGGGGTCAGTTGCCTGCTACCACTCAGCCCCCCTCATCTTTCAGCGATCTGGCATTGGATCAGCCGCCTGTTTCTGCAAAGGCTCCCTCTGCTCGGCTGCATTACGGCTCAAACTCCAAATCTGCTCCGGAGGTTGTGGCCCCACTGGAATGCATCCACAAACACACAACCCCTGCCACTCTCGCTCTTTCTCTCTGTCCTATGCATTTTTTTCAGACTTAAACTCTCTCGGCTCGCTCACAGACATGGACATACCCGCTTTGTGAGGAGATGGGGACTCACTGGAGGCTCTGCCGTCACTGCAGCAAAATCTTCATTTTAAAATCTGATGTTTATGTCCAGTTGTGTCTGTTAGGCTTAGCAATACTAGTACAACTAAGCAGCGTGCTTGCATCATCTGTTACAAGAAATTTACAGCAGAAGAAAATTGTATATATTGTATATAATAGGAACCTTATTAATACAGTCAGTCATGTATTGAGCAAAAAGATCTGCAACATGTTTGCTGTCAGTGAATTCTGACAGCTGGTTAACACGTGGTCAAATGTTGAAGGAACTAATGGTGACACCACGCTAAACATGTTTATTTTAACATTTAACCAAAACCATCATCTTTTCCCCAGAGCCTGTTTTGCCCATCATCAACAACAGCACAGCCGTGTGTGAATTGGACAACACCAGTTAACATTGGCAGTGAAGATAATCCATCCAATTATATCTGCTGGAAAACATTAAGCAGAACTGTGGAGCACCAGAAACCTCTAATTTGCATTAATTTTAGCTTTAATTCATTACAAATTATGCAGAAGTCTTAACAATTTAAGTGAAGAGTGGGATCTGAGTTTTCCTCTTGCATCAGTGTGGTGGTTGTTAAGGCTTTTTCTGCCATGCTCCAGAAGTCAAAAAATAAAAGTTGGCACTCCACTCTACATAATTGTATTAAACTGAATTTAAAGAAATACAGTAAAGGTCAGCATGATAGCTTTTGCTCGTTTTTAACAACAGTTTAAATTGGATTTCACTCCATATATTTTTGCCTCCGTCCACCTTAAGCGTTTAGCACTGTTTCCTTTCCCGAGACCAGATTTAGAGCCATTTTAAGTCTCTTAGGACCACTTCAGGACAGCCTTCTTTATACATTTGCTAAATGGACTCTTGCATTATTTATTTCTGGAATTAAGTTGTTTATCTGTCTCTGTGACTGTCTTATAATGGTGTGCTCACTTTTAGTGTGCATGCTCATGCTTTGTAAGTGATTCTGTTTTCATTAAGTGTTTTAGGTCCACATATGGCGTGTTACAAACCTTCAGTTTAGCCATGACCTGATGCTGGAAGAGAATCTCTTTGCTCTGATTAACCTTTGACTCTTTCACTTAGCTCTGATTAGTTTTCCAACTATCACAGCGCCAACTAGTCTCAGTAAAAGGAGCTAACATGATCACCCCTCCTCACTTACTTAAACACACTCATTATGTTTGATCATTACCCAGAATGAATTTAACCACCAACTTTCAGCTACTAACGCTGGAGTGTTTATGTCATGGTCCTGGGTGTCCGACCCAGTATTTTAAGTTCTAGACTTATAATTCACTTCTTTGGATTGAAGAAGTATTTAAATTCAAGCTCTGTATTAGTTAGTCTTGAGTTTAGTATTCCTTAGTGCCTTTGAGATTTGTCATTTATATTTCTAGTCCTTGGTTCTTGTTTGATTATATTAGTTTCCTTTTCGGGTCCTGTCTGTCCTAGTCTCGTCTCTGTGCCTTGTCATCAGAGGGGGGTCCTTTTGTCCGCAGAGGGACAAAAGGACATCCTGGGCCGTCTGACCTCAGGAATTCGCATGATAAGGTAGGGCCAGGTTTCACAATGAGCTCACCCGAAACTCTGGCTGATTGGGACCCACACCCAGTTTCACACCTTGGCTTAGGCGATTAGAGGATCATCAGGGGGTCCTTTTGTCCCTCTGTGGGGGGACACTCCCACTAGGTTTATATCTGGGACTCTCCACCATTTGACCTTAGAACTGAAGAAACTTCTCGGATGAGAGGTGAAACGTCTTCAAGCAACTTAAAGAAGTCCAGATGCTTTTCTTTGCAAGCTCCTTTGACTATGATGACCTGGATGACTGAGAACCTTCACAGACATGTTGTGTAGCCTAGCTCTAATGACAAAGTGTCACAACCAAGTGTGTCTTCTTGAAGAAGACTATTGAAAGTTGTAGACACTATAATTTGCAAATCTTGCATAGCCAAATGAGTGTGTCTAAAGCAAGAAGAACAAAGACCTCATTAATAAAAGAAACAAATAACCAAGCTTATCTAAAAGGAACTACTTCCTCTTTCTTGAACTCACTTTAAAGCCACGATTAAATGCAACCAGGCGAGCTGATTAAAATGCCATGCCATAAACTGCCCTGGGAGCGGCCAACGAGTCTCCCGATTGATCAAAAGTAAATGGATTAATCCACACAGGCCATATTTGTCAGTACTATGCTCCACCCAAAACATTACATCTCCAACCACATCGGCGACGATCAGCGAATAATGTGACCACACGTTCTGTTGCCAAACGGCACTCAAAACAAGTGAGAAAAACAAAGCTTTCAAAGCTTGACATCTTGTTACTGTTAAGTTACTCTTGTTTGTTTGAAGCACCACTGCCTGATAATGCATGCCCAGGATGAGTTATAATAACAATATGTAACAAAAATTTGATTCAGAATTAAGCATCATGTCCCAAGAATGAGAATAGTCTCAGATTTTAGCTGCAGGAGGTGCAGGACACAAAGCAGACGCCACCTCGTCCTCCTCAAACCTTAAACTCCATCATGATCCTTCACATCTTGACCTTTTTGTCTGTCTTATTCATTTCTTTAAATGGGTTTCAGTGCTGCATGGCTGTGGTTTGGGCATTCTGTTTCATATATGGTCATTGTGGCTGTATATAGACCCCCACACGTGCACTAAAAAGGGGAAAAAATCCAATCTACCCCTTGTGTTTTTCTGGAGGACATTTACAGTAAGAGGTCGCTCGTGTGCACACGTTCATTTTAAAGGCTACAATGAGGTGGAAACAGATGCTTACCCCTCGCAGTGAACTGAGGAAGTAAAGCAGCAGTGTTGCATCATGACTAAGCGGCTAAGAGTTTCGATGATGGTGGAGAGGGGATTCGGACCCCCACAGGCTCCCACAGGCTCCTGGCTCTCTTAATTATGACGTTAAATGTCAAACTACCGGGGGAATTTTAATTAAAGAGTTAATTTCCTGCACACACCATCTGTTTTGGAAACACCTGGAGTCACTCAGAAATTTCGAAAGATCTGTCATGCTTACTGTTCAAAAGCTGTAGTATCTCATTATCCTTTTTTTTTTTTTAAAGTGCCACAATATTTTGATTTCTCGCGCTTGATCATTTCGTAAGATGTCACAATTATTTTGCGGTCGATTTTTATTTTGTCATACTTAATTTCCTCTTTGCAGATTCTGTTTATGCAGGTTGTTTAAATTTCTGTTGCCTTGTTGACTGAAATCATTGCCTTCACTTTCATTTTAAGCTAATCAGCAATATCAACATTCAGATGTACAATACAAACAATGATAAACAATTACAGCACTGTTGATACCGATGAAGAGCTTCGGCCTATCTTCAGTTTACTGATGACTTCATGGTTTTCTACACTTCAGCCTTACACTAGATGCATGAAAGGGCCGTCACCAGTGAAACCTTTAATAAAACAAGCAGGCAGTAAAGTCTGTGTTTGACTCATCAGTAAACACTACGCAGTTCATATTGATGCAATAATATGAAATGAGCATTAGCCCTATTGGTCAGTGCACTGATTGTGAGGTGTGGTGATTGCTGTCTTTAACACAGAGATACCAGCCTGTGGTGCATTCTGGTTCTGACCTCTGCACCACAACAAAATACACCAGTAGCAATTTGGATGCAGCATATTTGGTCAGAGTGTTTATTTTGAAAACCATGATCCGTGCGGTTCCTGCATCTGACTTCCTTCCTCCCTTCCTTCATCTGCAGCTTTCCATTGCCGCATTCGATATTTGACTCCTTTCTTGATTACTCTGACAAGTCAAAGGAAGCAGCAGGGCAAACTATCTTCAAACTGATTCTTACTGAATGTGCGAACTGTGTAGGAACACAACATTCATTGAACATAGAGTTTGAATGACCTCGCCATGTGACAATATAAAGAATGGTGACTGAAAACGCTCACAGCTGCTCTCAAATGTGTCCCATATGTTATACAAACCACTTCAGAAGAGGACATGGGGACTATTATTGCTGCTTATGGGATGACTTGTATATTCAATGATGATATACAGTTGTATGAATGTAGCAGAGGAAAGCATGGTCTACTTTAATTAAGATGATATTTTAAGGATAATTTTTTATACTGTGTGTTAGTATTTGTAGATAATATTTGTGGTATTAGTTAAAAATGAATGTCATAACAACAGATTAAGGGATTTTTGATGTTTGACAGCTGAAGAAACATTAACATTAAGTGAGAAAAAAGCAAATTACTAACATGGATGTATTAAAGGACGGATTTACATAAGAGGTTTGTTGAATTTAACGTCTGCATTTGAACTATAGGAATTTGCCACATGGGGTCCAGTCTGCCAGGAGAAAAAATAATAATGAGTGACAAAAGAAAGCTGGAGGATTGTGACTCCTGAAAATGACTGAAGGTGTAAGTCACTCAGTCCAAATGTTAAGAGGAGATATTCAGGGGTAAAGCAGAAGTAAACAGAAAAAAAAACTTCAAATGACCAAGTCGTAGGGCCAGCTCCTCAAAATGAATCATTGATATAGAAAACAAAGTTTCTACTTTTTTGGATTTTCTCTGACTTTCTGTGTAGTATTGCCCACAGGTTCATACACTTTGATCACCAACATGAAATATACTTTTAAGGCCCTGGAGAGAAATCTAAATATACAGCGCTGGAAGATGTACTTCCATCTTTGGCAATGCTGTAAAAGTACCCCTTCAAAAAAGCTCCTCCTTGTAAAGGTATTAACATGAAAATGAAGTTAAAATACTCCATCCAGAAAAATATGACTGTATTATTTTATTGTCCGAGTACAGGCATGTATGTTTATCAGAAATATTTTAACTGTCGGAGGAGAAATTTGACAATTCCTGGATTGTCAATAACGTACCCACAAATCTTAAAAGGATATTTGTATCCTGAATAAAGGCAGAGGTTCATGGTGTAAAGCAGTGCTGTATGATTATGGCCAAATTGATTTTATATTATGATTATATTTATATTTTGATCAATATTGAAATCAAGTTACTTACCAAGGTTATTCACTCGTTTTAGTGACGAATGTTTTTATTGCACTTAAACATAACACTGCTTTCACGTCCACATAGTGCGATATTCCTTTTAATGTATAAATTATTGCATCAATATCATATTGGTCCTTCTCAATGACTGTATGAAAGATGGACGACCTCGCTGCACTTCCTCCCATTGTACAAAAATGAAGCCAAAATTTTCCGTTTGTCCCCGCTCTTTCTGCCATTCCCAGAGATATGCAAGTTTCTTTGGGACTGCAGCTGCCAGTCAAAGCTGTTATGATGACGTTGCAGCCCAATTTAACAGCATTTTGGTAGTAATTAGAATCAAACTTGTGAAAAAGGAGACCCCTTGAACACAAATAAGCGTGATGAGAGAGAGAAAGTTTTATCTACTGATTGTAACGATATTGACATGAAAATCGTCAAGAAGGTCATTGAAGGAATTGTAGGACCTCTAACATATATTTGCAACTAATAATTTCAGACGGGAAAAGTGCCAAACAAAATGAAAATAGCTAAAGTTGTGCCGCTGTATAAAACCGGGGATAGACGCCACTTCACAAATTACAGGCCTGTTTCTTTACTACCACAATTCTCCAAAATCCTAGAAAACCCGTTTAATAAACGATTAGACAAATTCTTAGATAAATATAAATTACTCTCTGACAGTCAATATGGATTCAGATCAAAAAGATCAACATCTCTGGCATTAATCGAATCAATTGAGGAGATTACAAATGCTATAGATCAGAAACAGTATGCAGCTGGAGTATTTCTGGATCTCAAGAAAGCATTCGACACAATCAATCATGACATATTAATTAATAAATTGGAACGGTACGGGATCAGGGGGGTTGTACTGCAATGGGTGAAAAATTATTTAAGTGACCGGAAACAATTTGTGAAGCTGGGTGTCCATTCCTCATCATGCTTGGACATTGCTTGTGGTGTTCCACAGGGCTCTGTACTGGGTCCAAAATTATTTATTATTTATATAAATGATATTTGTAAAGCATCTGATATATTAAAATTAGTATTATTTGCAGATGACACAAATATTTTTTGTTCTGGGGGGAATCTAAAGGAGCTGCTGGATACAATTACTTCAGAAATGTGCAAAATTAAAAAATGGTTTAACAGGAACAAACTATCGCTAAATCTAAGTAAAACTAAAATGATCTTATTTGGGAATTCCCTTAGAAATGCACAAGTGCAGATTCATATAGATGGTGTGGAAATTGAAAGAGTACTTGAACATAAGTTTCTTGGTGTGATTATAGATGATAAATTAAACTGGAAGTCTCATATAAATCATATACATAACAAAATTTCAAGAAGTGTCTCAATCTTGAGTAAAGTAAAACACATTCTGGACCACAAATCACTCCACATTCTCTATTGTTCCCTGATTGCACTGTATTTTAATTACTGTGGAGAGGTTTGGGGCAATACTTACAAATGTTCGCTATCATCAATCTTTATATTACAAAAAAGGGCCTTAAGGATAATCCATAAAACTGGTTACAGAGATCATACAAATCCACTATTCTTAAAATCAAAAATTCTAAAATTCACAGATCTGGTTCATTTTCTCACTGCACAAATTATATATAAAGCAATAAATAACCTGCTTCCTGACAATATTCTAAAAATGTTTTCTAAAAGGGAACGGGGATACAATTTGAGGGGGGAATTAAATTTAAAACATCCTCGTATCCGTACAACATTAAAAAGTTTTTGCATCTCTGTGTGTGGAGTGAAGCTGTGGAACAGACTAAGTAAAGATATGAAGCAATGTCCAAGCATGGCGCAGTTTAAAAAGCGGTTTAAGGATATGGTTTTTACAGGGTACAGGGAAAGGTAGAGATTTGATAGGGTGTTCTTGTCTAATGTGTGTGCGGGTGCACGGGTATGTTGGTATGGGTATATATATATATTTGTAGGTTGTGTATCCTTGAGGTGAAAATGTGTATATGTGCGTATGTGTATATACGTATGTATGGATAGACAGAAACATATATGTATATATAAAAAAAAAAAAAAAAAAAAATTACACATGACATATAATGTAATTGCAAGGAGGTATTTCTGTAGTCTATTGATACTATATAGTGGAAAAGGGGTGGGATTAAATAAGCTTATGCTTCTTCCTGCTCCTTTCTGAACATGAACTTTATTTGGAGTTGTGGTTGCTCGTTTTCCTTTTGTTTTGCTTTGTTCATTTGTCTCTTTTAATTCTATTTTGTTGTACTTTTTCAACATGTTCAAAATAAAGATTCAATCAATCAATCAATCAATCAATCAATCAATCAATCAATCAATCTATTACTTTAGTATTTTAGTCTGACCCGAGGAGGCAGGCTTAAGACCTATACTGCAGCCAGACCCCAGGGGGGCGATAGAGACGTTTTGGCTTCATTTTGGGGGAAATATTAGGTAGCCCATATTTTATACAGTCATTGCTCCTTCTTATTAACCAAAATTTAGTAAATAATGAAGAACTTTAAAAATAGAAATACTAATTAAATCAAAAGGGAGCTGCTCTCACTTTTATAGGATGCTAAATTTTAGGTAATTAAAACATCACTGCAGACATATGATGTTTATTTGCTTGACCAAAGTGCATCTCCTAAAACCAAATAAAAGAAAACTCCTAAAGTGCAGGTTTTGCCACTTTGGAAAAATAATTAATACATGAATTATCCTGGAGTTTGTGGTGTTTTTTCAGGCAGTTATATAAATTAGTTGTACTGGTTTGCATTGCATACACCACTCTATAGCCCTCTCTTACTGATTTAGGGAGCACTTGATTTGCTCTAGTGTATAGCGTGATACTCAGTGATGTTGATAATTCAGTACAGTGCAGTTTAGCTTGAGGATTTTGTCTTTGAAGTACAGAACACCTCCCCAAACCAGTCATTCTCCTTTTTTATTACAAAAAATCTGGAATCATAAAATGCTTTACTTCCTGTGAGCCAAAGGATTTTTCTCATGAAAATCCAAAGTGTTCAAAATGCCAAGTTTAAAAGCTTTTATGAAGTTAGATCACAGATGGGAAACATTGAATCACTGCTATGTTATAGCAATCAGCAACAGAATTGGGCAAAAATTAGCATTTATTTATATGAAGATGTCAAAAACCTTTACTTTGAAACATTAAATTTTAGTTTTAACTATCCAAACTTTGGCAATACCAAATGTAATCAGTGTAAATGGTTGTGTTAGAAGTAGCATATGGCAGCATCCCTGCTAGAGCTGCTTGGTGTGTTCATGGAAATGTCAGAACATTAAAAGCCTCGAGGCAATAGCCTCGACACGTATACAGTCGAGGCAACAGCGTCCAAGACTCGACGATGCACGTCTCGGGTGAGGATGATTAAACAACATGCAGCGGTCAAGGAGGAGTGACGGAGCGTTCGGTGATGAAAGCCAGACAGTGAAACGGTTCCTGAATGGTTTTGTGAGGTGAAGCAGACCAGCACCTAAAACATATTACATGATTACGCTGAAGTGAAGAAAGGGAAGGCAGAGGTTTTACAGCTCAAACTGAACTGACTTCACTTTTCACGTGCAACGATGCCTGAAACCAAAATGTTACAGAAACAATCAGGAATTTAAACCTCTCTCCAAGTTTCAAATCTTACTTTTCTGTGTGAGGTTTTCTCTCGTAAATCATTTTCTAACAATGGCCAAATGGGGTAGCGGCGTTTTTCCTGCGGAGACTCTGCAAAAAGTAGCACCAGAGAAATTAGATGGGAGCAGACAGTAAATAAGGACCAGGATTCAAACACATTTATACTGCAATTCCAACGCAGTTGTGTTATTTCACAGAAGAGCATATACATCATAGCTGTGATAAGGAGTGGAAGCCGAATAAGGCGTGACCAATGGATGTAAACCACACATTAGTACTTATGTGACAAAAGACTAAAATAGCTTTTTAAAGAAGCATATAAACAGAATAAATATCAGTCTAAACAATGTCAGGACACTCAAGAATGACATTCCAAATATAACAAACATATCCTTTATTAAAATAATAAGATCAATACAACAAAAACAATATGGTGATAAAAGTGGTTTAAGTTGGCTGAATATCTATCAGAATCCTAAATACAAATTATTGACTGAAACTCTGTAAACTGACATTTTAGCTTCTTCTTCCTGCCTTTTATGATATAGCATTTAACAAAGGACAATACTTTCATAACTACAATTCACTAAAGGACTACTTCACTATGTTTGCACAGTGACCTACACTAGCGGCAGTAATAGTTGCACACAATACCATAAATTGCAATCACAATAGATAACACTGAATGAAAAAATACCAACTGTAGTCATATAGATTGCTTTGTTGTGAAGGGATCGCTATTTCACCTATGAGCTGTTAGTAATGACGGAAAGAACACAACTGGAGATGCAAGCAGCACAAATGGACTCAGCCTAAGAGAGAGAGTGGGGCTCAATCCTTGTACGTGATGTTCAGATGAATGTTTTTATTTTTTCTTAAGCCACTTAACGCTGACCTATGAATCACTGAAGCATGAAAAGGCTCCTAACTCAAGTGATGAACCAGTGTTATGTCTACAACTTGGCAAAGAAAGGATTTGAAATGGTTTCTTTAAACACTTTGTGACCAGCAGCCTGCTGCAAAAATACATCATACATCAAATGGCAACAAATCTTATGGAGTGGTGAATCCAAGTTTGAAATTTGTGGTTTAAGTCGTGATCAATATATCAATATATATATAGAGAGAGAGTTGGTACAATAGTGAGTTTCTACAGCCATGTATAGAACACCGTTGACGCTTACCTTTCTCACACACTATGGGTTAATAGACCTCTCTGCATTGAATCGTACCTGTTATTAATCTCTGTCTCTCTTCCACAGCATGTCTTTATCCTGTTTTCCTTCTCTCACCCCAACCGATCGCAGCAGATGGCCCCGCCCCTCCCTGAGCCTGGTTCTGCCGGAGCTTTCTTCCTGTTAAAAGGGAGTTTTTCCTTCCCACTGTCGTCCAAGGTGCTTGCTCATAGGGGGTCATATTTTCTCTGCTTCTATTATTGCAGGATCTACTGTACAATATAAAGCGCCTTTAAGCGACTGTTGTTGTGATTCGGCGCTGTATAAATAAAATTGAATTGAATTGAATTCAGTCAGTGTTTGGGGCTATGTTTGATGCACAATGCTAGAAAGCTTCTGATTGTCAGTGGCTTCATTTATCAGCATGACAATGACCGCAAATGCATTACCAGTGAAGTAAAAGTTTGGAAAAATATACGGTGGAACACTAGCAGTCATGGACTGGCCTCTCCAGACCTTGGCCTTCAATATTATTGAAGCAGTGTAGCGTCATCTTGACAGAGAACAGAACAAAAGGCATCAAGAATTCCTGAAGACAACTTAAAGAAGTTCCAGCTGAACTCTCTTGATGAACAAAGGTGTCAATACCAAACATTGACTTTTAAGCTTATTAAATTTGTACAAACTCTGTTTTTGCCTTTTATATACTGTATTTAAATGTATTTCTGCACCTATTTACCATTTTCCTGGCAAAATATGAAGAAACGAGAGGTGGCTGAAGACCTTTGCACTATAATGTGCAAAAGTCTTCACTTGAAAATAGTATTATGATCAAGTTGGTCCATTTGTTAACTGTAGCCCTACACATGAAGAATATGTTGAATAAATACATAAATGAAAAAAAAATCTTTAAATCTGTAAAACTGAAATAAAGATTTGCTCATTTGCCAGATTTTATTTGACTTATTTGTCCCTTTGTGTCCGCAGATGATGCGCGATACCCAAACCAGAACTTTGTTCGGCCAAATACAGACATTATTTGGCGTCTTAGTTAATGATGGGCTTCTCTGTTGCAGTTTTCTACACCATAAATTTAAATTATGAGTCCAGGAAAAAAAAATAAGGGTCGAGGCCTTTTTCACATGATGAGTTCCAAATATCCAGACTGAGATCATTCATAGGATGAAACCAGAAAAATATCCCACTGTGCTCTGTACCACTTCACTGTCACATGAAAAAGTGCCTTTTGAGCCTCTGGCATCACTACATCAAAGCAGTGTTCTCTGCAAAGTGACACAGATTGTTGTGATCAATACATCACCTCACAGCATGTCGCCTGCTGGAGCTAAATCAGCCACAGCAGTCAAACCGTTAGCCGTAAAGGTAAATCATCAGTAAAGTCATCCATGCGTGTGGTTCCATTTTTGGAGCTCCAAACAGTCTATATGACTGTACAGGAAAAACATAAATGTCCTTGTTGGGATTGGAACCAGAGTCTGATTTTGAGGTCATTCAGCAAGAAACGCCAACTCCGTGCAGCCCCATCGCTGGTGAGAATGCACCAGCAATCATGGACACAGAAGTTGCGAAGTGATGCTTTTCAGTTTTTGAAACATGAGGGAATGACTCATTTTTTCACAACTAAACATGTCTCAAAAAGCCAACGCTTGAAGCTAATTTTGCTTCCAATCAAAATCCACAAAGCGTTTGTCTGACTCTGACTTTTTCCATCTTGGGCTTGATGTGTATGCTTCCTGAGGATAACAGAGGGAAAAATAGGTTTTTCCATCACATAGACACCTCTAATTAACTGTTAACAGGGTAACTGTGATGCTAAAAGCTGAAGTTTAAATGGTTTTAAAAGCAATCAAATAAAATCAATATGTTGCTCTCAGCTTGACATGGGTGTGAGCATCCATTTTTAAAACAGAACAGCATTCGTGGGGAGTTTATTGACTCACAGTGGACTGCACTGATGTGTTTGGCCTCTTGTAAAACATCCGTTTGTGTTGCCATGTTGTGATGTAGATCTGAAAGCATCTGCTCACACCTGAATGGAAAAAGAGCAATTTTGGGAAATTCCTGTCACAAGCTCTGTGACACTTTCTGACCTTCACAGTTTACTGCTCCCTGGATTTCATTCTTAAAAGTTATATTTTTAATGAGTAAAATAAAGAGCTTGGAAAGAAAGCGAAAGAGGCATCTTCAGTTCTAAAACCAAATGGTGGAAGAAGCCTCTTGAGTGAGCGGTGAAACATCTTTATGAAAATTAAAGAAGTCCAGTCGCTTTCTTTCCAGGCTCCTTAGATTACCCTGACCTGGATGACTAAAATATGTCTGTGTAGGTTATCAAGTTTATGTTTTATTAGGTGAGAATATGCGCTCCAAACTCTATCTCTAAAATTAAAAAAAATAGCTGTTTTACTTTAGGGTGTGCTCTGGCGACTCAGAGGTATAAACTTATCTATTTAAGTACTTTTAAAGAGGTTAAAGTGCATTCGCCTCTTCAGTTCACTTCCATTCACACAGTCACGCAAAGTCAAACTACATCTTGATGATTTTACGTGGGTCTGCCGTTTAAAGTCCCATTTATCTCCAGTTAGGCCGTTCCATGACAACATACAACATGTTAGCATTCATACGGATTAAACTAAGTCCTGCTGCTGCGTCGGGGTGATTGAGGGGAACCTGCTGAACAGAACATGTGTTTGGCTCTCGCAGACGAGGTCAGGGAGCTGCAGACTCCGGTGTGGAGCTGAAACAGAGAGAGCTCTCTGGTCAGGAGTTGGCTGAGAGCAATAAATTGAACGAAAACGGAACCAACTCAAAGGGGAAACTATTCATCCCAGCCCTATAATTCTTCCCGCTTCTTTCCCCCCTATTATATTTTATGTTCGAGCTTTTTCGCACTGATTGCATTAGCAGGCCCCAAAGAGGCCTTGGAAGAACAAAGCCGTCATAGCTGGAAGCAGACTCGGCTCAGAGGAGGAGGAGCTCAGGGGTCTGGACAGCCAAACACAGAGCTACATAATGAGAACAGCCTTCAAGTGTCATCTAAATTACTTCTCAACACATTTGCAGTGATGGGTTTTGTTTTGATATCTTTCCATCCCCACTGACTGTGCCTGTTTTGTGACCGAGTATGCTGTAAATAAATATCAGATATTGCATGTTCTTTCATTTTCAGCTCTTTGTCCTTCGTCTGTAAAGGTTGTTTATAATTACTTGTCGTTTGTCAACATAAGAAGTTAAAATATTTGCCAGCACTAACAGCTGGAACAGATGATTTAGCATTAAAAGTTGTTGCTATTGCTACTGGTATCACATTATTAGTATGAGTAAGTAATATGAGCCTTTGTCAGACTGTGGATGTATTTATAGCAGCATGTTTGCCTGTGTGCATCCTTTTAAGTAGCAGTAACTGTTCAGTGTTTCTCACACATATACTTTACTTGGGCAGGCCGCCCGAGTATATTTTGACGACTCATTTTAGCCTTTTTTAATCATTATTATGGTTTTCCATCCAAAAGTGCTATTAATCCTTTTACTAGCTGTTTTATTAGCTAGACACAGCCCTTTAGGGAGCAGAGCAGGTCACGGTTGTGGCTGCCCTTCAGCTGCATCTCCAGAGAGTCTCCTGTCTTGTGGTCCACAGAGTTCGACTGGAGCTTGTAATGATAGTCCCTGTTCTGAGATCTGCTGTGAGCTGCTTCTGGTAAAGTTGATGGTAAAATTGGAGTCCGCCTAGGAGACGAGAAAGAGGCAGCTGAATGCGCTGTTCATTTATTTGTCACAATTTATTGAATGATAGTTTAAGAAAGCCAGGGTGTGTCTCTCTTTGCATGCACACACATCACAAAGGCAGAGCTACCATCACAACTATGGGAAACGTTGTTGTTATATTAGAAGCCTATATCCTGACCTACTTATGTAGTTTAGTTGGCCATGATTGACTCCAATTAATTTCAGTGTTTTTGCGGATTATTTAAAGTTTCTGCTCCTTCTGCTGTGAAGCAGTCCTTCTAATCTGGCATTGATCTACTTCCCTCCCCTCACCCATTTTCATGAGCTCTGTTTCTGACTGAAACAACAGGATGCCTCCATAGAGGTTTTCAAAGAGCAGCGTCTAAATGGGAGGAAGCCAGTGGGCAGACCTGCGTTACTCTGACTGGATTTTGTATATATGCCAGAAGAGACAGACTTAAAATGTGCACCCCCTCTATAATAACTAGCTCCTCGCTCTGCCTTCCTTCAAAACAACTACAAGCACTTGATGCCTGGACCCAACCATTTGAGACCATAGAACTGAAATAGCAGCTAAGGAGCAAGTGACATAATAATAATGACAGGAGGGATATTAGCTGCAGCAAGAACAGTAGTGATCGTATTAAAAGTTTTCCAAAGTCTGAGCTGAGGCCTGATTCTGGATACATAAAGCTGCTTCATTAACGTAGTTTTAAGTCTGTCAGGCAGCATCATACAAACTGCTGTTTTTTTTGTTTTGTTTTTAATTGAAACTGAAGCGGTAGCTTGAGACTGGATGGGACTCTGGAGATTAGAGCTTCAAAGTGCTGTGGTGATGAAAAAGTGAGGTCTTGGCTTCTGGCAAAGGCTGCCTGAGAGAAGCACAAGGACGCTGCTATCCTTTTATGGCTTCAGTGTTGTTTACTTCTCGCTGGAGTCACTGCACTGAATGTGATTCATTAAACCTCAGCGTTCCTTCGCATCCCTCAGTGTCGTCATTATGTTGCCGAGTTCATGGACGTTATCGGCATGCTTTGCTATGAATGAATCATGGAAATTGCTGTAATTATCTCTCAACCAGATCCTCTTCATGTTTACAACCTTTAAGGCCATGTTTTTCCTCATTGCGTCCATCCAGAGTGGAGGGAGAGGAAATATCAATATGGCTTGAATCAAGTCAGAGAATAAATTATTCTTAATTGGTTACAGAGAGCAGTAATGCTTGAAGGGTATTGTGGGGAGTCAGAAGGACCTGAAAAGTGATGGTGACTGTAACGGTGTACTGTGAGTTAAATATTGCATAAAGGGGTAAAGAATTAACATGTCAGCATTGGACAAGATCCTGTATTTCCTGTGTTTCCTGTATATAAGTACTGCTGTTTCCTTGCCTTTAGTAAGAAGATAGTAACTGTGATAAGGCATTTAAAGCTATGGTAAATCCCCTTTAAACCGAATCTGTTCCACATAAGGCAATGAATAGAGGAAGCCCAGAAAGAGCCAGATTTTCCCTTTAGAGTTTCTAAATTGTACTGAGCTGTATGACGTAGACACAACCATGACTCCAAATAAATACCAATGTCTCTCCATGTCGGCTTGATGTGTCGACACTTAAACTTAATGATAGACATTTTAGGGCTGGAAACCTTACCTGATAAGTAAATTGGTTCTTTTAGACAAGCGGTCATAAATTTGTAGCCAACTCCTTTAGAGGATTTTATGAATCACTTTCTGTGTGTGTGTGCTTGTGACTCGTCATTCATATTCACTGGCAGTTTTTCCCCTGTGATCATATTTGAATGACAGAATAACCAGTTTTGTATTCATAAATGATGTTTTTGTTGTTAGTGGGGCTCTAGTAGTAAGTAAAATCTTCAAAAAAACCACTAATAAAACCAAAGAAATATTCACAAGAAGAACAATGACAATATATACGTACACTACTTGTTACAAATACAAAAAACACACAAGAAAATGAGAAAATGCAAAACAACACAAAAAAGGGAAGATCAATTACACCAAATCCAATGTTTGCAGTTTCTTTTCCTGAAACAAATTTATGACAATAAAACCAAAATTATATGAACTATACATAAAAAGGGATTTAATAATTATATTTTGTGGACTCCATATATCATTTAAGTATACTTCAGTTTCACCCAGTCGAGATCAGCACTGTTTCTACTGCTATTGGCCTTCAGTGCAACCCACAAATACTAAAGAAAACGAAGGATTAAATACAGCTGGGTATACAGCTCGAAATACACTTTAGATACCAGAAAAAATATCCCGTAAAACACCATGTGTTCCCTTCCCGGACAGCCAACTGAGCAAATTTAGAGTCTTACTTAAATCGAACAATTGGATTGTATTTCTACCAGGAGAGAATTTCACTGTCTGCTTCGACTCAGTGATTATTCAATACCGAGAGACCGAAAGGTTGTATTATATTTAAGGGTAATGCTCCCAAAGCCAAATGTTTTCTGTCATTAAAAAAAAGACATCATTCCACAATAGCACATTTGTCAACTCTGACAAAGCAACTAGCATAATTATTTATTCACCCAACAGCGGTTTTGTTTATTTATTATCATCTCCGAGTAACAAACCATAAAAATGACATATTTCAGATGAGCTCACATGGAGCCACATTCTTGTGAACCGCAAGACGAAATCTGTGATTCCAGCTTTGTGTTGATGTGTTCAGATAATTGGATATGGAATACTGGGCTTTCAATCCAAATGGTAACCAAAGCCGTAATTCTGAAAAAGGAGGCCCTCCAACGGCGAGCTGTGTCGTTTCACTTCACTGCTGAGTAGCACCAAAGGTGTGGGGGCCTTAATTGAATTTTCATTGCCCACTTGCCTTATAATGGCAAGGTTTCCTTTTTGGAATCGAAACTTTCCAAAGCTGCAAAACATGGAGCTTTGTGGCTCTGAAGTTTGGTGCTGCTCCAGGCCTTATGTTTATGTACTTGGAGGCCTTTGGCCCAACTAAGATGAACCCACTTTACCCGCAACTGGGAAGCCATGATCATATTTCTATGAGCATAAACAGCTATATTTTTTGATCCACTGTGACGTGTACCGCACCTGTGAATGGGAAAATTCAGGACACGTATATAAATGAGGTAATAATCCAAGTAAACCAAGGAAGCTTTTCTTTGATTGACGTGCTCTCTTGCGCTGAGAGAATTGTTTGGTACACAGATCTCCTGTTTTAGTGAGATTAAGAAACAGGCTTGTATACATTATTTTGAAAAGTATAATTTGATCCAGACCTGATACATGGTGGAAAATGGTGATTGGGGATTTTAATTTTTTTTCCCCATGTAGAGTTAGACACAATTATTTTATTACTGCTGGTATCAAATAAAATATAACAAGTTGAAGCTGGTCATCAGGTGTGAAGTCCCTCTGCGCCAGTAGAATTAGCGCCTGTATGTGGTTTTTACAAGGTCATTTCACATCAGTGCTCCCAGCCAGTCCACACAATCACGAAGTGCAGTAGGTGGCTGGATGAAGGATGACCTCATTGTTTGAGCTCAATCCCAAGTAACTGGATGATTGTAGCTGTGAATGTGGCAGTTGAGGAACTGTGCCTGTGCTGGAGAGCAGGCTCTGTGAATTACTGAATCATGGATGATATGTCCTGGCTGTGGACTTGACTGTAAATAAATGCCAGAACACACCCTGCTAAATCTGGCTCAATGTGTGATTAGCTCTGGCGGCTAAATAAAGGGCATGCTGGCTCGCAGAAGTGCCGGAAAACTGCCTTTTCCCAAGGACGGCATTCCCCCATGCTTCCATGCTTCACATATGGATCTGAGTTGTCTAATACTTATAAGCTGATTTGTACTACTGTTTCTTTGCACACAGTGTTTGCATGAGTGATGAGCCATCTAATGTCTGAGTTTCAAATTAAAGCGCTGCGGACCTGTAGGAATTGGAAAATCCAGTGGGTGCAAAGTTTAATCATGAACAGCAACATGAAAATGCATGTGGACACTAATGATTTTAGCAAAACCAATTATCTGCATGGTTTTAATCACATCACATCCATATTTTTCCTGCAGCTGAGCGGGCAGGATTCATGTGACTATAAATGTCCTGAGATCTACATGTCTTCAGCCAATTCTAATGAGACTGAAAGTCAATATTTGGTATGCCCATGTTTATTCTTCAGCACAGCCTGAACTCTCTTGTAATTTGTGGTCTTCAGGACTAGTTCTTCGGGCTCTTCTTTGGGTTTTGGCTGCCCTTGTTTCTGTTCTCTATCATGATGATCCTACACTGCTTCAATAATTTTAATGTTTGGGCTCTGGGGAGGCCAATACATGACTCAGAGTTTTCCACTATAGGTTTTTCCAGCTATGGATGCTGTTACTGCACTGACAGTGTGCAAATCAGGATTTCCAGGTGGATCAAAATCTGATTATACTTTTCTGTGTTTGTAATTCCATTTTTACAAGATTCCAACACCGCTTCAGGCAAAGACATTACAGACCCTCAACCATGACTGTAGATACTCACCATTGCACGTCTTGTCTGACAAGATCCATACATACTGATCAAAACGTAATCAAAGATTTCAAATATATGGATTCATCCCACCATAAGACCTGTTCCAACTGATTTTCAGTCCCTTATTTATGTCCAGTTCTTTTTAGGCTTCCCTTCCTTGCTCAATTTTTATTTTGGTGTATTGAAATTATTTTTATGTAATGTTTTTTTTTTTTTTACAGTTTTCACATTATTTTTGTGAGCCTCAAGAAAGGGGTCTCTCTGACATCTTTCCAGACAATCCTTACCATTACCTCCGTATGTTTAAAAACTAAATGGAAATCTACGGATGTAGCTTGATCAAACAAAATTGATATTGACAACAACCTACAGCCAACACTGCTAAATCTTTTCTTGTACTCTGGCAGGCAAACCACAATCATTTGGATTCCTTACTCTGTCCTAGGAGCTGATAAAATACTGAATGTAGTCTGTCAGTTTGGGGATTTACTGGCCTCTCTGGCTGATCTACAAATACTGTGTTTCCGTTCTTGATCTCAAGGATTCTAGATGTGCATTTGATGGCTGAGTTTTCACTTGGAGAGCTACTCGTGATTGCAGCCACAGAGGGCTTACAATAATCAGTGTTCAGGATTCAGCTCACTTTAGAGATATGTGTCTTCCCAGAAGTTTCTTTTCTTCTTTTTTTTAGAATTTATGTTAGCAGGAGGTCTACTTTCAGTGCCGATACCATAAAACAAGTTTTGTTGTGTATGCCTTAAACCAAGGTTCACCTGTAGGTAACACGAAAACGACTAAAATCAAAAATTGTATTACCTGTATTGATGCACAGCAGCAGTGATTTTCTTCCTCTCAATCACTTTAACAATAAATTAAAAGTCCGTTCATCTTTTTTCTATTTCTTAAAAGTAAAAATATGTCTTCAACAACTCTTTGATTAAACTCATTGTGTTGTTTTTTCCATCTCTGACTGTAGATTAAAATATCAAAGGCAGAGAATGAGAGCGAGAGAGAGGGAGTGAGAGCTGCACTAACATACAAAGAGGTAAATTAGCAGGCGGGACACAGTGAAAAACGAAACCTGGAGAGATGCTTAGAGGAGCTATCCAAATCAAACAGACACTTTGCCAGTGCTCCAGCCTCAGCAAGCAATCCATCACTGGAAGGGGATATTATTACGAACATGTTTTCAGCATTTGGTTCCATAGGTGCAAGGTAAAAGGTTTTTTCTAGGTGTAATCGTACAATGAGGCCCAGCCCGTGCTGGGGGGTGCCTATTAAAAAGGGATTCGGTGTATGCAATAAGCACAGACTGAGTTGGACCGTGTTTTTGTCGAGGTTACACCTTAGTTCTCAAATACTCCCCAGCCATTTCTGGAAAAGGGGATTTCTGCTTCTTGCTGGATGTTAGCTTTTTCACCAAAATGGAAACAAAAAACTAGACACCAAACCTGAATCTTGCTCTTTACTGATTCTGAGGAAAGGCAAGTGAAATGAAAACCATGTTTTAACTAAATAAATTAGATTAGGTAGGTTTATGCCTCCTGCAGTAATGTGCAAATTTTCACAATGCTTTCTTTAACCAAGCGTGGAATTCACATATATTTCCAAACCTCCCAGCCGCTTCATGAGTTGATACTTGAACAAAAAAATAATCTGGGCTTTTGCACCTTTTAAATTCTTTTAAGTATTTATTTTCTGTAAATGGACATGAGGCAGTAAATATGAGACCGGACAGATGAAGGACTGTGTTCAGGAAGGCGAAAAACTTGAAGCCCACCTTTTGAATTTCATCTCTGTACTAAAGCTACGAGTTTGCCAAAGTCATCAGCATCAAACATCTGGAGATCATGAACAAAACTCACAGATGGAGTAGCTGCTGTCTACTGGTCTTTTTCCACTGCTTTCCTGAGAGCTGCAACAGCATCCAAATAGGTCTCCAAAGTGCTCTGATGAACAACATTCTCCAAGTCTGGAAGGTGAACTTTGACCCAGCAGATGATCATGTCCTTATATTAATTTTCTCTTCCAGTCCCTCAGCATACTCTTAGACCAACGGTGCTGTTAAATGTCTGGAGTGTTTAAACGGCATGTATCGTATCATTAGCAAGTCTTTGGGTTCAAATGCAGTGAGTCATATTTGCACCTCATGCACACAAGCCAGCAACTGTTTATGGATGTCCATGAGTGTGTGTGATTTTTTTCAGAATGTTATGGTGTCCATGTGTGAATGAGGTAATTACAGTGTCTGTCATGAGGATAATGCTATACGGCTCATTTGACTATAAACAATGTCCCATCAACCCAGCTGATAGACAGGGACCCCTTCCAAACACATCCCACCGAAGCATAAAAATACAGAGGCTTGCATTCAGTGAAGGGGAAAAACGAAAAGGATAAACCCAGCTGTAACCTATCTAACCCCCTCTGTGTTGTGGTCCCTTTTTCTTTATATTGTCTCTGAGGAGTTACATGATGCAGGTGCCTGCTGGGAATTGTAATAGGGCCTAAATCATAGAGGAACTACAAGCAGGAGGGCATCCTGTTGGCTTCCTGTAATCTAAAAGGCCAGCGTCTTTCCAGAAAGAAGCGTCATACTCTAAAGTTTACTGTAAACACATTTCTCAACCTCCTTGGTTTACATTTTAAAAATACGTGTTACAACGTCAGCGAGAGAGGATTTCTTTGTCTCACTAAAACCCACTTGAACATGTCAGCAGATGGATAAGATGTGGAACAAACCGTAGAATAAATCGGGCTCCAACAGAAGAACTTTTAGTGCATTATTAATTTTTGCTTTTGGTTATTCATTAAAAAAAGTTCTATTTAGTCATTGTGTTTGTATCATTTAGAAACAGAACAGAGAAGATTTTTGCAAACCAGTAATGCGTTTTTAAAACATTGCATTGAGCTCTGGAGTTTACTCAGAATGAAAGGAAATATGCCAATAACTACTAATCAACCGTAATTACAATGTAAGGAAACTGTTATAAGCTTTCTCTTAAGCATGAAGTGGAGACTAATAACAGAGTTTGGGGGCTGTGTTTTAAATTCCTAAATAAGATCAGCTAAAAGTTAAAACGAGGAAAAAGAAGAAGCGTTCTTCCGAAGCCAACCTGTGCCGCTATAGAATTAGTAAATCATCCCAAGCAACCAAAAAAGACATTTGCACTGTCACTGCAAAGTCAGCAGGGGTTAAAGAGGGCGTAACAGTAACATTTAACTATTTAAAGCTATCATTTGTGATCCAGCCATGATTTTCTCAAGGGGTTTTTCAGTCCAGGGTTGTACAAGGCTACCACAGGGTAGAGCAATCAGATTTATTGTTTTTATTATCATTTATTTTTACTAGTGCCTTATGAATGTTGCTCAGTTTCACTGGGTTTGCTTGATTTAGTTGTAGCTTTTTAAAAAATGTTGACTTTCACTTCAGCTTTTATTCGTTTTTATTAGACAAATCTGACCAAATTGACCAAGACTATTAACCCAATTAGGCCGACTGTAGCAGTTAAGGTATGCTCCTTCTCTGGAAAGTTACTCATTTTTATTTTATTTTCACCTGATACAAAGTACATCATCAGTTCCTCCTATTCCATTAAGGATTTATTTTTTAGCTTAATTCGTTGGTTGAATGCAAACCAGCTCATGCAGCTGCTTTTCCAGCTAAACAGGCTCATCCTGGCACCTCATCCAGGCTCTGTGTCCAGCTGGAAAGGTCCTTCATGGTCATCTTTGCGCTGCTTGGATTTAGCTGATGGGAACACACACTGGTCATTTTACTATTTGAATAAATGTTCCCCGACTGACAGCTGCCTGTCTAACTTACTTAGCACAATTAAGCTGAATCTTTGCCACCCAAAACCTGTACCCCACCTCTCAGCCCACGACAGCTGGGATATGAGCAAGGGCTTCAGAAAATGAATGGATATTGTGTGATTTGGACTGGAAAGAAAGAGCATCCAAAGAAAACCTGTGAGTACCTTCATAAGCCAAAAGTTCATGAGCATGTCTTGTGTTTAGGCAGTGAGGTAAAAAAAAAAATGGTAGCTGCTGTTGATTATAAATGTAGTATTACTCAAAATTATAATCAAGGAAGTCTGGGAAATGTTAAAAAACTATAAATGCTCTCCAGCAGCTACTGGATTCTAGAGGCTGATACTCACAGCAATACCGCTCCAATTCCTTGTTAGCTATTGGCTGTTATTTATACTGTCAACAATAAAAGCTGTTGTTACACGCGGGTCACTAAACACTTGCACAAAGTCTAACTCCTTGGGATTGCTATATGATGAATATTGATTTAAAAAAAAGAAATAAACATGTTTCAGTTTACTTGGGTATTTAGCATGACTGATCTGCTGCAGTCCTGTTCCTATTTGATGAGACAAACCCTCACAAACGGATCCCCCTCATGCAGCTCATCCCTTCCCATCTCTCCCATATGGGACAGATTGAGTTGTGACCACAGCTCCTCACTCCCATCCTGAGTCAAGCCCGCACAAATCAGTCTCCTTTCACACTTTCCTGAGGCCACACAGAAAGTAGAGAAGGCACTGATTCGGCTGGAGACTCTCGCTCTACATTACTCAGGTCGGATGTAAATCCCCTTTAGGTCGGGGGTCAAGTGTTTTCATCATGTGTGCAGCTATTATTTTACGCGTCATTATCAGCTGTGCAATACCCTTACTTAGGCAGGAAACGGGCGTAGATGCTAGCGAGGAAGTAAAGAGACGCGGGTGGATGGCTTGTTGCCCTGCAGCTGTGGTTTGAGTCCCCCCAGGACCTCACACAAGCCAATTCACATCCATCCACCAAGTCCTCACCATTTCAGAATGTGAAGGAAGCAGCTGCGATTCATCCTCCCAACCACCGTTGGCAAGCTGTAGTGACCATCAATGGGCCCAAAGCGCAACTTCCCTGTCTTCTGACCACAGCTGCTCAGATTTTTGATAAGCTTAGAAGTTTGAAGGCTGTTTATTAGATCCCAGACTTCACTTCACTTCCCACCAAAATCAACCCATTCTTATATATCCTACAAGAAGAGCCAAAATACATTAGCGTCGTTGTAATCCAATCCAAGTGTTGCATGTTAGTGCTGATAGAAAGCAGTGAAGTAGGGACTCCATCAGTCTCTAAAAGGTTTCTCTTGTTTAGATTTATTAGCCGACACTCAAGTATCACCCGGGTTTGGGAATAAATTTATTATGAAGTGAAGGCTCACACTTTTCCATTAGACTGGCTACTGCTCCGCCACACACATCATAGATGTCCCTGCCCAACATCAATAAGTTGTGCTGTTAACAGATGAAGCCCTGATTATCTCTACATAATGTAAATGTTGTCTTCCCTCCCTGTACATTAAGAGGCAACAAGAAATATTTTCTCTGTTGCATAGCAGCAAATGACTGCTAACTTGGCAAAGTGCTCAGATGTCTGGCCCCGGGAACAAAATTTATAGCCTGCATATTTAAAAAAACGCACACATACAATTACGAAGCAGGATGATTATATTATAGTCTGTCTTTTACTCTTTGCAGTAATGGAGTGTTATCATTTACGGCAAAAGCAAGTTTTAACAAAGGTCAGTCAGTGAATTAAACATCTAAGGTCTCACATTTCTTTATTTGTATCTGTTCCTACCCATTAATGGTCAAATCTAATGTCTTGATATCAGTATATTAACTTTATAAACAGGACAACTGGATTGACCTGATGTCCTATAAGCTGTTTTGTGTTTCTCGAGGTCATCCATCAAACATAATTTACAATTGCAGTTTCTAGGAGCAGTTAATAGTGCTGAACCAAACGGCAACCTCAAGGGTTTGAAAATAAAGCCAACAGTCTCTCCAGTGGTCAGTCCAAACAGGCAAATGTTCAACCCTGCAGCATTAAAAATGATGTTTACAACACAGCACATGGATAGTTTTCACCTTCTAACAACTGTATGGCTATAACCATCCAATTACAGAACCGTAACCTCACTTTTGTAATTACAGTGACCAAACTAACCTTCTACATGTTTTGTTGATATCATCTGGAGATTTTGAACATACATGGCTGGATTTGACACATATGTTTGTGCTTCTAGTGAGTGAAATTCTAGCAGTTTATTAGTCGGCTACAATACACATTTTCATCTAAGTATGGTGACTTCTGGCTCCAGAAATAGAAAAAGTGCAAGAAACATGAAGATTGAAAAACAGTGGGTGAAAGAAACTTGTAAGTTTAAGGGTGTTTACTTAAAACAACATAATAGTTTAGTCTAATCTACATATGCTACCTTTTATACATATGGCAAGCTATTCTGGTATATCTGTTCTGAAATGTTTGTAGTCAGCCTGGTGCCAGAATAAGACTTAGTTGGTGTAGCACACTTATTGTGTGAAGTGTATGTCAACATACTTGAAGTCCTGGAAAGGAAATTTTAGGGTGCCACCAAAAACTTTCTGGCAGTGCATTTGTTCTAGCAAAGTAATGCAATTATCCTTAAATTGCTACATCTAGCAATTAAGCACCTTAACTGTGAAAATGATGGTAAATAACACTTTAATAACTGTTACCATAAAATAAACACACTTGCAAGAGAATTTTGTTTACCACTGCTCCACTAGCTAATTACTAGCTTATCCACCTAACCACCAGACTGTCAACATAAATCCATAAAAAATGTGACTTGGTTGAGTTTAGAGTGTCACATTATGACTAAAATAAAAACTGGACTTATATAGATCTATATTAGATCTATGTAATAACCATAGTTATTCCTGCTAAACCAACATCACTTGGAAACAGACAAACACCATTCGTTCTGTTAAAGTTGGATGTTCTGTTGAATGCTGCATAATAACTTTTTATATAATTTATTTTTTATAATAACTTTTTTTTCTCAAAAGGCTAGACTGGCTTTAGAAAAAGTAAGCAAACAGCCACACATTGAACAATCAGACAAAACCATGGAAAATGTAGAAAATACAGTGAAGAAATATGTTAAAATCCACGATGAGACTGAAGAATTTTCACTTTTGTAGAAAACTTTAACATCAGACTTACATCACCTAGAAAACTTAGAGTAAAAAGTTTAATATTTATGGACATATTTGTTTTTATTTCCAGTGTATCCCACACATAGACTTAACTGGGTAGGCTGCTGAGGTATATTACCAGTGAGTGCTCCAGTATATTTTGCAGTTTATTCATCCATCTTTGACAACACAATTGATTTAGGAGCAGACTGGTGAACTTCACTACACTGGATTCCTCCACCTACCCGAGTGTGGCAGGCTTCGCAGGTTTAAAAGTTCTAGATGAGAAATGTGGTTTTAAATGTAAACATAACTTTACTGAAAAATATTATATATATATTAACACAACAAGAAACAGTTTAAATAAGACCTGTCTGCAGGCCTAAATGTTGCCCTAAAACAAAACAGCATTATGAAGACTAAAAAGAAGATTAAGGTGGGTGTATACCAGCTGTGTATGGTTCACAGAAGAAGGAGGACAAAGAAACAGTAATGCACACTACACACTAAACTTAACACCCAAAGTCTTGTATAATAAGGTGAATTTTGAGGGAAAACCCTCTGTATTTTCCCACAGTGGGGAGAAGGAAAGAATACCATTAGCAATCAGTAAAAATCACTATTAACTAGATTCAATGGTTAATAGCAACTCAGCCTAAGATTCCTGGTGCTTAACACTGCAGGGATCACACACTCCAGATAAACTGCTACAAGTATATTCAAGGCGTAATGAATAAACACACTTTACAACTCTACAGCGATGAGAGAAAGGTACACGTGTACACAGTATTCATGTCAAAATAAAAATAACAACCATAACAAAGTGTTAAAATGTGGGACATCACCAAAGCCCAGCTGGGTTGGTTAGGTGTAACCACAAGCCGGAGAGCATCAATAAACACGGAGACTCCAGCCGCTGACCAAGGCGCTGCTGTAGCAGCAAACATTGACCTCAGAGAAAAACGTGCTTCCTCAACAATGGCCAAAAGTAGAGTAGCCACAGTTGAAGTCATTTCAAAAGACCTGAACTACCTAAAATTGTGCTGAATTACACCAGTGGGCGCTTCACCAAGCTACAGAAGAAGACAAAGGATTTAATGAGCAAAAGGGAGACATGCCTGATTATATCCTGGGGAAATGCCACCTGGTAATTACACCTACAGGTGCTCTCCCAATTCTAGCACAACGCAAGAGGGAGGGAATGACAAACACTGAGCAAACCAGATACCCTGGCTGCTTATACAACTACAGCTTTTATTGGTTTTTGGGTGGGTTGTCACATTTTTCTTTAAGGAAATCAGGATCTAGATTAAGACGGTCCATTAACCACTCCAGCCCCCAGGCTTTATTCTGTCCATGTGTGTTATAGCACCACAAACTGCAAACACACCTCAGTGGGCACAACAGACCCATTTTTAGATGTGAGTATATTTAACCAAAAAAACCTGAAACTGTATTATCTGCCAGGTCAAACCGACGGCTCTATGTTGACTGACTATGGGCTTTAAATACCAAAGAAAAACACTGACAATAATCTGGTTTAAAATGAAACAGCCATAGTTTCAAGTAACTGACACCTTTTATTGAATCATAGCTGGCGAGAAACTAAAACCAATTATTCTGTAACTTCATTTCTTGGTTCAAAACCTCAAACTTCTCATTCACAAGATATTTAATAACACACTTGCAGAAATGTTTTGGATTTGTATTTTTGGATTGAAACCTTTCATTTGTAAAGCGGCGTACTGAAGTAGCCAATAAAAATTATAAATGAGCTTGGGAAAGCAGTGACACGGTGCAGGCTGTGCAGGTACGCCGTCTTCACAAGTCATCTACACGTTCATGGCTCTTTTGAGGATATTTCCTGCCAGAATTCGGCAGAGTCCAAATTACACTTCAACATATTCAACATATGGAGGCTCTTCAGATTGGTAACACTGACACGAGTTCAAAAACCTCATCATTTACCATGAAGCAAAGTCCTGCTGATTGAAGCTGATTGACGGTGACATTTCCAAGAGTTATGAGACATGTCACAGCTGCCACCGTGACTCCCATTTATTTAACATTTGTAACGGCTAAATTGTGAAAGATCGCTTTCAAGAAATCCAGACCTTGACCTCCTATTTGACTTGATACTTATGCCAGGCCTACTTTCCAGCCAAAGCGCTATTTGAGTATCCTTTTTATTGAGTGCGTGCAACCATTAGGCTTTCAATGAGGGGAATTACACTGTTGTTACTGCTGAAGGTTTCATCTGGTTGACTGAAATGACCCCACGTGACCGCAGGGGCAAAGGACTCGATAAAAACGACAAAGCATGTAACTATAGATCACTCTCTGAAGCAGGAGTGGTGTTAACCTTGGAAATCTGGGGAGCTGTGAGGTTCAAAGCATACACGCCTTGAGTTATTTGTTTAGGGTTGAACTGCACTGAAATGGACCTACTAAGTTACTAGAGCCATAGCTCAACTATGCCCCTCTTCCTGGAACGGTCAAAGGTCACTGTTGCTGAAGAGGCTGCATAGCAGTGGAGAGGAAAAGTGTTGGTTCAAAAGCTGCAACAGTTTCTTTTTGCATCATATCCTGGTGGAGAGGAAGAGAAAATTAGACAAAGAGTATGTGGTAGAAAATACCACATATTTAATCATATTGTGACCTCATTTTTTTTGGCCGGTTTTGATAAATGCCACGGTAGCGCTCGATCTGCTGCTCTACTGTCTCGCAAAACCACAGAGCATGATTTCTTTACAGTACAGAGACAGAGAAGCCCTTTTCTCTCTTCTGTTTGCTGTTTATTTTTATGCAGGTTATCCTTGGCCTCCTGCACCATAAAGATCCTGAAACCACACACTCTACAAACTATTTACAGAAATGAAACTTGCATCCGAAAAGGGTTTCTGTGTCTAAATCCTCTGGGCATCCTTTTCCCTCTGAATGATATACCTTCAAAATTACACAGTGGCAGTGGATGAGTCTCTATTTTTAACGTCGGCTCAGGAGTGGTTTAAAGCAAGCAGTATTATTTAGCTCTGTTGCAATGAACTGCAGTGATAACATCAGCATGCTTACAAGCCCACGGTGGGAATTCTAGTATTTTTCAATTAGCACAAAGCATAACGTGGAGCTGGGCTTTACAGTTCATCCCAAGGAGGATATTAAACATCCTGCAAACACTGTTGAAAGATTTTGATAGCAGATCCTGACACTTTTTATCTGCAAACTTTAACTTGTTGGTGGCAGTACAGGAAAAGTCAGAGGTTCACCAAAATCAGTGGGAGTCATCCACTGAATTCAGTCATAAAAGGCAATCCATCGAGAAGTTATTGAGATATTTCAGCCCCGTCCAAAGTGCAGTACTGGCCCACACTGCCATCTCTGGAGACTCATAATCTCTTGATTTATGTCACTGTTCTCAAATCCTGAGTGTAAATAAAACAATGGGAACATATTTTTTCTCTTGAAGTGCTTACATCGCACAGTGTGTCACTTGGACTTAGAAAGGCCTCGCTTGGCTATGAAGAGCCAAAAGCCACCCGAGGTTTGGAAGCAGTGGTTTAGAAACTTGACCCTTTTGTGTGTCGCATGTTTGAAAAAGACAAGGATCTGGCTTCATCGTGATTCGACTGTGGGGCCTTCATACGAGGTATCTCGTTTCACAGCAATAATCAAAGCCAGGCGAATCTAATTATCATAATCTTGACTTATAGCCACTTCTTAGATAAACTATCACCAAAATGCTTCACCCGCAGCAGACCTGTTTTTCTTAGCCAATCAATTTCCTAGGCGGCAGCCCGGGATTATCTCCAAGGCTGATCCAAGCCTCCTGCGACAGGCAGCGAGCGCGGTCCGTGTCCTGCTTATTTTGCCTTCCTCCTGTGTATTTAGGTCTGTTTGTTGACCTTGGTCGTGCTTCTCCTTTGGAGCCTAAACCAGTTTTGTGTGCTTCGTCTGGCCAAGCTTTGACATCGGCTGGACCCGGGACTGCATTGTGGCCCAGAATACACAAACGTCACTGGTCAGAGGGCCAGAAAGAGTCGCGACGAGACGCTCGACATAGACCACACAGCCATCAAACCTGTCTCACTGTGCAATTTGAGAGAATTCTATGAATGCATTTAGGTTAATGCTGCGGTGAGTCTGGCTGCTTTCTGCTTAACTCTCCCTCAGTAAAGAGAAGAGGATATTTAGGAAGACCCTACTGTGTATTTTTGCAGGAAGTCCTGATAGAAATGAATGGATCACAAAACTTTGATTCACAACCACACGGGTCAGTATAACTAAATAAATGCAAAAAAGAGGCCAATTTTTAAGAGAGAGCAGAAAGACTGAGGGTGAATAATATCCTCAACAGGAAAAAAAGTGCCCAATTATGTTGGTCTGGAGGGCTCCACTCTCAGAGGAGAGTAAAAATAGTTCACTAGATCTTGGACATTTCAGGATAAAATGGTATATATTGGCAGGCATTAATGAAACCTCAGAGCTGCAGAATTGTAGCATTTTTAAGTTAATGTTCAGTATTACGGCTTTTATGAATGTTCTGCCTCATTTGAAGTGACTTTTTGGACACTCAAATTGATTTCAGTGCTCAAAAGCCTGTGCATGAAACAAGAGCTCATATTTTCCTTCATTACCACTTGTTTTTCTTTTTCCATGATGTATTTGCTGTCTTGTTACAGACTAACATGGGGTGGTTGATTGGATGGAAGCTGAAATGTGAAAGTTCATAGATTTTTTTTTTTTTAATCAAAGCTGTAAATGCTGTCTCCCGAAAAGCACTAATTTATAACAAAAACAATACAGGATCTAACTTTTAGCACACTAACGCTGGATACACACAAAAGACTGAAATATTCTACGATGAGCCGTTTCAATACGTTTGGATGTTTAAAGTTTGTAAATAAGCAGCAGATTTTTTTTACATGTCTTGCTAAAGCAGGTTGCAGCTGTTTGTCTGCATTCACATGTTTCCAGTAAAGAAAGAGCAGTTGCAGGATGTATAATATTTGCCCACTGTACCACATTATGTTACTCCCTCACATTATGGCTGCAATAATCCGGTTGTTCAGTGATGACGCGACGAATCCTACTTCCGGGTCTAAAGTAGTCTGCGTTTAATATGGCTTTTGTGTTGTTAACATGTTTAATGTTATGTATTTTCTTATATTTAATCTCAAAAAGCTCCTAAAACAGTCAGTGATCACTGTTGACCTCCCTCGGCTTTTATTACCGCTAATCATTTATTTAAGCTCAGTTTTTAAAACCTTAGGATGTAACTACAGCCCAGCCCATGCAGCAGTATATGAATGACTAACCTCGTATTGTGGCTGCATTATCTCAGTTATTCTCCTGGCTGAAGTTTGGTCCTTTTACAGCATCCTGCCATGCGATTACATTTGTTCCTGACCACCGAAAACACTCATGTTAACTTTTATCGAGTGGAAAAAAAGTTAGCTTGTTCATATTATGCTAACATAGCTGTGTCGCTAGCGGTCACGTAGCACATCATTATATACCAGCTAGCCAAACTTCAGTGACCTTACAAACGTCACTGCTGTTTAGTTTTCTGTCTTCATTTATGTTGGAAGTGATAGCAGAGCTGTACGTTTTAATTTGTTTCCAAAACCCGCAGTCAGGACATGATATATTGTATTTAGATAGAAGCTAGCAAGCTAACTTCCTGCTAACTTCTAACTCCGTTAAATGTCATAAATGTCCGTTTTCATGGATGCCTGGATGTTAAACTCAATTGTTACACCTGGTAGAGAAGAACGCTGATCATTTTATTAAAGATGAAAGACTTTAGACAGTTTTTCAACTCTCAGTAATGCCATAGTGATCGTTTGATATATGGACCTGCAGCAGAGTTTAGACCCAGACACGGCTAGTGACGTCAGACTGAACAACCGGATTCCAGTCAACCATAGCTTCTTAAGCACAATAGTAAAAAATACCCTAAAAATAGATTTTACTGTATTCTGAAGCAGTAATGTGGCGTTTGGCCAGGTGAAGTGAGCTGAAGTGAGAGTTACGGATATTACTGACTAAAATATGACAAGCCTGGAATTTCCACTAAAGACCTACTGAAGGCCAGATTTAAGTGAACTTGTCAGCAATTGCACATGCAAAACACGAAAGGTTCTTCTCTTAACTTAAATGCTTGATGGAGAAAATCCTTCTAAAATTCTACCATGCAAAAGAAAAACAAAGTCTGAAGTCTTGTGCTTGTGCTTGCATGGGAGCTGTCTAGTGCACAGGACAATCTGTTCTTATATTTGCTAGTTTTGAGGGGGTTTTGTGTGTTAAGTACTTACTCTGGTGCACAAACTACAAACAGTACATGAAAAAAGAATCAAAATGTATTTCTGTAAAAGAATTTGGTTGCTTACACAAATTCATCTAGATCATAAAAAGTCTTTAATTTGCAAAAATATATATAATATTACAAATTATAATTTTTTCTTAAATATTTTGGAGGCATCTGTAACTCAAATATGCACCATGATTTGATATTTATATTTTCATATTTGTCGGCAACCAGATGTCGTTGATTCCCGCCCCTCCCTGACCCTGGTTCTGCTGAAGGTTTCTTTCTGTTAAAAGGGAGTTTTTCCTTCCCACTGTCGCCAAAGTGCTTTCTCATGATGGGTCATCTCACTATTGGGGTTTTCTCTGAATTATTGTAGGGTTTTTATCTTACAACAAGAGCCATAAGGCAACTGCTGTTGAGATTTGTCACTATATGAATAAAATTGAAATTGAAATTACACTTTGTAACATGAATTCTTGCTAACAGCTGGCACTCATTATTAACAAAGTTTCATGATCACCACCCTTAAGTTGTGGATTCATTTGCAGCTGATCAGTGTTGCTGACTCTGATTGCAACATGTCACTAATCTGTTTACATTTAAACATTAGATTGTGATTATTTCCAAATTTTCTGCAATCTGTCTGAGAGTTGCGATTGTTTGGAGTCGAGTTGCCTCCAACCGGGTGACCTGTGCTAAACCTCTGGGCAATCATCACCACAAGTACTTGCAATCAGTTGGTAGCAGTACAAAAAATCCGGGCAGTCACTGGATAACCAATGATTTTTTCCTGGTCACATGGAGAGTGCCTTCCTATTTTTACTCTAGTGTGACTGAGCCATAATATATATATATATATTTTTTTTTTCAAAAAACAAATCTCTCCAACTACAAAAACTATCTGTCTTTTGCGAATCCCTGTGCTCCAATAACTCTGTTGGATTCTGGCTCGTTTGAGGTATCAAGGTTTACATGGGGATCCAGAAGGAATTATTCTACCTTCATATTAATAATTCCCTTTCTGAAGGTTCAGAGCAGAGCCTTACTTCACTTACTGGTCACACAACACAACACACAACACACAAGTTAAAAATAATTAGTATTGTTTGGTATTGTGAGCAAGAATTCTGTAAAATAGCAATCACAAATCTTTGGGGGCTTTACGCTGCAGTAGAAACAAATAACAAAGGGCTAAAGAAGACTTGTTCATGAACTTGGAAACAAATTCGATTGCGACCCAGCCTTTTGTCCTCTTGGAGGACGAACCCAAGTGCCACAGAAAATGAACAAAAATGCATTTCAAATGTTTTTCAGTGTCTACATCTCTATGTTAACCTCAGCCAAAAGTTTTTATTCTCACTTAGAGGTTCACCCCATTGAGCTCTTTCCTAACTATAACAGAGACATCACACATGTCTGAGAGCGCCAGAAACCCCAAAAACCAAAATTTGATTTGCGACATTCATCAAGTACTATACAAAAGTAGAGTTATAGAGTTATGAATTCAAGGTTAAAAAATGGAAAACCCATAAGCTGTCATCTCTCCCAGCTTCAAGCATTTTTATTTTTCATCAGACCTGCTGAAAGTTGGGATATTATCTGACTTCATTTTTCTTTAAGTTCACCACACATGAGCTAAAATTAATTCAATAATCACGGTTAAATTTATCTGCTCTCCAGTTTGTATTCCAGGGCCTTTAAATGGAAAATCTTATACCGGTTTCATACACATTGTCTCTAATGGGGGAAAATTTTTAAAGAGAAGGACAAGGCCACCCTAGATGAATTCTCACTCTGGCTTTATTTCATTCTCTCGTTCTTGAATTCTCTCTTCCTTATTGCACACCTCAGCTCACTCTGGTCGGCACACAAGTCGATACTTTTGCTCAGAAAACAGTGGAAGCATGTTCACCACTGCTGCTCACTAGCTGCTTTACAGCACAGCTGAATTAGTCTTTAGATTAGCATAGCACTGCTTTTCTCATTATGGTCTGGTGGTTCAGCTCATTTAATTGCTTCCGGGCTCCTGCCTTTTGTCCAGGGAGCCTTTATATATAACTGGTTTTGCAATTGCATCACCTAAAGAGGAGTTTTTCTTTTTTAATTACAGACTTTTTCAGAAATGTTTAACATATGACAAACGTCTCAGATTTGGTAACACTGTCAGCCTTTTTTCATTGTTGAGAGTGTGTATACACACACCAAGAACAAAACTTGCAGTGGTGAAACTACCAGAAATACCTGCCTTTGTTTAGTCTTGTACAGCTGACTTACTGTTTTGCTTTGTAAAAAGCTGTGAGTCAGAGTTTAGATACATTTCATGCAAGTGTTGCTTAACAACTGCAAAGATGTCATTATGTACCTGGAGAAACAATCGAGCTTATATATCGATGTTATCCTGAAATCTTATTTAATATTATTCAATGAATGGGAGGGAGTGGAGCTAGCTAAATGGTTACATTTAGCTTCTCTATAAACAACTGGAATGTAGCAATTAAAAGACTGGTGCTCTATTGTGCCCACTAAAGCATTAGTTTCCTGTTCTTAGGTGGCAGCAGTGGCACCCAGTGTGGTTTGCTGCTGCTGTAGTCCACCTGCTCCAAGTTCAATCCCTTTGCATTCAGAGATGCTCTTCTGCAATTCTTGGCTTTAATGATTTGAGTTACTGCTGCTGTCCCAACAGCTCAAACCAGTCTGGCCATTCTCCTTTGACCTCTGGCGTCAATGTCGCTCACTTGAGAGCTTCACACATTTTTCTAGAGATAACTGAGTGGGAAAATCCGAGTAGATTTGCAATTTCTGAAATTTTCAGACACCAACAACCATGACACATTCAGAATCTCTTAAATCGCCTTTCTGCCTCATCCTGTTTCATTTGAACTTCAGCAGGTCATCTTTCCCATGTCTTCATGCCTAAATACATTGAGATGCTGTCATGGACAAAATTGGCATGGAAAACTCACAAATTTTACATTTTTTAACTACAGCTGTTTGACTTTATTAAAAACCTTCAACATTTTTGGATCCATAGAATCCGAAGCCTAACAGTTGGTAACTTTATTAATAATTCATATCTATTATTCAGGCTTAGTCAGGACCTAATGGAAAATCACGATCTTTTGTTCTTTTTGCGCTGTCAAACAAGGAGTCGCATCTTCTCATTCGGCTGACATTCTGCCACAAATGCATAAATTATCCTTGACTTATGCTAACTACGGCAACACTTGTTAATGCTGCCTCAGTGTCACTGTGGTTAAAACAAAGCCTTCTAACAGAGAACGAGTAACAAGGAAGTAATTTCAGACTGAGTTTACCCAAGAAATATCACAACACCAGTTTGGATTTCATGCCAGGAAACATACCAACCAGTCTGAAAAGGCAACAGCGCAGGAAACGCTATTAACAAAAACAGATTTGAAGGGGAACATTTGGAGATTTTGCTGCCCTTGTCAGTAAGTCATTGTATGGGGTGAGTATTAAAATTCCATCTGATCACTCGCCTTACAATAGAAAGTGGAGGACAAATTTTCCACTGTTTTTCATCCTTCTCCACACTCGTTGACAGGACGTTTCCGCACTGCACCTGCCAATCAAACAGGACTGCCAATAGTCTTAAAACCTTATGTTGATAAAAAAAAAAAAAAAAAAAAGAAATGTAAAAAATCCCGTAGGCAGCACCGTTGACTATCACAGGTCATTTTTCTGTTCAGTGCAAATAGACTGGAAATGTTAATCACATCACTGTCTGTCAGCCAGTGCATTTTTCATGAGAGAAGCCAATCAAACATTGTGTGTTTGGAACGGCAACAATAAAAAAGCTCCCGTGAACTTGCTGTATTTTGAGTCACAATGAGTGTTATAGCAATCAGAGAGTAGCTATATATCTACATATTTATTTGAAAATGTCATAATATATAACATTCATCTGCAATCATTCACTTATTTCTCCTGAAATCTGAACTGCCTGTATTCCCATATTCACTCACAACACACACACATGCTCAGTGTCTGGCCCAGTCTCCTGAACTTTGTGTTGCAGTTCTTTTCTGCAAAAATCAGAAATGCAGTTGTTTCATTTGTTCTGGTCCTGTGGTGTATGATGTACATTTTTGGAACAAAACAATCAATAGATCATTCTAAGTTGGACAACCGTGTCTGCCAAATGAATGTAATCTGATGCAATATTATCATTTTGTCTTCGTGTTTATATTCCATTATCACCTCCAATGTTTTTATTTGGCACAAGCAAAGCAGACCCTTTGGAATTAAAAAAAAAATCAAATCAAATTGTGATATAGTACTTGTGGCATGTCCAGATGAGTCATTTGTTGAATAGATTACTGTGAAATTCATGTTCCCTGAGGATATATTTTCATTTCATTTAAAGGTATCGTCATGTCACCACTTTAATTTGTACAACGCTTTGGTTTAGCTTCAGCTGGACTTTCCACTTGAAGTTAATTAGCATCTGTTATACCTGTGGTAAAACGGCAAACTAACATAGTGAATCTAATCATTTTCTTTCTGCTAAACATTGGTATGTTAGCATTGTCATTGCCTCTTTCACCATGTCTCAAATTATATTCTTCCATACTTACATAAGTGATGCATAAGTGTCTTCCCACTGACAATTAAGGCAATATGCACTATGTGCACCTAGTCGACTCTCTGGAATCATGAGGCAGTATAGAATGAATCTGGTGAATGAAGCTATAGACCCATTTTTTTCCCAGCAACTTTAGATAGAAAGGATTGAGACACTCACTATGTGTTGATAGACCTCTCTGCATTGAATCATATCTGTTATTAACCTCTGTCTCTCTTCCACAGCATGTCTTTTATCCTGTTGTTGCACACTTGAATTAAAATGAATTGAAACCAGTGTGGCTTTGTGAGTTCGCCTTTACTGCATCTGCAAATATATACATGGACATAGCACAGCGTTACACACTTTTGCAGTCTCACATAACGCTTATAGGCGCACTGCCTTATGGGTAGTGGCTGGCTTCTTTACTCCCGCTAGAGCTGCTCATTTTAGGGGATACTCCCTCTTGTGGTGTAACGGAGGAATAACTACGCTTCCTGCACTATGTCATTTTTGGAGACTGGGGCACACATTACTTTACCACAATCAAAGAAAATACAGATGTGAACAATCAGACCATTTAACTAACTACAATATTGTCACTAAAGATTATGGGGGGTGTCTTGTTTTGTCCACAATGTCTTTCTTGTCCTTACACTCTCCCCTCAAAAAGTTAATGGCGTCCCGACATTCTACCAATATCAGTCCTTATGTGGCAACTATACATTGCTCGTAGGAGGCTACATCCCTTTAGGAGTCAGAGTTCAGCATCACTGCTAGCCACAGTGAAACACATGACATGTATCTCCCCTTCATGTCATATGTCGCAGCAGGTGTTATTGTGCACGATAACAGTCCACTGCTTTTCCATCCATATCACGGGTATCTGCATCTTTACTGAGTAAGGTGCTCTCACCTGGACATAACCTCGCTACATGACATGGGTGCCATTCTCATTACAGGTCATTCCACTGTCTTCTTTATAGCTAACAAAACAGAATTAACATTTCTATCCTTCTAATAAGCATTAATAAAAACCCGAAAATGTAACTGTTATAACTGCTTTACTGCAATATGTAACATATGACTGTGTCTGAGGTATTTATTCAAGTGCTAACGTTGGCTGTCCTAACTTGTGGTAAGTAAACATTAGCTTTTGTTTTCTCATTCTGAAAGGATACTTTTTCACACTGGCAGGTGACTGGTCAGTGTCCTCTTGGTCACTGCACTCCATCTCGAGCTGGTGCGTCTGCTCTGTGTCTTTAATGTCCTCTTGTGCCTCTGTATCCTCGTCATGCTGGTCGCGTTGGTGTTCTATATCATTCACGCCCAGATTCTCTTCTTCGCAATCCTCCTGGTGTTCCCTGTCATTGTCATCACAGAGATCCTCCCTACTGCCTGCTCCACTTTCTGCATTGAACTCTGATGCTTCTGTCCACCAGGACAGTCTACCACGTTCCCCTTGTTCTGTTGCCAGTCCTCTGATTGCCCTCCAGTCATCTTCATCCTCCGAACTGTGCTCTTGCTCATGCCGCTCATGTCTGTCCTTGTTGTTTTTCTGTTTTTTCTTTCCCAGTTCTGCATGTGAGTTGACTTTTCCGGTTGGTAAGAAGTCACACGGCAGCAGGAGGTTCCTGTGGACGACTCTGACACGTCCCTTGCCATTTTCTGGCTTAATCTCATATACTGGGCTCTCCTTATGTTTCCTTTGTGTCACCTGAAACACCTGGTCCTCCCAGAAGGATCTCAGTTTCCCTGGTCCTCCCTTCTCACCAAAATTCCGGACCAGTACTCTGCACCCTGGGTACAGCTCTGCACCATGTGTTTTTCTGTCATAGAGCACTTTTCCCCGTCGACTCTCCTTACAGGCTGTCGCTGAGGCCAGTTTGTAAGCGTCCTGCATGCGAATCTTCCACTTCTCAGCATAGTCTTGATGAGAAGGGCTTTGGTCATTAGCTGTGAGACCAAAAATCATATCAATGGGGAGTCTGGGGTTTCTCCCAAACAAGAGGAAATAAGGTGCATATCCAGTAGCCTCGCTGCGCGTACAGTTGTACGCATGGACCACCTTTGGCAGGGATGCCTTCCAGTCTGCTTTTGCCCCCTCTGGGAGGTTCCGAAGCATGGCCAGCAGTGTCCTATTGAACCTTTCTACCTGACCATTTCCCTGGGGGTGGTATGGTGTGGTTCTGGACCCCTTGACTCCACTGTATCCCTCCAGCTTGGCAAAGAGTTTGTTTTCGAACTCTCTTCCCTGGTCATGATGGAGCCGTGTGGGAAAACCAAACTTCAACACAAAGTCTCCAAATATTTTCTCTGCCGCTGTTTTGGCACTTTTATCTCTGCAGGGATAAGCCTGAGCAAATCGTGTAAAGTGGTCCATGGCCACGAGGATATACTCATACCCTCCCTTACATTTCTCCAAATGTAGAAAATCAATGGAGACCAGCTCAAACGGGTACGTTGTAGTGATATTGATCAGTGGGGCTCTGGTGGGCTTGTGGGGACGCTTGTTTTTTAGACAACTACACACCTGTGTTATGTAGTGCTCCACGTCCTTCTGCATGTGAGGCCAGTAAAAGCGATCCCGAATGAGGGCCAAAACTCTCTCCACCCCCAAGTGATCCATGTCTTCATGTAGTTCTTTATAAATGAGCGAATGGAACTTCTTAGGCAGAAGTAGCTGTGTTCGGCTGAGTGTTTTCCTGTACAGTAAACCATCATTATCAAGGTGCAGTTTCTGTTTTTCCCTTGCCAGAGCAGCGATCTCCTTGTTGCCTGCCTGTTTTCTGCCTTTTGGCCACCGATTAGAGATGACATACTTCAGGACTTCCCCGATCACAGAATCCTCTTTTTGTGCATCTCTTAAGTTTGCCTTAGGGATTTCCAGACCTGACATCCCTACCTCCTCACTTTGCTCTGCTACCACAGTTGAGATGTTTAACGGGCAGAGCCAGGGTTCACTTCCCTGCAGCTGAACAGCCAGAGCCTGAGTCACGCTGTTTAGGACCTCAGGTGTCACTGCTTCTGTACACGTTTGTATGTAGTGTTCCATATCCAAGGGCATTCGTGAGAGACCATCTGCATCCCTGTTAGCTCTACCAGGTCGATACTTGATGGAGAACTGGAAGTCAGCGAGTTCAGCCACCCATCTGTGTGTGGTTGCATTCAGTTTTGCCGTTGTCAGCACATATGTGAGGGGGTTATTGTCAGTGTAGACAATGAAGGGTGGTGAATAGTAGAGATAATCTCTAAACCTCTCACATATGGCCCACTTCATGGCAAGAAATTCCAGCTTCCCTGAATGGAGGTGGTAGTTCTTCTCTGGGGCAGTAAGGGTCCTAGACCCATATGCTATAACCACTAGCTTCCCATTTTGTCTTTGGTAAAGCACAGCTCCAAGTCCCTCCTGTGATGCATCACAGTGTAAGATGAATGGTTGCTCAAAGTCAGGATAACCTAAAACGGGGGGCTGAATGAGGAAGTTGACGAGCTGACAGACCACCTGATGATGCTCAGCTGACCATACCACTGGGTGAGAGGATGGTAGCTGACCCCCTTGATTCTTTGTCTTTTTGTTGTCTTTTGACGCCCTGACTCTCCCTTCCCCTGGCTTTTCTGAGGAGAGCAGGTCATAGAGTGGCTTTGCAATGCGCGAAAAGTTAGGAATATAGTTGCGATAGTATGAGATGAATCCCAACAGCTTCCTCACTTCCCCAATGGTGGTGGGGTTCCTTTGTTTTAAGGCTTGGACAGGCGCAATGTCAGCGGGGTCCATGGTGTGACCATCTTGAGTTACCAACCTCCCCAGGAATCTCACCTGATTTTTGAACAGTTCACATTTCCTGGGTGTTAATTTCACTCCATGGCTCTGATAACGCTGCAGGACCTGCTTTAGATCATTTAAGTGGTCCTCAAATGTTTTTGAATGAACAAGGTTGTCATCCAAGTAAGGCAGACATGTGTCGTCCCGCAGCCCTGCAAGGCATTCTTCCATCGACCTCTGAAACTCTGCCAGTGCAGACGACAGCCCAAAAGGAATTCTTACCCATTCATACAATCCCCAGGGTGTGATGAATGCTGTGAGAGGGCGACTTGACACTTCCAGGAAGCCCTGGTGATAAGCCTTCCCTTGGTCTAAGACCGAGAACCAGGAGCTTCCTTTCAATGTGTTGAGCATATCCTGTATGCGTGGTATGGGATGGCGGTCCGGGATTGACTTCGTATTTAGCTCCCTATAGTCGCAGCACAAGCGGAGGCCGCCATCCTTTTTTCGCACACATACGATGGGGCTGGAGTAGGGGGATTTTGATTTCTTTATCCACCCTCTATTCAGCAAGTCTTCCAAATATTCTTTTACTTCTTTATGAAGTGGCTTAGGCACTGATGTATATGTTCGGCGAACAGGTGTGGGGTCGCTGAGGCGGATCTTAAGCTGCAGTGAGGGGATATTGCCAACATCGTGTTCATCACGAGCAAAGGCATTACTCTCCTCCCTTAATAGCTGCCTGATCTTCAGCTGCTGTGCCGGAGAGAGATGGTCGAGGGGAACTGGGGGGTCCCAAACACCTTCACTGTTGCTTCTTGTTCTGTTTTCCTGTTCCCCAATTTGGCTAGCTGGAGGTGTAGCTGTTGCTTCTACAGTAGATCTTGTTGTTCCCATTTGTTCTATTTCCACTGTCATTGTGTTTGCTGGGTAAATAGTTCGAACCCTCTGAGTTTGTCCCAAAACAGTTCTCGGAGGCAGTATGATCTCATAAGCTTTGGTATTAGTGACTGGGAGGCTCATACGGGACCAGCTGCCTTGCTGTAAATGGACAACGCCCTCTTGCACCTCCAATCCCTCTGGCATCTGAGGGTAGGGGCTGGGCTCGAACAGTACATCCTGACCTGCTGGGAGTGGGCCTGCTCTCACACTACACTTGACCACTCTTGTCTGACCAGGTGGGATACTCATTAATTCTCTCCCAGTTTTCACTCTGCCCTCACCTAGCCCATCGTCTCCACTCTTCATCACCTTTATAAAGACCTCAGCTTTCTTACAGTCAATGGAGAATGCTGTGCTAACAGCTTCTGTTACAGCACGAGGTGGCTCTATTCCCCTCTCTAGCATGTATTCAATCACGTTGAAGCCAATTATTGGCTCCTCCGCCACCCCGTCTTCCTGAGCTACTAATACTGGCACGAGAAGTTCTAACTGCGCAGCCTCTTCTGTGGGCAACCTGAATTTGATTTCAACCCACCCGGAAAATGGGATTGGTGTCTGGTTTACTGCCCTCCCATCTAATATACCAGGCCCAATGATTTCAGTTAAACTCCTAACTTTGAGGTGTGGGATGTTCTGTTGTCTCCATTTTTCATTTATGAGACAAACCTGTGATCCCGTGTCCCACAACGCTGCGGTTTTTACTCCCTCAAGCAGGCAGGTGATCAGGTGCTTCCTCCCTATAAGATTGAGGAGCTGGGCTCTTCGTTTTGGGGAGAGGAGGCTAACGGAGACCGCTTCATTCCTCTTATCTGGTGTGGCGGCTGCTGCTTTTGTCTCCAAATGTTTTATACTGTCCGTCAAGAGTTTGTGAACATCTTGTTGTTGCTCACCTTGGTTTAGTAGCTGAAAAGAGGGTGACGGGCGTGGGTTCACCGTGCTAGCTGACATACCAATCTGCTCTGCCCTGTCTGGAAGTTTTCTCGGGGTGCGGCATCCCCTTGACAAATGCCCACTTTGTCCACATTTGAAGCAGTGGTCGCAGTTTTCTCCTCTATTGCTGTCCTGACAATCCCTGCAGCCACGTTTGAGGCTTGGGCGGTGTGAGGGAGAAGGTCGGTGCGACTCACGAATCACTCCTTTTATTTCAGCTATTTCCCCTTTTAGTTGATTGATGATATCAAACAGCTCAGTTTCCTTGCGTGTCACTGTTGCTGGTGCTTTAGCAGCTTTACCTTTTGTCGAGGTGGAGAATGGCTGGTCTTGCCCACCCACTGCACCAACTGCTGCCTCTTGCACTGACTGTGCCTCTGCTTTTATCTCTCTTACTTTCATTTCTCGGGTGGTCTTTCTGAATTTTTGTTGCCTCTCCCACTCAAGGCTGGCCGCTTCATTTGTCTTTGCAATCAGCACATCGTCAGTGACTGCTGGATCATCCAGGTAGGGTTTGATCTGGTATTTCACATTGTCGCTAATCAGACCTGTGCCAACGGCTCGCAGAAACTTTTTCTGAATCAGTTCGACACTGTATTGTTCATCTGTCCCTGGCTCCCTTGATGATGCTAGGAGTCTTTCTTTCAGCTCGATTGCCCTAAATAGAAAGTTCTGTGGGGACTCATTACTTCCTTGAGTGATATTTATCAGCCAATGATAGAGGTCAGTAGAGCTATCCTCCTTGTAGTGTCCCCTCAGTATGGTACGAAGCTGCATGAGGGTGAGGTCTGTTTTAATCTCCAACATATCACGGAGACTTAGGCCTGGGCTTATGGCCCTAACAACAGCTTCAATAATTTCAGCTTCGCTGTGATTCTTTTTAAGTCCCATTTCGATTTGATGAATCAGGTTGGAGTATGACAGTTTGTCTTTCTGACCCCGTTCCCCAATTTGGCCACTGATTCTAAATTCCCTGCGTATAGTCACTTCAGGGGGCTGTGTTGCTGGTGAAGCAGGTAACGGTGATGGACGAGTAGGTAACTGTGCAGCCAGACCCTGACTAGTTTCTTGGGAGGCCATTCTGTCTGTCAATCTTGCCATTTCTTCCTCTAACCTTTTTGTTGAGGTTTGAAAACTTAGTTGCAATGCTGCATATTGTTCTTGTAGACTGGCCAATGCAACCGCATCCCTACTGACACTCTCTTCACGTTCCTGTGTAGGGTCATCTCTTTCCTTTAATTCTTTAACAGTTTTAATTAATCTGTCCAGGAATGTGTGTGCTACTTCCTCTTCCTCCACTTCAATAATTGTTTCAACTGCTTTACTTATTGTTCTGATCAGCGTGTGCTTCTTTGTCTGTTTTCCGATTGAGATTTTAGCTTGTAAACACACTTCTTGTAGTTGATCTGACCTTAACTGTAGCAAGCTCTCACTTAGCTGGTCTTGCAGTTGCTCCAACTCCATACTGTGGGTGACGATTCTGTAATCTCACACTGCTTCTCAGTAGCACCGCTGATCCCACCGCTGCCACCAAATTTTGTTGCACACTTGAATTAAAATGAATTGAAACCAGTGTGGCTTTGTGAGTTCGCCTTTACTGCATCTGCAAATATATACATGGACATAGCACAGCGTTACACACTTTTGCAGTCTCACATAACGCTTATAGGTGCACTGCCTTATGGGTAGTGGCTGGCTTCTTTACTCCCGCTAGAGCTGCTCATTTTAGGGGATACTCCCTCTTGTGGTGTAACGGAGGAATAACTACGCTTCCTGCACTATGTCATTTTTGGAGACTGGGGCACACATTATTTTACCACAATCAAAGAAAATACAGATGTGAACAATCAGACCATTTAACTAACTACAATATTGTCACTAAAGATTATGGGGGGTGTCTTGTTTTGTCCACAATGTCTTTCTTGTCCTTACACTGTCTTCCTTCTCTCACCCCAACCGGTTGCAGCAGATGGCTCCACCCTCCCTGACCCTGGTTCTGCCGGAGGTTTCTTCCTGTTAAAAGGGAGTTTTTCCTTCCCGCTGTCGCCAAAGTGCTTGCTCATAGGGGTCATATGATTGTTGGGTTTTTCTCTGTATCATGAAGCGCCTTGAGGCGACTTTTGTTGTGATTTGGCGCTATATAAATAAAATTGAATTGAATTGAATTGAATAGAGAGTTTCATTTAAGACTTTTAATTGTTTTTTGGTGTAGTAAAATATCTTTCTGTAAGTATTAAGGACTTGTGCGCCAGGAGAAACTTTATGTCTTCCACATTGTGATTTCAAGCATAAAGTTAGTAGCAGCTATTTTGTAGCGGTCGTCTTCAACTACCAACACCAGCTGCTTTAATATAATTTTTTTTTTACAATCCCTTTCCCTGCCATTTTAGCTCACTTGTGACATATTATCAAAACTGCATTTGTTAAAAACATTTTTTGTTAAAAACAAAAAAAATGTAGGGTTTTTTTCTCTGGAAAAAAGTTGCAAACAATCATTTTAACCATTTAGTGCCATTCATGCCTATTCATTGAGGACTGTCTTGAGTGCACTCCTGCTGTGCACCAGCTAAATTTTAGCTAATTTCACTGAAATTAAAGGGAAGTGGAACAGCTCTCATACATCATCTCTTTTTTTTTTTCTTTTTTTCTTTTGGCCTGTCCCGTTTGGCTCTTTTGCCATCAGAATTGTTGTCTAAAGGCAAAGAAAGATGCCCAACGGATTTACTTTACCAAATTGACCATCCCAGCCTTGCCGTAATGGTCCATTTGATTCACCTTTTATTGTTTATTTTATTTTCACTTACTGAATACGGGACAGACTTGACTGGGGGAAAGAAGGGGAGAAAGAAAGCGGGAAAGAGAAACAGCTGAGAAGAGGGACGGGGGAGAAGGGCAAAAACCAAAAACCAACAGAACGGGCAGAAAAAAAATGCATATATCAATCACCTGGCTCACCTGCTGAGAAAGAAAAAAGAAAACAAGCAGAAGAGAACAAGAGTAATAGAATAAACAACATCACAATGATATATGGGAATATGACAGTAAATACTAAATATTAAACATTATTGTGCAGCACATAAGATCAACAGAACACAGTGTGCTTTGAGGTAGGAGCCAAAAAGGGTGTAGTTTGTGGGTGTGATCACCCGTGTGTACACCTGTGAGCATGGACGCGCTTGTTTTTTTTTTGTTTGTTTTTTTTGTTTTGTTTTTTAAAAGGTTCCTTCATGTAATGATCTGCTAGAGGGTGTGTCTTCCACATTGTGATTTCAAGTATAAAGTTAGTAGCAGCTATTTTGTAGCGGTCGTCTTCAACTACCAACACCAGCTGCTTTAATATAATTTTTTTTTACAAACCCTTTCCCTGCCATTTTAGCTCACTTGTGACATATTATCAAAACTGCATTTGTTAAAAACATTTTTTGTTAAAAACAAAAAAAATGTAGGGTTTTTTTCTCTGGAAAAAAGTTGCAAACAATCATTTTAACCATTTAGTGCCATTCATGCCTATTCATTGAGGACTGTCTTGAGTGCACTCCTGCTGTGCACCAGTTAAATTTTAGCTAATTTCACTGAAATTAAAGGGAAGTGGAACAGCTCTCATACATCATCTCTATTGGAGCTCTGTACACAGAAGAGGCGGTATTGTTAGCAAATTTTCACCTGGCAGGAGGCCGGTAAATTGTCGGCACCACATGATGCTAATTAGCTAACAGAGTATTTTGATACAGGTTTGACGTTTATGTGTGGTAAGGTGTTGTCTTCACTGTATAAAAACTGTTGTATTTTGTCCTGCTAGAAACTCAACAAATTATAAATATTTGCAAAATGCAGCTGCTAGCATCACATCTGGCAAGTGTACAACTTATTAACTTGTCAAAATGTACACACTACAAAGGTAAGTGCATAGGATCCACAGTAAAAAGGTTTTAAAAGTCATGAGAACAATTAATAGTAAGCCTTTAAAAATTCCGTAATACAATGCTGTGGTCTCTTATTTTGTATGACTTTAGTTTAAATAGAGTTCCTTTTTTTACTTTATTTTCCTTTGTGTCACTTTTGCAGAGTATAAATATGAATCTGTTCAAATTCAGCAGTGATTCATTCTCACATGTAGCACACAGCAGGAAATGGCCCTCTTTAGGCGTGTTAGCACTTCTGGTAATACTCTTTGTGGTTCAGGTGAAGTAGCTGCCAGGACACATCACAGCCACTCACTAGCAGTACATGCATCAGAATATTAACTGTGCTATTTGCACATCACCCCAGTCAGCTATCACTTGGTGTTTGGACTTTCTCACTAGCAGGTAAAAGACTGGCTGGTGTCCAATCTGACTGCACTGGACATTTGCGTTCTCACAGGTTGCTCTGTTAGGTAATGTCTCGAAAAGTTCAGGGCTGCTCTACATGTTTGAAAACATCTTTATTGAGTTCATTGGGTTCAACGTGCTCCCGACACATCGGACCTGTTAAAAGCAGAGGAGTAGAATTGGTCAGATACATATACAGAGAGAGATATTAGTTGCAAATGAATGATTTGGACCCAAAAATATAAATATAACATAGATATCAAATGTGAGTGCTGCATCATCTCCAAGCATTTGTGCCAAAACATTCCTGTGTCATTTGATTTTTCCCACTGACTTTTAGATTTGAACTAATGATCTTCAGCTACTTTACATTGTCCTACCAGCCTTCTGTTCCTGTAGTCCAACTATAATCAAAACATTTTCTGTTTTTTTTATTCCTGTTCTAGCATGGTATAGGTTTGTGAAACCAACAACGCAGATGTGCTCGTCATAGAGGTCACATCATATTTTGGAGTGCTGTCATGCCTAAATCCCCTCCAATCCAAGTTGCATCAAAGCAGCATGTCCTCTCCCTCTCACCAGTGTACAGTATGCTGCAGTATGTGCTGGCCTTTATTCAAACCCCAATAATTACCTCACTAATTAACTTAGTGGGGATGGTCTGTTGTTTGAAAACACTTGTTTCTTTGGCAACTGTGTAAGCAATGTATGGTGTGCTAAAATAAACTACACATAACCCACTGATCGATGAACAACTGTAGATTACAGATTGTAGGAGAGATTGTGGAAATTGCATTCTGTGCTTATGGCTTTGTAATCTGATTTGAGTTCAGTTCAGTGTGTTTTTTCAGCAAAAATGCTCCTTGAAGGGTTTTGGAAGGAGTCCAAGTGGAGTACAATTGGAGTTCATTGCCAGAATGAGAATATTAATGTTATCAGTACAGTTCTCACAGAATCTCACGATGAAACACAGATTATAAAGTCCTGCACATCTAAGAACATGAAAGCAGAGCTATCATGGTTACCATGAAAGAACAATGTACTTTATCTGCATTTTTTGTTTGTTTTTGTTTTCCTGTGCTGAAATAAAAGTTTACACTGCTGTTTATTTCTTTTAGGTCTGCAAAAATACCTCAAAATTAAAAAAAAAAAAACCTTTAAAGCAGCGGTCCCCAACCCCCCGACCTCGGACCGGTACCGGTCCGTGAGTCGTTTGGTACCAGGCCGCGAGAGTTGAGGCTCAGGTATGAAATGTATGGTTTTTATCGGTTTTCAGCGTTATTTTGTTATCGTTTTTATCGTTAACTCGGTTTTCCTGGGTCTTTTCATGTGTGTTATGAATAAATCTTCTTTTTTTCGGTACCGGTACTAGTTTTATTTTGTTGTATTTATCCGCGACACCTTAAAGGCCGGTCCGTGAAAATATTGTCGGGCATAAACCTTTCCGTGGCGCAAAAAAGGTTGGGGACCGCTGCTTTAATGTACTGCCTCTGAAAAAAGAAGGACGGTATAAAAGCAGCTGTAAACTCACTTTTCAAAACCCAGAAAGTCCCAGCTCTACACCCAGACGCCTCTTCCTCTCTTTTACAGCCAGACATTCTGCAACCTGTCTGGGGTGCAGAAGTCAACCACCACCCCTTGACACCAATCCATACGGGTTAATTGACAATGAAAATATCTAGGAGGGGGGAACCGACTTTTTTTTTCCAAATCAAGATTTAAACCTCACCATATAGGATTATTTAAAAAAAGGCACAAGCATGCCGCAAAGAAAAATACCTTGGTCTGCAGATGAATAGGTATTCTTTCTTCTTTTCCAATGTGCTGTTTTTCTTTGGGGAGCTTGCGGTCCTGAAGTGCTTTGGACCTCAACTCGGAGGCAATTTAATGGATGTACAGCAGCAGCACTGTGCAGAAAAGAGTATTAAAATATGTTCCTTATGTTTTGATACCAAATTCAGACTTTAGACTGGTGCACGTATTTAACTGGCATTAAACTTAACTGTTACAGTGGCATGCAGGGCAGCCTATTTGTCCACAGCAATGTGGAAAATGGGAGCCAAGCACTTGGACCAGTAGTGAGAATGGGCATACATATATCAAAATGATGAATATATTCAAAACTGTTTTATAGACTATCTAAGAAAGGTCTACATGCACTTAAGGTGACTGTATCAAGAATATTTCATCTGTTTCTTACAAACTTATGAGTGCATCAAGATGTGATTTTACCAGATCCAGAGCTCAACCAACCAATTTTTAAATGCCTAGTATTATGCAGTATGATAGTATGACATAGTATGATACTTTCCCTGTTCATGACACCTCTGCAGACGAGGACCTTTTCTTATTCATCCCCACTTTAATTGACAGGTAGTTACTAGCTATCTGTGTACATATATAGTTTGTAGATATACCCTATGTCAACCAAAACACTGGGCCAAACCAACATTACACCTACAGGAGTTGCTTGGCCATGGGACTCCCTTGCCATGAAGCTCCTGGCACACAGTTTTGTGCTGATGTTAATACCAGAGGATGCAAGGAGCACTCGCAACTTTTACAAACTATTCACCTCAGCACCTGGGGATTCTGTAAATTTACATGGCTTACTTGCTGTTGCTCCAAAATACTTCCGATTTGCAGTAATACCAATGTTGATTGTGGAATATTAAGGAGGGAAGATATTTCATGGACTAACTTATTGCAACAGTGGCATCCTCTTACAGTAGTGAGAGCTCTTTAGAATGACTCAGTCTCTGATAAATGTTTGTAAAGGCAGACTGGTGTTTTGTTTTATGCATTTGTGCCAATAGGACTAAAAAAAGAGCCGAATTCAAAGATTAACAGGTGTCGCCCAATACCACTACTATTAACAAAAAAAAATCCCAAACTGGCAGAGGTGAAATCAGTCATTTTGAGCAGAGTCCAAAACCAATGGTTTTGGTGGCTACACAGTGGCTACATCCATCCATCTATATACATCCACAGCACCAACCTTGCTGTGACCGGGGTAGCAGAGAGACGCCATCATTACCTTGCATAAATCACTGCTTTATTTATTTTACTCAGGCAGCATGTGTAATACACGTAAGGTAACTGCTAACTTTAATTTATGTCTGATTTCAGTACTGCAAATAAATCAAATTCCATAAATAAAGGACAGCAAATCACTGAAGGCTGAAGCTTTACCTTTTTACAGATTAACACTGTGTTCATGGATGAAACTGACAAACCTAACACACCCACAGACACACCCATAAAGTGATGTAGAAAAAGAAAGACAAACTAAACTCGTGTTTATTCTCTTCTTACTCATCTGAACCCATCTTTTAGAAGATGGATAAACACAATCTAAATATGTCACTAAATTACATCTATTCGCTGTCATGAGATTCTTCAGTGTCACAAACTGGTGAATGACACTACACCACTATCATGTTAAGCGTATACACAAACAGTATATCAAACATCACCAAAAGGGTTAAACATGAACTGTCTATTAGATTAGATTAGATTAGATTAGATTAGATTAGATAGAACTTTATTAATCCCTCGGGTGGTTTTCCTCTGGGAAATTCGATTTCCAAAAAAGCACAGCACCGACAGAAGTTACAGAGTTACAGAATATTATATATATATATATATATAATACACACACACACACACACACACACACACACACACACACACACACACACACACACACACACACACACACACACACACACACACACACACACACACATATATATAAATACAGAGACAATATAAATAAAATATACGAAGGGGATAAATAGAATAAATAGGAATAAAAATAAAAATACAAGTGAATTGCACATTTCAAGTATTGAGTCTATTGCACCGTTGACTATTTACAAAAGTATTGCACAAAAGGTATTGCACAGTGAGGTGAAGAGGCACTACACCTTAGTTGTTCCCCCCTCCTTTGTCCTCCTGTTTCCCCTCCCTCTCCCCTCCAGAGAGGAGTTAAACAGTCTGATGGCGTGTGGGACAAAGGAGTTTTTAAGTCTGTTAATTCTTGTCTTTGGGAGAAGCAACCTGTCACTGAACAGACTCTTCTGGTTGTTAATGGCCGTGTGCAGAGGATGTCTGGCATTGTCCATAATGTCCATCAGTTTCTTTAATGTCCTTTTCTCTGCCACTGTCACCAGAGTGTCCAGCTTCATGCCGACCACAGAGCTAGCGACCATACATTAAATGGGGACTTGTGAAAGGGGTTTGTGAAAGAAAACGCAATGATCCCTCCCCACTTCGTCCGACGACTGGGTGGTTGGATGGAGGGCCACTGGAGATGCACGGGCCACCGCACGTCATGCGCAGTCCCCATTCCCCTTCCCCGTCTCAGTCCTCCTCCTTCTGTCCTTGAGAAGTGACCAGCTTGCCCCCAGGAGACCCTGAGACAGCACTTTTGGCCACTCCCCATTTATATGGTGCCCTTCATTTACACACTTAACCTATTGTTTAAATACTTTTCTTAGTCTGAATCCATGTTCTTTTCAATCCTTTATTATTTATTGTTACGTTTTCTTTTTATTTATTTTATTGTATTATCTTTTTATTGTCTCATTAATTTGACATTATTGTGTATTTTAATTTTTTAAGGTAATATTTAAGGACACATCATCAGTAGTGGACCTTGGAATCATTGGGTGTTTCGGCCATTATCACTAGACACCCTCTTCCAAGGAAGGCCCTCCCAAGGTTGATCACGCCTTGGAGTGTGTCATCAACTAAATAAAATAACAGTAATTAATTAATGCCTATCTGGGCTTTAATTTTTAATTTTTAATAAAGAAAACGCAATGATCCCTCCCCACTTCGTCCGACGACTGGGTGGTTGGATGGAGGGCCACTGGAGATGCACGGGCCACCGCACGTCATGCGCAGTCCCCATTCCCCCCATTAAAGCGACCATACAGCAGCACGCCGGTCTTTGTATCCATAACAATACTGCAGAGACGCATCACTTCCTCTGTAATCAAGGATTTACTCACAGCTGCTTGTTTTGACAGCCTTACATCAACTGTTTTGACAGCAGCTCAGCTCAGTTAAACTTTTCAACCATTCAGCTCTTTTTTAGCCATTTGCTAATGTCTCTGTGCTGCTCATCACACAACAAACACACACGTATCTTTATCATTTAAATTTTAGAGCACACGGGCAGCTCCAGAAACCCTAAACATGACACGTTTGAACTCTCAGCACAAGTTTTTTGCTTCAACTTATGTTCATTGCACTTCATAGTGTCTGTTAAATAATAATACTATAGGTGTTAAACTCAATTACTCAAAAGCCATTTTTTCACTCCACTCCACAGGGTATAAAGTTTTTGTTTGGTAGAGTTCCTCGATGTCCTGAAATACCTTGAAGAGCTGCTTTAAATGTGAAATCTCTATTCAGCAAAACAAAGAGTCCCATAGTCTGAGGACACAAAGAACATGAAGAGGGTTTGTGATAGAAACCAGAAGGACAACCTGAGTGAACATCAGGTAAGCATTTACTCAGTCGAGAGCGCTCTAGGACTTATGAGGGTTCAGAAGCTCCATTCAGTTGGCTTTATGTCCATTAGATCATTCAGCAACAAAATCTGCCTACTTGTTAGTGTACTGCAAATAAGACTGGAATGCAGTCTGTTCAAACAATGATTTTAGAGTTATCACAGATATCTACAGTTCAGTGCAGGAGAAAAGAAAATAAGGCAGATTTCACGTTCACCTCAACGGACTACAGGCAGGCCATGGTTGGAAATATTTTGGTTTTCATACTTTCACCAGTTCTTGCAGCCCAATTTGGCCTCAATATGCAGAGACCTGTTACAGCTGCACAACACCCAACGTTTTTGAATGTAAAGAAGTACATTTAAAAGAATATCAGGTGTGGTTGCATGTCTTATTGCATGTGCATTACAGTTCCATTCATTCGGTTCACAGAGCATATATAAAAGTTTTACATGGGTTTTTGGAGATTTGTTTTAACTTTATGTCATAACAGAATAGTAATCAACAATAAAGCCATCTTTATATGAACGTGCCTTTTTGCACTCTGCACAGCAGCAGCAGTTCTCCACCTGCTGCAGATTCTGCTTAAAGCAGCCCTCCGGCTTGCTGTGGATCTCCAGAGTGGAACAAGGACTATCGTTCCCAGTTGGAGTTCAAAAAGGTGGCGCTGGTGTCTGTCTAGTAGCTGGATTCAAGACAGCTGAACGACATCCAGCACCGCTAAAACTGCAACTTGGTGTCCCTGCCCTCAAGATAAAACTAGATGAAAAGCTGGTTAGAAAAGACTGAGATCAACTCTGTTGTTTTGGATGGACATAGAAAGAAAAACACAAATATATGAAAAAACCCAGGCAAGTGAAAGGTCCATGTCTGAAAAACACTGCTGCATAGATGAAGAGAAACAAGTACATGCCTTGAACAACAAGAACTGATTCAAATTTAAGGCTAAACCACAGAAGCATCCTTTGCATATGGGTTAGCTGTAATGTTAAGTATTTGTGAGTCTTATGATTAAGTGTTGCTGTACTCAGTTGCAGAGGGAAAGACTGTTTTTAATTTTTCCAAGTCCTTGCTGTCCAGCGCCAAACGATAGAGCCCAGCCGCTGTGACAGTGACATGTGTAACTTCAATTTTATTGCCTTTAGCTCATTTCACTCTTCATGTTCCCCAGCTATTGTAGGCCTGCTGTGTTTCTGACAGTACTGACATGGAGACATCATGCGAACACGCGTTAAACCTGCAGTCCTGTCCTGCTCTGCAGAGGCTTCTGGTGATGTTTTTTTCTTTTGGTTGAGTTTCTGGAGACGAGTCACTGAAAAGAAGTTAAGATGGGTAGCTTAAAGAAAGCAGCATCTTACATCTGCCTCGTCTCATGTCGTTCTTGTTTTTTTGTTCGTCCTTCATTCTTTTGTATCGCGGTTGCCATTCCTACGGAACGTCTCGGGATCGTCTTTTCCATTCCCAGACAGCTGGAGCGAGTTACTGGCTGTTTGGCAATCGGGCCAGCGGGGGAGAAGCAGATGGTTCAATTCTCATGTCACCCCGTCTGCTTGGCAGAGATGTCGAGGAGCAAGTGGAGAAGGATTTACTCACACATACTGAACATATACTGTATATACATGCATACAGATGCACACACAAATAGGATTCAATGCATACGCGGTCACGCATGTATGTGTTGAGAGCTTTCGCACACATTTTTTCCATTTACATTGGAGGCTTTTCCTTGACGCTCTCATCCAGAGACACTTTAACCGAGCTGCAGTTTAAGCCATCAAAATGAGAAAAAGAAAATGACTCAGAGCAATAACAGCCACGCAGGACATCACAAACATACAAAAACTGGTGGAGTGGTCCCAAATGTTTATTCTAACAGTTCTGTACTTGAGGTGAAAAGCCAGACAAAAAAACAAAACAAGGAATACTTGCAGATGGATTGCTAAAAAAGAATAGTTTTCATTTACTGCTAGCTATTTTCTAACTTTATGAAAAGTTTTGTTGATAAGATGTTATAAAATGATGATTCCATGATGCTACCAATCATGCTGTCTTTAAGCTGCAGTCCAAATATTCAGTCCCTGCAAATGTGTCATTTTTAATTATTTAGGGAGCTGGGTGAGTGTTTGGCATTTTCATATTCATATTGGTTATTTTTTGTCTTATTTGTTATTCCCAAGGTTATTAGCAGTCAGTCAACCCTCATATACTGATGAATTAATTCAGTTGTTGAACTTGAAGGTTCGTTGTTGACTTTGAAAATAGGGACTTTCGGCTGCTTGATTGTTTCCCAAGGGGTTGCCACAGCAGATGGATCAGCATGTGTGATTTGGCACAGCTTTTACATCGGATGCCCTTCCTGATACAGCCCCAATATTTATCCCGGCTTGGGACTGGCACTACGACTACACTAGCTTGTGACCGCCTGAAGCTGGGTTTGTGTCTCCTCCTGATCTCGAATCAGTGTTAACAACTACGCCATGAAACCAAAATGGACCAACAGTTGAAAAAAAAACTCGTAGCTACTGGAAATTTTTCAGAGCTTTCAGTTTACACAGGAGGTGTCAACCACCATTTTAGATGGAGTACACTTCTTGTTATTGAGGTAAAGATGTAGGAAACAATTATTTTACATTTTTTCTTGCCTTATTTTATCTGTATCTATTAAATGAATAAGCAAAGCCTTTGTTCTATGCTCTGATAGCATGAGCAGTGAGACTGTGTCAGCATGCTGTATTGAGATGCTAATTAATGCATAATTGCTCTGAAACTGCAAAGGAGTTCAAGGACAAAAAGATCTTTTAACCCTTATTTTGGGTCAAAGTCACCAGACTTTTGTCTGTTATATCCCTTTAGCTTTAGAAATGAAACATCTGGATCGTCCTGGTCATATTTTTAGGAGTTTTAAGTTAACACCTGCACCTTTGCCCAAATTTGCAGCAGATTCAGAATCAATACAGTGTGGCTGAAGACTCCAGAAATGTATTCCTGATCCTGAAAATCCATTTACTTGCTTCACAGGTTATCCCAAAATGTACTTTTGTTTGTTTGTTTAAATGTGCAGTTTCAAAACTTAAAGGTGAAAATATTCTGAACCTCATGGCCACTTCCTGTTTTGGTCTGACAGCTAACTGATAAAGTACCCAACCCTCTACTTTGTGTGTTCACCAGCATGGGCATGCCCAGTGTAGCTGAAAGGTCATGTAACCCTTACCTCTAAACCTGTTATAAACTGTTATTAACACTGTTTTTTATTGTTTGCTTTTTAATGAGAGTATTGTAGGGTGGATGTAGCCTTATAATAAGCAAAGCCACACATCAAGTGAAAAAAACAGTACATGCACACACACTTACACCAATGCACATCTGTTTTCGGTTGGACCTTTTTTAAATGATCATCTGCACGTTTGCTGTGTTGTGTTCAACCTTCACATTTTTCCATATTTTGCAGAAAATATACATTTTCTAGTAACAGTTTTGTAAATGTGAGAAATATCTGAAAGAAACTGTGATACTGTGGAAAAAGTGGAAGAAAAATTCATCTTCATCAGATGAAAGCAAAATCAGAAAATCAACTCCTCCACTCACTTTCCTACACAACTAGAACATGAGCGGGCTTACTGTTTACACAAATACACAAAAAACATCATGCACTCCCAGTCATATTAATATTTACCTCACCACAATCATATTTTTCACGTTGCTACAACATGAGTGTGCCACGCGCCACACTTGCACTTTATTCAAAACATACTGTTGGCGGTGATGTGGCTGCCTGGGAGCGATACTCTGAAAAAGCCCCAGAGCGAAAAAGAGCTTCAAAGGTGTCGTTTTCTACTTGAATAACTTCGTCTTCTCTCTTTTTCTTTTTGGCTGCCCCGCCAACCGCTAGTTAACAATCTGAGATGGCGGCAGTGAATGTAAACAGTAATAAAACTTAAACTTTGAATCTGTTCGGCCACTGTTGTGTATTTGAGAATCGCTAAATAATCCATACGTAGAATATTGACCAGGCACACACACAAAAGTATTGCACTGTTGTTAGTGACAAAGTAGCAAAACAAATCCTGTATATCTTTGCTTTTCCAACTTTGCTACCAGAACGGACTCAACGTCACATCTGAGTTTCAACTTCCAAGGTATCTGGAATGCAGTAGTCTTCCTCATCAGGGCTGTCTTCATCCTTGACAAAACTAGAAAATCCTTTTTAAAATGGTGATCTGCAAAACCAAGTAGCAACATCTGGAGACAAAAAACAAATGAAGTACCTGTAACTGCAGTTCTTCTATTGGTCACTTGAGGCAGACTTCAAAAGTGTCACTCCAATATTAAAGTACTCACTAAAACTGAATCAAAAAGCATGTTATTGGCTCATCTAAGTAAAAGGTTTTGGCTTTTATTGATATTTCTTTTTGATTGTAACCCACTCATCCGTTTGGTTACTGGAAGCCTTTGAGGCCTGGCTGCTTCACTGATGTCTGCTAGGCCTCAACCAACTAATCTAAGTGTTTGTGCTGTTGTTTACTTTTGCATTTTTATTTAATTATCTCACCATCCAGAGGTAAACTTTGCCATTTGGATTATCTTTAGTATCAGTTGGGATGTCCAGCTCTTTTCACTGTGTATCTCTCCTCCTCTGTCTAACATCATTAGCACATGACATTACAGTTAATGGGATACATTTCCATACAGCTGCAGGACACACTATTGAAGTTACTGCTCATGCTGAATGCCACTAAAATACCACACTTTTTACTACTACAATTTCTACAAGTTTTTTTTTTAATTAAAAAAGAACAATATCCATTATATTTTATATCCCCCTCAAAAAAAAAAAACCCAAAACATTTTTTGTTTAGTTTTAAAACAAGTTGCTTTTTTGTTCATCCTAAAATAGTTTATTGGTCTGGATCTCGGTGACTGGTTTTGTGTCCTATGGCTTTCCCACAGTAATGTGAACACTGAATTCTTGTAATATTTGTGGATTTAATTTGTCAAATGTGTGGATATTGAATATCAGGACCTAATATCCGTAACTGTCTTCAAAGTCACTGCTGGTCGAACCGTAAAACATGCATGTGTTTTATCCATACTCCCTGCTGCTAAAGAATCCTCACCTGTGGACCGAGTTCATCATTTTATCTTACTCCCTCATTACATGACAGCCAAGCAGCCTGTGCACAAGTATTGCAGCACCCGCCAGCCTGCACACACTGAAAGGAAAACTTCACATGCAAGATTACACAATCGTGCCAACATGAGTCATATCATCGAAACTGAAGTGAAAAATGAAAAGCTCTTAGAAGTGGCTTTTTTTGTTATCTGTGACTCTGGATCTGCTTTACAAATGTGTGCAGGACATCTATGACTGAGCTGTCCCTCGCTGGGGTTTTTATGGTGAGATAAAAGAAAACCGAGGAGGTTATCTCCAACTCAGCTGACATTCCAAGTCGGAGGATGGTGTTGACTGCAGATCGCTAATTGAAGACACATTTGAAAGATGTTGCATTGCAGGCTGAATAAGCTTTCACTGTCTTGCAATCCTGGTGCAAGAGAGACCTCCAGTGGCTGTGGCACTCACAAATGATATACTGCTGCCTGTCAAAGTATCAAATACGATGTAGAAATGACAATTATGATTGAGTGGAGTTCACAAAAGATCGAGCAGATGAACACGTACAGTAACTGTTCGGATTGTTTCAGTAAAATGTTTGGATCTGTTTATTAATAATTTATCAGAATGTGATACTTTTTACCTTTCAGTGAATGTTTTTACAGCTAAAGCACTTTGTGAATTTAGTTTGCAGTTCTTCTGTTTAAAAAGATGTACTTTAAATGCAATCATTACGTTACAATGGATCTGTTTTTGTACAAAATGCTTTTTTTGATTTAGTTTTGGAAAAAATGTTTTGAAAAATACGTAATCTGAAGGAATGAACCAGAACGTGGACCAAACAAATATGTGTAAAACTGCTGATTCTGGATCTGTGTTGCTGCGCCAACATTTTCTTCTCAGTTTTAGACATCAAGTTTAAAACAGGTTTCATCAGGTATTCAGGTTCATCCTGATTAAAAGAGTCCCGACACAGACAACATGACACACACCCAGCAGGAGTAAAACTGTTGCTTTAAAGGCTAAACAAACAATGGCCGAAGTAAGACGTCGTTCCTTCACTAATGATGTCTGACACAAAGCTCTGAGTTTCTTGCCAGGGTCTATGACTTCTTGTCTTTTAAGGTGCCAAATGAAGGAAATACAAGAATTGGTGACGTTAAAATGGGAGAAAAAGAAGAAATAGATTGAGTTTGGAAGAAAAGTAAAAATACTCCTGCCCTGGCACACAAAAGCCATTTCAGGTCTGAGGGAAAATAGATTGCAGCTGTTGGAGCCAAAACCTGAAGAGGAAATGTTTACAACCTCGGTACACCTTGTATAGCACGTCGGTGCCAGCAACAGGACTCAAAGTCTTGCTGGTTTTACACTGAAGGAGAAAGTCGGCCCAAACAATTGTCCAAAAACGTGACAGAGGCCATTTCTCTCCTCTATGGTGTCATTTTCTCATGACATCAGATCTAAATCACACTCTGCATTCCTGAAAGGAACGGTTTGACATTTGCTTCGACATGTGTTTATTTGCTTTTTCACCGACATGACAGATACCGTTCTCATGTTTTTTGTGGTAAATACAATGCCAGGGGCAACAGACAGTTAGTTTACCACATAGAGACTGGAAACGGGGAAACAAGTCTGACTCTGTACAAATCAGGTCTCTGCAATGTGGCCAAAAAATAAAATGTCTTTATTATTTTTATTATTTCACGTTTTGCTTCCAGCAAAATACAGGAAAGCTAAACTGTGATTGAAACATCATGTTTTTCAGAACTTAATGTTCTAAACAAGCAAGCAAAGATCTGCGCTACATGCGAGGCTGTCACCCTCAAGCATGTTTTAAAAAAAATACAGTCCTGTAGTTTATCCTTCTGTAACTTAATATTTATGTATTTAATTCACTCAACATTTTGCAAGAAATACTGTATGGATTTCATTCCCCAATAAATTGGGAAAAAATTGGCAAAAGACTAAGAATATAATATACAAGAGAATAAGAATAAGTTAAACATAAATAATAGTGTGACTGACAACAATGAGATTCAGTTTTTTTCATGGAATTAAGACGCTGTTTCTTGTTATTAGGATATTTTTCTATTCGTTTTTGTCTGTTATTCTACTTTTAAAGAGGGCTCGTTATTATTATTTTCTCTACAGATCCAGTAGGAAAGTCAGCTAATAAAGATACAGTATGTGCGCTTGTTGTTTGTGTTTCCTGACTGGTTGTACCTTGGATAATTCAAATTGCTCCCCGGCTGCATGAGCCAAGTCTTCAGGCTTCTCGAGATTTGCTTTGTTCGCAGGTTCCTGCAGCACTCGTGGTCTCCATGAGGCAACTAAACTGTAACTCACTGGTGAGTGCTGGAAGACAAGTTTGGAAACGTCCTGTCAAAGGTTTTTATAGACAACTCTTCATGATTTAGTTCTCTTGACAGTGTAGTACAAAAGACAGATGTAGCCACTGTGACATCACCCACTGGTTGATGAACTCTAAGCTTCAGGCTGAGCACCATCACCATCTTGTTGTGACAATAACAAGGATCTGACTATGAATCTGTGTCACGGTCCTGGGTCGGTAACCCAGTGTTTTGTATTTTTTTATTTATTAAATAGTTTTTGAGTTCATGATTTACCACTGCTAGTTTCTGTCTCAGTATTTCTAGCTCCATAGTTCTTTTGTATTTCCTTATTTCTAGTTTTCCGGTTTTGTTATGTGCCTTCCCTGTGTTCCGTGTTGTGTTTGCTCTTTGTCTTCCTGTCCCACGTTTCAGGTCTCTATGTTCTCTGTGTCTCCTCGGTCATTGTGTTATCTTACGTGTCTTGAGTTCAGCCTGTGTGTTTCCTGTTTTACTTTGATAGTCCTGGTCCTTTGTCAGTGTAGTCTGCTTTACTTCCTGTGTCTCGTTATGTCCGATTAATCCCAGCCGTGTCTCCCTCCTGTTGTGCATTCCTGCCTCGTTACCTGGTGTGTATACAGTTTGTGCTTTCCTTTGTTTAGTGTTGGATCGTCTGTGTTTTCATCCATATTGCCTCTGTGATTCATCCCCTGCATACCTTTGTGAATCATCCTTGATATTTTCATGTCTCAGGCTCCTCATTCCTGGTTTTGCTATGTTTTCTACATTTCACTTGTTCCTTTGTTTAGCTGTTCCCAGTCTAGGCTTTGTTAGTGTTTTCAGTTCCTCATGTTGTTGTTGTTGCTTTGTAATGTTTTTTGTTGTATCTGTAAATAAACACCCACTTACAGTTTAACCTCCGTTTGTCTGTGTTTGGGTCCACTCTCCATCATCTCCACATGCTTTGCCTCACAAACTGTGATAATCTGCACTCTCATCAGCTAAAGATGTCTGTATAGATTTTCAGTTATCCAGGTCATAGTAGTTTGAGTTGAAGGTAAATTGTCTTTTAGGTTCTTGAGATGTTTTATCACTTGTTCGAAATGCTTCTTAATTTCTGAAAGTTGATGGCATGTCAAAATACCACCAGGATGACTCGTCTCCTTAAGGTTATATACCTGAATTTGCCCATCAAGATTTCTCCAGCGACTTAAAACATCTTCAGGAGTCCAGAACGAGTCCAGCTGCCTCCAGTTCAAGCACTTTAGACACTGGCTGATAGGTGATCGACAGGTTGTTAGCTAATTAGCATATCATGGATAATCCCACTTTCTTAGACTTAGAATGATCCAAGCACAACACCAGTTCACACCAGTAATGTGAATTGGTGTTACGCAGCTGGAATCATAATTTCCCTGAGGGGACCTCCCCAAGGGGTTAATAAAATTCTATTTTATTCTAAATGTACTACTTAATTAAAATTTTTATTGAGTATGATCTGAAATATGTGACTGACCACATGTAAAATCTGAAAATTATTTGCTGACAACTTATTTTTCTTTTTTGCCCCTCAGTAAGTACTGTGGGGAGCAGGCAGTGCTCCCTGCAGACCGAAATGGAAAACTATTTCCTGTCTTCAGTTTCCATGACCGTACTTTAATTATTACGTAGATATGCAAATTGACAGAGAATCCCATGTTTTTCGCTGCTCAAGTCCAGAAGAAAAATCTGTCAACTAACACCCATAAAGTTTGTTAAACAACACTTAAATTTCAGCATAGATGAAATGTATGAAACGGATGTAAAAGTGGGACCAATCTTCTCATCTGACTCTCAGTAAGAAATTAGATAAGCCTACTTCCCAAAACTATTCCTCTACAAAGAATCACAACTTCTCCAGATTTGTATAGTCGCATGTCAAGAATAACAAAATAAACGGCTGAATGGGAATCATTCAATCATCACGTGGACTCAATAGCTGAACCTTTACCCTTGTTTTCACAATTTATGTCGCTAAGGGGCTGAAGAAAAACTTTATCTACATCATCTGTGTGTGAATGAGATCATGAAAAGTTGATTTAATAGCTGAAAATCAAATTAAAGCTTTAGCCTCCATCCATCTGGTCAACGGGTCATCCTGAAAATCTCCCTAAAAGCCATTTATTAAAATCTAGCAAGAACTCTGGCAATATCGACAGAGCAATAACAATGAGAAACAGCCACCATAATGTCAGTCAAACAGTCTTGCCAGTGTAAACACTCAATAGAGTGGAAAGAACATTTCTCAACATAAAATACATCTGTCCTCCAGACCACTGATATTTAGTCTCATACGACAGCGAAGGGAGGCTGTTCCTGATCGACCTCGTCGCTGTGGTTCACCTGTGCACTCGATGGTCCCAGTGGCTTTGCCATCCATCTGGTGCTCATCGCTGCCTCCACACACGCATACACACAGAGTCACCTTTCAGTCAGTTCACGGGGTGTAAAATAAGCCACTGCCACATGCCAGATAGGGGTCAACTGCATGTCAGCGTCTTGCCTCTGTCAAGCAAGAAGACGCAGCTACACATGCTTATATTACTACACTAACGTCAAACCAGTTTCCTTCCAGCTCTACATGCAAAACCACAACTTTTACCTTAAATCTAACCCAAGTCCAAACCTGTAAATGCTACTTGAAGAACCACAAAGACCTCACCAAGGAGGGGAAAAAAACACCAACTCAGACACTGTTACACCTGACGTCACCCATAATTCGTGTGCAGAGACTCAATACAAAGGGGCATTGAGTGAGATAGTTTCCTTCTCCTGTTAAAGAAACCCCTACCTTGTCAGAAACCTCAGATACTTCACTCATTTGATATCTTTGATATTTCATACCATATTTCTACCATCCTGTCACCACATCAAGAAATCTTCAGCTCATTTATCAAAGAGCAGAGGGTGTCTTCCTGTACATTTCGCAGGGTAGCATTGCCATCTCAGGTATGCTAAATTTAAAGGACTATCATTGTCTTTTTTAAATTCTTAAGCTCTATTATTTAATTCAATTCAATTCAGTTTTATTTATACAGGGTCAAATCACAACAACAGTCATCTCAAGGCGCTTTATATTGTAAGGTAGATCCTACAATAATACATACAGAGAAAAACCCAACAATCAAATGACCCCCTATGAGCAAGCACTTTGGCGACAGTGGGAAGGAAAAACTCCCTTTCAACAGGAAGAAACCTCCAGCAGAACCAGGCTCAGGGAGGGGCGGCCATCTGCCGTGACCGGTTGGGGTGAGAGAAGGAAGACAGGATAAAAGACATGCTATGGTAGAGAGAGAGAGAGAGAGATTACTAGAGCAGTTTTCCCTGTTAAGAAATCTAAAGAATATATATGTTCTTTTAGTTATAGTGGTCCTACTGCAGGCCCCTAGTCAACGTTGCCTAAAATGTTGAACAAGTGATTTTTGGTAAGACTACCTTCCTTTTAAGTCATCTTTCTTGTGATTGGCTGCCCCTCCCAAACAGATTGTTTGAATAGCTGGTGGGCGGGGCTTCTGTGTCTCAGTTGACCATATTACGAATATTTGTTCTCCTTGATATCATACAGCGCCTAAAGTTGAGTTTTTGGTTTACTGGGACTTGCTAATACGCTGACCTCATTATTTGTATTTAATATGAATGAATATACACTGTAACAGTATACATTTGATAATAAAATAAGTAAAAGCTTAGTAGGGCTAGCTGTTACGAAACTCAAGCCCCTTTTGATTAAAATTACAATTTTAGGTTTTGTATCATTTTAAACTATATGTAAAATGTATCTATATACCACTGTGGTAAATATAAATGTGGTTTTATAAAAAAAACTGTATAAAAAATATGAATAGACTTTACGGATCATGTGATTTCAGTATATGCCTAACGTAAGTGGCTAGTTGTTTTCATATGAACAATGTCACAGTGGTGAGTAAGCAGAGAAATATCAGCTGAATTTAAATCTACTCTCAGATTTTAAAGTGAAATGAATTAGATGTCCAAAAGCCCTGCTTTACAGTCTGGTACGTGCTCATAACCATAGACTTGGTTTAAGGTTAAAGCTAAAAGTTTAGACGTCAACTTTTAATATCAAGCGGCATTGTCGAAGACTGAAAAAACAAGTGGAGGTTCTAAAAAGTAGGGTGTAGTTCCTTTAATGGCCAGTTGGGGTTTCCTCATTGCCCATATTTTTCAATTTTAAAAATACCTGACTATACATATGAAAAACATGTTTATTCTCTGGTACAAAGACAGATGTGGTCTGTATAACTTTTTTAATGATTATTTTATAAAACATTTAAAGTTTTATTAGTCATCCATCTGGAATTCGTCAAGGCATGTTGACACAGGCAGCTACTAAATAGACTTTAGCTAATTGGAGTTGCTGAACTGGACCTCTTGGTCATGTTTGTTTGTTGATGCCTTTTGGGTCGTCTTTAATATATATCACACATAACACAGCCTGCTGTGAGGTAGAGACCATTACAATGATCTGTGCTCTCTCTGTGAGCTGTGTCTCTATTTTTGTTGGTTTTTCCTCATTGTGTTCTGCTCTATGGTCAGTTCTCGCTTTAAAAAACCAGAGTGTTAGCAATAAGATTTAAAGATGCCCAGTCCAGAAAGCACAAGGTGACATCAGTCATTTATTTACAGTCTATGTTTAAAATATGCCAGATTTCTACTGCTCCCAGGTGGCCAAAAAAAAGTAATTTCAAGATTAAATCTACAATCAAGACACAGACATCCTTGACTATTGCCATCTAGTCAAGGCTGTCTGTGTCTGTAGAGAACTTCTATTATGCCTCTTCTTTGCATCCATATTTGAAAACACAAAGCACACTGGTCATAAATGCCTAAAGTGTGCTGTTTGCTTTTCTTTTGCTGCCAAACTGCTAAGTAAAGACTGCCTGTTTGTTACACTGCCAGCTTTGCATCTTAGGTATTTGTTTGGTCTTTGAGGATTCCTCTCCATGTGACATCAGTGTTTCTTTAAGGCAACGATAGCTTCGTGTTTACATGACGCTTTGTGCTGCGAGGTTGCTCGCAAGTACTCGGCATTGGTTGTCAACAGCTGCCAAACAAGGCCCTCTCAAATCCCGACACCTAACCTTCATGTGCGTTTACTCACGCCACTATTAAACATTTACATACTCGTCCAAACAGTGTCAGCGGGAGAGCCGAATCATCTCGCTCTGTTTTGCATTAGCATGCGACCAAGCAGTTTGACTCTTCCTCCAAAAAGGAGTCCCAAAGCATCCATAGTAATCAATCTGAAGAAACCAAACAGCTATATACACAGAGGATACAGGGGTAAACAACTTCTAACGCCGCTGGACTCGAGTCTCATCTCCATGAGAAACGACAAAGTCGTGACTCCGTGTTGAACCAACTCTTTGTATTTTAGTTTATGCTCCAAACCGCAAACAACTTTTGTGTGTTTTGTGAGTGGAGACATTTCTCCAAATGGACCCCAGCACTCATAAATGTTTAATAAACACTTTTCTATTTGCAAT